>NC_090921.1:301876933-302178844 GCF_040938575.1 Ambystoma mexicanum
GAAACTAAAGACTGGCATCAAGGAACATCGGACTGAACTACAGAGCAGGAAAAAGATAACTCCGGATTGAAACTCTGGACTAGGATAGCAAGAACTGAACTGCAAATTGGTAATAAGGAATACAAAGAACAATAAGTCTGGACTGGAACAAGGGCAGGTCTGCAGACAGATAACAAGGAAACTCAGGACTGGAATTTTGGATGCTAAAGGCAAGTAACTTGGAATATGGGCACTGAGCAAGGACCTGCTGGCAGGGACAAGAAAATCGGTGGTAGAGAGCAAGGGGCTGCATGCAGACAGAGGACTGCAAGCAGGGGAACAGGGCTGCAGGGCAGTGAGATCTCCTTTCCAGTGCCCACTATGGTTCTGCCACGAGTGGGAGCTCCAACAGACCCTGGTATCTCTTCTCTCCAGAAAGTGGGGCCACCCTCACATCATCCTTTTTATCACGGCAGCCAACTCGAAATGCCAGAGGTTTGCCAGCAGGTATACTCAAGCCAAGAGCCTAGGAGAAGCCTTCTCATTCCCTTGGAAGTGCCTGTTCCTGTATGCATTCCCACCAATTCCTATGCTGCTATATTTTCTCAATACTCTCAGACTATTCCGCTGCAGGATGATACTCATTGCACCAGCGTGGCCCAGGCAGATCTGGTATCCAGAACATCTCTGTCAGTGGCGCCAGCTGTTAAACTGCCTCTTCTTTGAGATCTCCTTTCCAGGGAAGGAGTGTCAACCCTGCACCACGAACCCGAGTTGCTGAACCTCGCGGCCTGGCTTCTGGAGCCCTAGAATTCGGACACTACTCAATAACTCTGGAATGCAAGAAAATTCTGGCTTACAGCCAGAGCTCCGTTGACACTTTCCTGATATAAGCACAAGCGGAAACGCTTTACAGTGTGGTGCCGTTCAAAGAGGATGTCTCCACTGCGAGTCACAGCCCTGCAACTTCTTCCTTACCTACTCCTGCTTGCTGAGTCTGGGCTAGCCAATGCTTCTATCAAGGTGCATTTGGCCGCCATATCCTGCTATACCCGGGCTCCTGGCAAGCATAAGACGGTTGGCCTTCGGCCATCAAGTTTTTTTTTTTTAAATATATTTATTATTTTCCGTATCTCAAGTAACAGGATCATCATCATTCGTAACAGAAAAGCATATCATAAATGACCTGAGGAAATAAACACCCAACTCCCCACTCCCCTCTCTCCCCCCCCCCACCAAGACCATGGTAAGAACAAAGTTCCTCAAGAGTTCTAACAGACGTTCCGGTCGGTATCGCCATCTGGTTACTTCTCAGGTAGCTCAGGATAAAGCAAGGGTACTGTTGGGGCCACCCAACGTTGTAGCTCGTTGCACCTGAATCGCCGTCTCCCATGCCGCCGTTTCAGCCTTGGTCCATTTTAAAAGGTCGCCCCACCATAAGGATATAGGCGGGCCTCTGGGGCTTTTCCAGCTCATGGCTATGCGCCTTTTGGCCGTGATGTATATGAGGTTTTTGAGTTTATTTAGTGGTTTGTTCTTCCTGCAGCGCTTAAACCTGCCCAGGATACATGCCGAGGGGTCTTCCACCTCAATGTCAATGTCCGCTCCGGCCACTCTTTCCTTAACTCGTACCCAGAACTCTCTGAGCACTGGGCAGCCCCAAAACATGTGTGTCATACCGACCTCGATTTCGCTGCATTTGGGGCAAAGTTGGGTGCCAGCGCCGGTGAATCTAGATATAGCTTCTGGGGTGAGGTACGCTCTGTTGATTATATACAGTTGGATGAGCTGTAAGCGGGCATTACGGGAGATTTTTTTGTGGTAATGGATAATGTCCCCCCAATCTGAGTCTTCGAAAACAAGGCCTAACTCAGCCTCCCATTTGTTCCGGCATTTCAGGTCATCCTTGGTAGAGCCCTGTAGTAGGGCCTCGTAGATACGAGAGGTCTCATGGCCGCCTTCAGCAGCGTTCAGGATCATTTCGATGCATACATTCTCCCCTATTTGGTCAGTAGCCTCAGGCCACCTACCACTCAAGGCCTGTGTGACCGCTCTATGCAGTAGAAATTGCCCGGTGGAGAGATCAGTGGCGTCGCAGAGGTCGGGGAAGGCAATGAGTTCCTGTTCATGAAACAAGTCTCCCAGCGTGGCCACACCAAAGGGCTCCCATAGTGTGCGAGTCTCAAGGTGCCCCCAAGGTTGGTTAAACATGAGTGCTGCGATAGGGATCTGTGGGGAGTACGGGTCTTTATGCCCTACCAGCTTACAGGCCCAGAGGCGTGTCCTAAGTTTGGCGAGGTAAGGGCAGTGTTCAAGGGCGCCACCTCTAGTCCAGAGTAGGTCCCTGAGTAGTAGCTGGGGGAGGGCTGGCTGAAGAAGGCGCGTGTCTATTGTGTCCTCGTCAGCCATCCACTGCACAACATGTCTCAATTGACCAGCGAGAAAATATAGTTCGAAGTTTGGGATCTTCAGTCTGCCCTTCTCGTATGGCCTCTGGAGGGTCTATAGTGCCACCCTGTGTCTGCCACCCCCCCCAAAGGAAGCCCCTGTAAAGTTTATTGAGGTCCCTGAAGAACGAGGGAGGGATGTAGTAGGGAACGTTGGTGAAGGTATGCAGTAAGCGAGGGAGGGCTACCATTTTGAGGAGGCCCGCCCTTCCTGCCATTGAGAGCGGGAGCTGGCCCCAAAAGTCCATAGACTTAGAAAGCGAGTCCTTGACCCTAACGGTGTTAAGGATATGTTCTGTAGCGGGGTTCCTGTGTATAGTTATCCCTAAATATTTCAAGGAGGTTGCTTGCCATTTCAGATCAAGGGGAGGGAGAGATCCGTAACATTCACTGTGTAGTGCAGCTAGGGGGAAGAGGCAGGATTTACTCTTGTTGATTTGGATCCCGGTGTGCTTGTGGAAGCAGTCCAGAGTTTCCAGAATATAAGGTAGGAGGTGTTCGGGGTCCCGAAGGTATAAGAGGGTGTCAACGGCGTACATGGAGACAAGGTGAGTGGCTCCGTTAATATGAATGCCTCCATCCCCGTATTCCTGTCTCAGGTAGGCCGCTACAAGCTCTGCAGCGATGATGTAGAGCATGGGACACAGGGGACAACCTTGTCGGGTGCGCCTGCACAGGGGCCACTTTTCAGAGTAAGTTCTATTGGTGCGTACCCTTGCGGTGGGGTTAGCATAGACTTCGGCCATCAAGTTACGTCTGTCATTCAAATGAAGGGTATTCACTTTTCCAGATTGACATCCCTGTGGTCTCAGACTCGTGAAGGAGTTCCTCAAGGGCCTCTTCAGGGCGTTCCCTCTGGTGAAAGCTCCAGCGCTCAATGTGGTGTTGTCAAAGCTAATGGTTTCACCTTTTGAACCAACGCAACAAGCATCTTTAAGGTTTCCATCTTGGCAAACAGACTTCCTAGTGGCTATCACCTCAGCCAGGCGTGTTGGGGAAATGCAGGCTCTCATGTAAACCTCCATATCGGTCATTCCATCCTTCTAAGGAGGTTTTGCGGACTCATCCATTCTTTATGCCTAAGGTTCTATCGAACTTACGCTTAAATGAACCTTTGGTCTTGCCAGTTTTCTTTGCTAACTCATCTTTACCGGCAGAGAGGGTGTTGCATTTGCTGGATGTCTCGCATGCCTTAATGTACTATGTGGCATGCACCAACGACTTCTCAGCTCTTCTTTGCTTTCAGTCCTATGGGACACGGGAAGGCCCTGTCTAAAGTTTTCATCTCCAGGTGGCTCCCTGGCTGTATCACGCATTGCCAACATCTGGTCGAAAGACTGCTACTGGGTCGGTCGAGAGCTTATTCCACCAAAGCCATTGCAGCAACTACAGCCTTCCTCTCTGGTGCTCCCCTGCTCGACAGCTGCAAGGCCGCTACGTAGTGGTCTACCCACACCTTCACGAGATTGTACTGTGTCGTCACGGATTCCGGGGAGGAGTCCTGGGTCAGCCAAGCAGTGCTTGGTTATCAGTTTGCATGCATGAGGTGAGTCTGTTCCAGGGGTAAGTGTATTGCTTCTGTGAAGCCTTGCAACCTCCCATGCATGTGTACTGCTGTGTAATCGTATCCCTATTTCGGCTTGGAGCTGACGACTTGTGGGGATTACTACAACATCAAAGAGGGGAAGAAAAGTAAAGCCTGCCAACTCACCTCTATTATAAACAAGTTCTCAAAAAACAAACTGCGGGATACTCTATAGGAGTAATTTTGCTTTATAAGCTGAGTTTTAGCCCTGCCATATTGTATGGGTTAGAGGCATTGGCCATAAGGGATTTGACTTGGCTAAACATTATGGAAGGGGATTTTTGCCAGAAAATACTGAATTAAGCCCCCTCTACCTCCATGGCATACTTCCGAATATAGTCAGGGCTGGTTTGTCTCAGTAGCCAAGTTCTGATTCGCAGAGGGACACTGTACATTAAATCTAGATCAGGACCCAAAGGCCCCATGCTGGGAATGATAGGCAGTAACCATGACACTGAGCCCAAAGACAAGAGAAGAAACAACAGCTTTGTAAAACTGAATGAAGAATGTTTTACTAGCATTGATTGGTTTCCGGATTTTGGACGGGGCACTAGTTTCAAAATAATAAAGAACATTTACTAGGGAAAAATAGAGCAATGGAACTGGATTAATAACTATGAACATTTGAACACTGTGCGCAACTATAAGTATGTATCTACCGTCGCTCATACCTACCTTAGAATGCAAATATACTTACTGCATAGTTCCAACCCGGCAATTTCAAATGTAATGCTCTGACTCCGGATAAATCAATTACCGCTGTTGGTGACACAGGGTACCTACACTAAAATACCCCTTGAACACAGTTTGCTGTATTTGCAAGCTACAGGACAACCAAAAAACTGCTACGCACGTTTTTACTGAGTGTGTAAAAATGGGA
This sequence comes from Ambystoma mexicanum, assembly GCF_040938575.1. Taxonomy (NCBI): domain Eukaryota; kingdom Metazoa; phylum Chordata; class Amphibia; order Caudata; family Ambystomatidae; genus Ambystoma; species Ambystoma mexicanum. The sequence continues at coordinate 301,881,825 of NC_090921.1, forward strand.
ACTGATTACATGTGTATTTTGGGGAAGTTTGTGAGTCGACATGGATCCATTAAAACGGATGCATTCTTGCTTAAATTGAGATTCAGTACACATTGCACTTTGCTGTCTGTGGCGAAAAATTAATATGTATTTCAAGGAATAATGAAAGGTTATTATTGTATGCCAGCAGGAATGTATTATTAGATGAAGAGCGGTTTGCACCTTATATATTATATTATATCTTAGTGATGAATTTTAGTGGTGAATTGCCAAGAAGTTGTAGCCCCTGGGAGACGGTACATGTGGACTTTAGGTCCATAGGATGGTACACGCATTTTCTGGTGTTCATTGATCAGTGGACACAGTATCTGGAAGTGGAGTTTGTGGAGTCCACATCATCTGCGCGCATAGTGCCAATAATGTAGAAGGTATTTGCCTCGCATGGTTTCCCGAAGGAGATTTGTTTGGATAACGGACCACTGTTCCAAGGAGACAGTTTCGCGCAGTTCATGGTGGAGTGTGGCATAAGCCACAGGAAGATTTCTCCGGCCAGGGTCAATGCCTGAGAAAGGCACTATATCAGTTTGTGAGGGACTCCCCACTGCTCAACAGGAGTCGCACCGGCAGAGGCACTGTTCAAGAGATGCCATCGCAGGTTGTTACCAGACCTAGAAACAAGGTCACCTGCTGAGATTGACGACAAGAGTGTCAGAAGAGAGGAGAACCAGGAATGAAAGTGAGAACACCCATCAATGTTGCCAGCCACATCATCTGTCACCCGTGGATGAGGTGTTGGTGAGGAATAGACACCCTGAAGGAAAACATTTGTTGACCTTTGAACGTCGTCCCATGGACGTGGTGAAGGGGTCCATGGTCACAGCGCCCGATGGAAAGGTGACAATAAGCAGGAACTCGAGTTTCTTTAAAAAAAAGTAGACGCAAGTGGTCAAGCAGGACCAACCCTGATGAATGGGAACGAAGACAAGGCTGGGGGAGCCAAAGATAAGTGGATCCCTCAAGAACCTGTTGAACCAAGGACCGGCAGACGATGGAATATCAAGATGGGGGGGGGGCCACGAGGTACCCTCAGCGATAGATAAAAAGCAGGCCCTCCCGTTTGAAGGAAAATGTGCTGGACGCATAAAGCAGGTGATGTGTCAAACTATTTTGTACAGGGGGGGGTTGTCCTGTCCTCGAGCATTTGTACTACATTGAATTATTGTAGTGACAGTTTGAACACATCCCCATATTGAAGTTTAATACATCTATGTAAGTATGTATCATTGGAGGAAAGTACGAATCCAAGTCCTGGAGAGAAAACTATTTCGGTGACCTTTATTAATTAGGTCGCAAGTTTCAAACATTGGTGACTCAATGTAAATACCAAAAAATAAACATGAAAAGAATTTTTTAAACATGAGACAAAAATAGAATAAACCTAGTCACCCACTTGGTAAGTTATCTAGAACAAGAGTACATGTATTTCAAATATTAAGAACATATTTTAAATAGCAAGACATGTCCAGTGGTGACAGGTAGTCACTTAATTCAGCCTGTTTAGTCCATACAGTACAGCATTTCAAAGGTGACTTTTTAGAAATGTACCAACAGTTCATAAAAGCTGTACATTTGCAAGACGAGTATAGTGTGTTACCTACACACGACTATACTAGTGCTGTGTTGTATTATCGAGTTGCCAAGTATTGCATCATATTGGTCAACCTATTGGGATATTGTCCTAGTCACCCACAACATTTACACAACACTATGCTTTAAAGGACTTGGATTCGTACTTTTCTCCAATGATACATACTTACATGGATGTATTAAACATCAATATGGAGATGTGTTCAAACTGTCACTACAATAATTCAATGTAGTACAAATGATCGAGGACAGGACAACCCCCCTGTACAAATTATCTATCCAGCCTTCATGTCCTGCCTGACAATAGGCTATCCCTCATGTTACAAAAAAAAGATGTGTCGAACTATAGCATGTGTGTTATGTTCAAATGGATCTTTGTTGTTATGAAAAAGGAGGAGTATGGCAGTGCCGCTTTAAGAGAGACGCAACAGAGTGACGTAACTCTGCTACATCATTAAATGGGGCGTTGGCACAGCAGCGCACGTCCGGATCCCAGACCAACTACTTGTGCCCCCGTGTCTTGTGTTGGGTGCTCTGGGGCTACTGCATTCGCAGGCCATGAGGTCTACAACAGCTCGGAACCTCGGGGTGAGGTGGGAAAAAAGGCAGGCCAAACATTACGAAACTGGAAGAACATGGCAATACATAACCAGTGAGGCCCCAAAAAGATAATAAGATGGTTGGAGGCACATCCACACCAGTGCTGGAACCGGTGGGCAAGTGGCACAGCAGTGCCAAAACAGAACCGAAAGAGTGACAACACTGAGCCCTGGCCATGGGAGCGCCAGGGCACAAACATTGCGGCTAGAAAAGAGGCACACAAGTACCTGCGCCAAAAACAGAACCACAACAACGCCATCAAATGCCTCACACCTGCCCAAAACCTTTATCTACTTCTACTGCATTAAAGCTAGAACAGAATTGGACCGTATTGACTAGGTTGCAAGACTGTTTTGCACATTCCGTGGTGCTGTGGCATTCGGTGCTTTATCTGCAGCCCCCCAAATATCCCACAGCCTGCACTTGATTGTGGGCGTTTTAGAAAATTCAAGCAGTGCTGCAGGGCTATGTCTGTCTCATCGTGCCCTTTTTTAATCAGCCGAATTGTCGCCACGGTATATTTGATAGCAGCGATTCGGGTTAGAAGTGGGCGCAATCGGGCACGAAGAGCTATATAGAGTTAAAAACCTGCTGTTATTATGTATGAGTGATGAACTCACAACTGGGTAATGCACGTTTTGCAAGACCTTGTGCGACCTGCAGGTCACGAGTTTCAGTCCCAGTGACTCTGCACAGCATTACGCACTTCCGCCATCCATAATCGAAGCCGTCCACGTTTAGCAACAGCTTTTCAAGCTTTATGATGCAGCAGCTGTTGACAAGGTCTTACGAGGTCGTGGGCAGCCAATGCTATCCAAACAAGCATTGGCAATGCCAACAGTTTGGGCCTTTGACAAAACTGTTAGATTTGCCACAGCTTGTTTTTAACAGGACTTCAGTGAAGGGTGTTACAGAGTGCTTACAAATCCAGTGGCTGTAGGCAGACGTGTAAAAACGGTTCCTAGTGATTGCATCGAATGCAAAAGCATTGAATACAAAACCATTGAAAAAAATGCATTTTTCTTAAATGGGGGGTCTTTTTTTAATGGGGGGGTCCCCCAACCCCCGTTTTATTTTTACCCCTTACAACCCATTATAATTAAAAAAAAAAAATTACCTACAAAAAAAATTCATTTTTCGATGCATTTTTTTCAGATGATTTTGCATTCGATACTATGTATTTGATGGAATGCCTGGATATCGTAAAAACATTTGACAACACCAGTTGTGTATTTACAACTCCAATTAAGTAATTCACTCTCTGAATGCTTTGAAAAAACATTGGCAGGCACTTGAGTGCAAAGTTTGATGGTAAACTTTGATTAAAGTGAGCTCAAAAAGTTCCCACAAGGAGGTGATTTGAGCGAGGAGGGGAAAGAACTGGGTGGGAATGGCCATAGGGATTAGCATGGCCATGGGCAGCCAATGGGTGGCCGCATAACCAAACACCTACAGGCTGTGTGTCCATCCTCATACGCCATTCCTCCCCATCTGTACTCTAATGCAATAATTTTGGCTTATAAGTGTCTCAAGCGGCACTTTCAAGACATGTGTCATGCTCCGCAGTGCACAAATAAATGGACCAGGCCCACAGAGAAACGGCAGGCTGTAGAGCACGTTTGGGCATCCAGCGCACCGCCACATAGGAGAAACCAGAGCACAAGTCCAGGGAACAATGGGGTGGACAGCGTCCGCCCACTTTTTTCAGAGGGCAGAGATGATCCTTGTGTGTTTTCTTCTTCTGGTTCGTGTTTTTTGGAGCCCCTTCCTCAGGTATGACGATGTGCACCCCCTTTTGGTTAGGACATCAATTGCTGTCTCCTCTCCAAAATGCATTTTAAATTAGTGTTGTCCTTTTTTGCCTAACACCCTTCTTTCTCCTTTCAACTTCACGATCCTTCCTGCTAAATACTCAACCTATCAGCCCAAGCACAAATCACACATTCCCCCGCACATGATGTTCATTTAAATACTCTTTTAAACCCAACCATGTCCCAACACTTCTCAGCCCCGTCAACACTAATCGTCATCTTCTCAGTTTTACTTTGTGTTTGAGAGGAACACTTGATGTCCTCAATCATAAAGAGTAAGAACTTTCCTTTTTTCTTTTGCCATCACCAAAATCGTCTCATCCACCTGCTTGGAGAATGTTTGACCTTCGGCTAATACCGGGAGTAGGAAACGCCTCAGTCAACCCCAAACGATCCGGACCATAATTCTGCTGATCTTTGCATGCATGCGTGGCACTGCAGCAGCTGAAGACAAATTGCCAAGGAATCCTGACTGATTGAACAAGAGCCTCGCAAATATGAAGAACATGTTTGTACATGCCACAATGATCCTCCCCATAGTTCCTTCAGACAGGTTTCTTTTTATCTAAACAAATAATGGCTATATGCCCAAACCTCTGACACTTCAAGCACCTGAGTGGTGCTTAACCACACAAAATCCTGCATAGCCTATACGCAAGTACTGCAGTATCTCCGTGACTTAAAGGTTCTCTGGCGAGGCAGAAGGAAGGCATGGACTATCGCATGACATTGTCAGGATGGTTTATTAAGATTTTAATGCCAAACTTTCCAAACTTCCCCTATCACTATGGGAGTTCCCTACCTAACAAACTAAGGTGCTTGTTCGTCTGTCTTGATCTAAATAAAGAGAGGTCCTCTGTCGAAACTATCGTAACTCACTACCACTATTTGAACTAACTTAGGCTTGGGGAATGACTCCTTTCCCCTTAGATACTGGTAGTATCACTCTCTCCTTTAACATACGACTTTAAATATCTTCTCATTATTTCTTGGATCAGTCTCTAATTCTTCCAATGGGCTTAAGAAGTCTCCTTTCCCTCTTGGGACCTCTTGACTGGTCACAGATTTCACTTCCTTCACTGTATCTTTCACTGTATACTTGTTTATATTCCTGATAGGAGGGTTGTTTCCTTCTTACTTGAACATGGTTCACTTCAGCTGGGTTTTTGCTGCAATGAATCAGAGGCACACCTTGTAGCTGTTTCTTAGTTAGGATTTGGATTCTCAAATTATCAAACACTGTGTTCACTTTAGAATCTCTTCCCTTTTCCCAGGGTATGGCTTGGGTTTTCCTGCAATCCCACTTTGTATTTATTGTAGAGTCTTTTCCCTTTTAGGTTAATCACCTTCTCCCTTTTCACAATATTGGTTTTCTCAATAAACTCTCCTCTTGTGTTCTCACTCTTTCTCTTGACATTTTGTAAGATAAATGGTGTTTTAGAATAGCTACTGAGACAAGCAGGATCCACAACATAACGATCCCCTCCTTGATGCCACCCGCAAACTCCCATACTACCCCGTTACCTTTCTCTTCAATGGAGAGTCTTCTGGGGTCAGGTACCCCTGGATCTTTCCTGTTTGTTATGGACCGCTGGCCTTTTCCATTCTCGACTAGAGGGTTTCTTGTGGTTTCCCATGCTCTGTTGGCTTCTCGTCTCACCTTGGTATTCCGTACTGGGAACGTGAGACTGGAGAGCTTCTGCTCCCCTCCCCCATCTGCAATGGCCTCAGTGATGTTACTTGAACCACTGGTCCACCACAGACATGTCCCTGTTGTCCCACTACCATTGGCGTTCGACTAAATTCTCCCATCATGGCTACACTGCAGCCTTGCCGTTCCGCTCCTTCTGCTAGCGCGAGTTTTAAACTCGCGGGCTCTCAGATTCCTGCTGCCTGCAGGTGCTGCGTCTTTCAGGGCCGTCCCGCGACAACGTTTACTCTTCTTTCGCTCTCTCTTTTGATTACTTGAGGTTACATTATGTAAGGGTGCAGAAGTAAAGCTCGGACACAAAGGTGACATAGTTTTGGTTACAAACCTTTATTAACCAGAAGAAAAGGTTGGAAACACTGCCTCTTTGTCCCTAAAGCTAAGAGGGATTTCCCTGCCTCAAAGAAACTGAAGGATAACGTCAGATTGTCTAATAAATAGCCACGGTCATGTCCAAAAACCCTGCTTCTGACCTGAACACTAGTAACTTAAATCTAATGTGCCAGGACGTTGTATTCAGAACAAAAGTGATGACAGTTCTTGCCAACAGAAAGTTTGCAATGTCTTGTGTTGTCAAGAAACAAAACAAGTGTTCCTTTTGCACCATGTATCCTTCCAATGATCAGAGTGATCAGAGGTTGGTTCCTTTCCCCTGGATTTCTTCTTATTCTACTTGACAAATTAGGGGCTTTTTCTCCGACTTGTATGGTTTCCTTTATTTTGCACAATTAACACAGGAGAAAGCATAGTATTCACTTAGCCAGGGGACTTGTCTCCACTTCCCTGGACATTCCAAGCTTTCCCCTCAGATGCACAACAAAACTTACTTCTTTGTTCACTGAGGGTTTATGTATGGTTCACTCTCCTGCCAAATATTCCCCAGGAAATTATAACGGGTAGCTTCTGTTAATATATTATTTTTTTCTCCTCGAGTCCCAGACCCTGTACTTTCTTGAATGGCTGCACCTTATTCTTAGACTTTCACATAGATACGAGTCCCAGACTCGCAATGAGGTATTATACTAGCTTGGTGTACTCTCCTGCCAAGTACAGGTTTTCTTCTTATCCGTCTCTTTTGCTCTCAGCGTCACAGATCCTCTTATTCTCTGGCTCTCATGTGGGTTTGGGCCCCAGACTCACAATGCAGTGTCACAATAGCGTGGTTTACACTCATGCCAAGCATGTTTTATTCTGGACCGTGTCGGTTTCTCTCAGAGTCCCAGACCCTCTTATTCTATGGTTCTCATATGGGTATGGGTCCAAGACTCGCAACAATGTTTCTTGCCTGCGTTTTTCTCTCCTGCCGAGCAAATTTGTTTCCTTCTGTCTGTTACTCTCAGGGTTCCAGTCCTCCAGACCTCTAGCACCTCTTGGTCTGCCCCTGTATCTGTGGTTCGTGTCTTCCAACCGGTGGTGCTCCACTGCGAGGCTCCAGTAGCATTCAGATGCTCTCTCGCTTCTACCAGTTACTACTTCTTTCTTGGACTGGGCTTGCTGTCTCCAGCCTTGTTTGGGTAACTCTTTGCATCAGCAGTTGCTCTGTTGTTCACCACTACCTTCTCGGGCTGCGGTTTTGGTGTCCAGCAGTTTTGTGGACTTTGGGGCACCCAGAGGGTTTTTTGAGCAACAGTCCGCATAGTACCTTCATCCTGGACTACCTTCAAGCTCCCATTGGCCTCCGTATACGCCATCTTGTGATGTGCTTCACTGTTCACCGGGTCAGTCTCTCACAGGTTTTCACCTCAAACGATGGCTCTCCCCATGTTATTTTCCCTCTGCTATTTTGTATTGTCTTTGACCAATCAAGTGCTGCGAGAGACTAGACTGTTCAATCCGGTTCTCTGGAGTGATCTTCATACTCCTGGTCATCTTCTTCTTCGCAGTACTTGCATTGGAACTATATGGTAAGCAAATGGTGTTCTCTGGTGCCTTAGGTCTAACATACTGGTTTAGCTGACTTTCCAAAAAAGAAATTGCTACTGGCTGGAAGGAGGGAAGGTGAGTTTGGATTTAGGAAAGAGTGGGGGTGTAATGAATCGGAGGTACCGTGTTCTCAGGGGATGGTCGTCCCTAATCCCATAAGGGGTTTCCTCTCCCATGTGATCCTCCCCTCTGTGCACCACCCCCAGGGGGGGACTATTGTACTGTGGACGCACCACCCTGACCCCATGGGAAATGTCTCCCCCCTAGGACAGAATGGACGACATCCACAAATCCGTCACAGTAATAAGACGTACTCGTCTCAGTGGACTTATACATTCTATTTAAAAGGGACAGCTTTCTGTATCCCAGTTTGAATGTAAAGACATTTCCAGAGTTGGAGAACATCTCACATTTGCCATTGTTTTCGTCACTGTAGAGAGTTCCTCATGTGAACAGAAGTCCTTGGTCGTAAGGGGGGAGACTCACTTGCCTCTACCCCTAGGGAGGGTATTGCAGACCAGGATCACCTCCCGGCCTCACATGAAGGGGCTCCCCCTTGGGGAGAAGTGACAAATACTCTCGATTTGCCACAGTTCTTAACACGAAGGTAGGCTGCACTACCCCCTTCAACCCAGTCGTTTCACTCCGCCACATTATGCTCATGTTCCACCAATAGATACTCCAAATCGATACTGGCGCACCATAAATAACCCTGAACCTTTATTCACCCTGGCTGTAGGAATAGTACATACCACAGAAATAACCACCAACAAATAATAATATTGAACACTTTTCTTTTTGTGTAAATCTTTTGCAACATATCAAAGATTTCCCTGCCTATATTTCTATTGTATCAAGGCGATTGGACCCTCTCCTGAGCAAAGTCTGCTATTTCAATTGGTCATACATTTCTAAAATCCCTTCCCACTACTATAACTGTCAATTACCAAGAAATCCCCCTCGCCCAACACTGTTTCTTTCACAGTAGAACCTAAAGATTTCACAGCTTCCCATTGGTCACCGTCCACACCTTTAATAAGTGACACCTCCTCCTCATGCTTCAACACCCAATACCTAGATGGTACTGCAATCCCAGAACCACCATCCACTCCCCTATCAGAGGGGACCTGCTTCTATCTCCATACAATTTTCCACTTTTTAAAAGGGACAATGTTCCACTACCCTCTTCACATAAGGCCTGACACACCAGCACGAATACTTATCATATATGTTGTAATATACGTCCCAATGCAATATCTGTAACAGTATGATATATTGTAGTATTCATAATGTGTTGACAATCGCTATCACGCCTGTACCATGTAACTAAGTTATTGCAAGTAACAGCGCCTCAATGCCCCTGGGCTGCTTGCGCGCTATATAAATATAAATAAATAAAATCACTGGGCTCCAAGAAGCCCCCCGATTCCAACTATTCTATTTCTGCATTGATGTTAACCTTTCTCCCCTCAGTTGCTTTATTCCATGTCTCTTGCCACCTAGCATTAACTTCCACACAACCCTACCACCCGCAGGTTTCCTTCCTCCCTAGCGTCTCAACCAACTAATTCAGTACTCCATCTTTGCCCCAGTGCATTGCAGTACAGGCATTCACTGTGCCCTCTCTATCGCTGTTTGACAGCTCGGACTTCTACGCACGTTCCAACAATGGAAGGTGTAGTTTAGCAGCATCCAGTGGCCAACTGTTGAGAGTTTCGGAGGGTGTGCCCTGTGACTGGAGCCCACCAAAACTTTGAGGAGCTAATTTTGCTCCATGGCGGAATTTGGCGTTGGGGAGCAGTTACATGTAGACATACAAATAGGCTGTGCCACGTCACCAAATCTTGGTCATGTGCACGATGGCGTGCAAATGTGCAGGGCAAAAGGCGGCATACACGCGTGTCAGCTAACCTTTGCCCTGCATATTTGCACTCCACTGTGCAAAAGAGTGAACTCTGCCTACCATGCTGTGGCATTTGTACGGCAGAGAGGAAGGGAGGCAACAGAAATGCAAGTCGAGTTCCGCCTCTCCCATACATGGCAACATTTTGGAGGGTGGGAGGGGGATTTTTCTTACAGAAATCGGGAGAATAGAATTTTCCCATTGGATTGAATTGGGGTTAGAAATATATTTTGAAGCGAGAAAGTATAAAATAGCACAATTTTTGATGAAAAAAATAGTCTCCTGCCTGAATTGTCAGGGTTGGCATGTATGCCCTACACTCCGCAAAACAAATTAATGAAAATGAAGCGTGACGAAAATCAACAGTGTAAAAGTATTATGCAAGGCTTTTATGCTGTTTATTCCCATTGCATGGAGCCAAAACTGAGTTCATGTGTGCTTTCAAGAAATAAAAAAAGACATTTTTTAAAAATATATATGGGATACATTACTCACCATAATCGTATTTCTGATGCTTGTATCTGCTTAGATTCACATGCTGTGCATAGGCCGACATCTAGTGAAAGCTGCGGAGTATTACAGTTTGTTTTTCGAAACTCGAAAATGGGCGTCGACACAGGGCGTGCCAGTAATACTATCCCTAGTGTGACGTCCACTGTACCCAAGATCCCTCACGCGTCTAGGATCCTCAGATTGTATTTTTTCTGACATGAGGTAGCATAAGGAGTAGCGTGAGTACAGATAATCCAAGCAGATAGACAGAAAGGTAAGACTACAAGCAATCATGCGCCTTCTCTCGGAGGGAAGGAAGGGTGGGTCGCATGTGAATCTAAGCAGATACAAGCATCAGAAATACGATTACGGTGAGTAATGTATCCCTTCTGAGGCTTGTGGAATATGCTTAGATCACATGCTGTGCATAGATTAGTGAGCAGTACTAGAAGAAGGAGGTGGGATGTGAGAAGGGTCATGAGCAAATAAGTGTCTTAGAACCGCTTGTCCCACTTGTGTATCTGCCTTGGAATGGGTGTCAATGCAGTAATGCTGAGTAAAAGTGTGAATAGATCTCCAAGTAGCTGCTTTGCAAATGGTGTCGAGGGGTACATTTGCAATGAAAGCCAGAGTGGCCCCAATGCCTCTAGTAGAGTGGGCCCTTGGCGTAAAAGGCAGAGTCTTTTCAGAGAGTGAGTAACACAGCTGGATACAGTTAATAATCCACTTCGAGATGGCACCTTTAGAGACGCGATCCCACTCTCTGCCTGTAGCTACGGAGACAAACAGTTGATCTGTTTTCCTTAGCGGTCTGGTTTTATTTACATAGTAGAGGACCGCCCTACGCACATCTAGGGTGTGTAGTTTCACCTCAGCCGAGCTTTGCGGGTTCTGGAAGAAAGCCGGAAGCTCAATGGACTGGTTTACATGGAATATTGATATAAATTTAGGCGAGAACCTAGGGTGTGTGCGTAAAACCAGTTTGTATTTATGGATAGTAAAGAAGGGATCCTGCACTGAGAGCCTGAATTTCACTGACCCTTCTTATAGAAGTAATAGCCACTAAGAAGGCCGTTTTATAAGTCAGGTGTTTGAGAATGTTTCTATGCATGGGTTCGAAAGGGGGGCCCATGAGCTTGGCTAGCACCACATTAAGGTCCCACCCTGGTGGTGGGTTTGAAATAGGAGGGTGAAGTCTCTTTACTCCTTCCATGAAGGCTTTAACTACTGGTACTTTCCACCACGAAACCTTGCTATGGGAAGTGGTGTAAGCCGAGAGGGCTGCCAGGTGTACTTTCAGTGAGTTAAAAACCAATCCTGCATCTAGCAGGTGGAGCATGTATGTAACAATAGTGGAAGGAGTGCAATCAACTGGGTTGATTTGTCTACTTTGGCACCAGATAACGAACCTCTTCCACTTGTCAAAGTAACAGTGCCTTGTGTTTGGTTTCCTAGATTCCTTTAGGATGTCCATACACCTCTGTGGTAAATTGAGGTGTCCAAACTCTATGACCTCAGGAGCCATGCTGCCAGGTTCATTGAGTTGGGTTGCTGGTGCACTGTTTGACCTTGGTGCTGGGACAGTAGGTTGTACCAGGCTGGAAGTTTGATGGGCTCGCACACCGCCATCCTGCGTAGGTGTGGGAACCACGGTTGTCTTGCCCACATGGGAGCAACTAGGAGCGAGCGTCATCGACTCCCTGTTCATCTTGTTCACCACCTTCCTGATGAGAGGAGTTGGTGGAAAAGCGTACGCAAACATCCCTGACCAGTTCATCCACAGGGCGTTCCCATGGGAGTCTGGTTGGGGGAACCTGGATGCAAATCCTGGGCATTGTCTGTTTTCGCTTGTGGCGAATAAGTCTATAGTGGGGAAACCCCACTGAGAGAAGAGATCTTCTACGACCTCTCTGTGAAGAACCCATTCGTGTTCCTCTGGGAGGGAGTCTCTGCTCAGAGCATCCGCTAGGGAATTGAGCTCCCCTGAACATGTTGAGATGACAGGAAGATGTTCCGTCTGAGTGCCCATATCCAGATTTTCTGGGCAAGCTTGGACAGATTTGGCGAGCGAGTCCCTCCTTGCTTGTTCAGGTAGAACATGGCTGTAGTGCTGTCCGTCCGGATTTGCACTGATAGGTTTAGTAGGTGGGGCTCGAACGCCTGAAGCGCTCTGAGTACTGCCAGAAGCTCTAGCAGGTTGATGTGGTTCTTGGCCACTGAGTGAGACCAGAGACCCTGAGCTGTGTGGTGGAGATGGTGAGCTCCCCACCCCGTCAGACATGCATCTGTAGTGACTACTGCCTGTACTTCGGGATCGTAAAAGGGTTTCCCCTGTGTGAGATTTTCTCTCGTCCACCATTGAAGGCTTTGTACCAGTGTTGGCGAAACGACCACTAGATCATCCCACTGACCACTTGCCTGAGACCACTGTTTCGCCAACCATTCCTGCATGGGACGCATGCGCAGGCGCGCGTGGGGGACCAGGTAAATGCATGACGCCATCATGCCCAGTAAACGCATTGCTTTGCGTACCGTTATTTGTTGACCTGACTGATAATGCGGAATGTGCAGTAGTATATTCCGAATTCTTTCTTCTGAAGGAAAGGTCAACCCCTCCTGGGTATCCAGGATTGCTCCTAGGAATTGTTTTGAGGTGCTTGGCACCAGGCTTGACTTCTTCTCATTGATTGAGAAGCCTAACTCGTGGAGGAGGTCGATAGTCCTTTGAATGTTTGTCCTGCAAATTCCTGGGGTTTCCCCCGTTATGAGCCAGTCGTCCAGATAAGGGTACACTGGGATTGCCTCCCTGCGTAGGTGTGCAGCCGCCACCGCCAGTACCTTGGTGAATACCCTTGGTGCTGAAGCTATCCCGAAGGGCAGTACCTTGAATTGGTAGTGCCGACTGTCCACCTTGAAGCGCAAGTACTTTCTGTGCGCTGGGAACATGGAAATATGAAAATAAGCATCTTTCATATCCAAGGTTGCCATGTAATCCCCCTTTTTTAGGAGGGGGATTACCTCTTGTAGCGTGGTCATACGACATTTTTGGGGCTTGACATACTCGTTGGCAGGCCGTAAGTCCAATACTGGGCGCATTGTCAAGTCTTTCTTTGGCACAAGGAAGTAAGTTGAATAAATACCCTTGTTTACCTGGTGTCCCTGGACGAGTTCTATCGCGTCCTTTTGTAGAAGAATGGCGATCTCCTCGAGGAGAATCTTCTGATGTTCTAAGGAGTGTACTCTTTGTCGTGGAGGATGGTTCCGGGGACGCTGCAGTAGCTCTATACAATATCCCGTGGATACTGTTGACAGCACCCATCTGTCTGATGTGATCCCTTCCCAAGCCTGGGTGAAGTTTGAAATGCGTCCCCCTACTGGGGTTGCGTGAGAAGGGACCCTGAACTGAGCGTCACTGCTTTGGTGGAGGCGTGCCGCCTCCCTTGCTGGGGCTGCCTCTGCCTTTACCACGACCTCTCCTATTACCTCTGCCGTAACCCTGGGTAGACTGTTGGTTGTTCCACTGTGTACCCTGCCCCTGGGAATAGTTAGATCCTCTCTGGGAATCTTGGCCGCGTGGGTGACTAAAATTACTATTCCCTCTCTGGTTAGGGGGTTTATTGGTTAACCGGCCAAGGGAATTGAGTGTCTCGTATTCGTCCTTGGCATTTTTCAGTGCGTCTTCGACCGCCTTACCAAACAACAGATCGGCTTCCACCGGTTTGTCTAACAATGATGCCTGAGTTTCTGCCTTAAAACCAGACTGCCGTAACCACGCATGTCTCTTGATAACAGTACCTTCTGCTATCAATCTGCCTGCGTTGTCCGCGGCGTCGAAGGTTGCTTTCAAAATGCAACCAGACACGGCTCTACCCTCTGTGGAAATCCGAGCTAATTGGCCCTTTAACGGTTCAGGAGCAGAGGCTATGAGAGCCGCGACTTCTTCCCACTGATGGCAGTTGTAGCTGGCCAACAGGGTGGTGGAGTTAGCAATCCTCGCTTGATAGGCGGACGTTGAGGCTACCTTCCTGCCGAAACCGTATAGTTTTTTGCTCTCCTTGTCGGGAGGAGCTTCTGACGAAGACAAGGGTGTCCCAGCCCTCTTACGAGTGTTGGTGACAAATAGGGAGTCTGGCTTCAGATGTCCTCTTATATAGAGAGGGTCAGACTGAGATGCCCTGAAAAGTTTTTCAACCTTGGGATTGACTGCTCTGGTGAGGTTTGGGTTCACCAGGGACGGATCTATTCTCCGCTGAATGGATTTAAGGATAGGGATGGTCTGGGCAACAGGCCTCCTTTCTCCCACTAACTCTTCTGCGAAGTACCTTTCCTCCTGTACACCGTGGGTGTCAATGTGGAAATGTTCTGCTGCGCGAGCGAGAACCTCATTTAGGAGGGGTTGGTTATCGACCGGGGAGTCGGTAACCAGGGCTTCGTTCTCTACCGGGGAATCTACTCTGTATGTTTCCGGGTCATCCTCTTCTTCCTCCTGGTCCTCATCATCCCCATAGTAGCCCGTCCCGGTTTGCTCTTCTATCAACCCAAATTCTTGGTCTTCACAAAAGGAAGCCTCTCCTTGATACCGTGAGTATGGTCTTGCGTAAGGTTGTACCTCAAAGGGTTCGGACCTCATTGGAGTTTCAAACTGGGCCTTCTTACTCGGGGGGATAGGATCAGTAGAACCTGAGGGTGTGGCCCCTTGTGGATCATACGAGAGGAAATGTTCTGGATTCTTATCATAAAAATCAGCCAAAGAAGACATTCTTGACATGACCCTATCTATGTCTTCACTGGACCATTTCTTGGAACTGGGAATGACTCTCTCAGCAAGTCTATGGGATTTATCTTGAGTAGCTTTGCTGGTTGTGGACCTATCAGCAGACCTGGGCTTGTCTGTCTGTTTAGGGGGGTGGAGTGTTTCACAGGTGTGGAAGAAAGTAAAGGTAGTTTCTTCTGCTGTTTTCCCCCCTCCCCGTGCGTAGAAAAATGTTTTCCCTGTCCCTTAGTGGCTCCGGAGTTTTTCGACGCCTGGCGTCGAGGATCGGGAGAGGTGTCCCTGTCCTTCGAGCGTGGGGCCTCGCTGGCTTTAATTGCGGGCTCCGACTCCTGGAGCGCGGCCTGGGGGTGGAAGTCGTCTTCGTCTTCCGACGATCGAACTTCTGTTAGCCTAGGGAGCGAGGCACTCTTGGCAAGAGTGGATGATTGCCTGGAGTCATGCGGCGATCTTGATCGAGAGCGCCCAGAGGACACCGAATCGGACCGTTCTGTCTGTGCCTCTTTCCGAGAACTCGACGTCGTCGAGTCTCGGTTGGACTTAGTGTGTTTAGTGTGTGTAGTATGTGAAGCGCTTGTGTCGCCGGGGGTCTTCCCCATAGCCGCCCTGCCGGACGACCTTCCGAGGTCGGGGACCTGCGCTCGGCTGTCTTTCGACGCCGTAATGCCCTCGCGGTCCGAAAGTACGGCGTCGCTGCCATCGCTGAAGGTGCCCTCCGCTGCCATGGCCGCCTGCCTGGCGTGGTGGGCCCAACGCTTCGTCGAACGGTCCTTAAGTGTCTTAGGTTTAAACCTACTACACGCTCTGCAGTTCGCTTCAGGGTGGTCCCTCGGCAAGCAGAGATTGCTCGTGGCGTGCCTGTCGACCCAAGGGTATTTGCGATTGCACTTGGGGCAGAATTGAAAAGGGGTACCCTCCATACGCACCTTGAGGCAGCGGGCTGTTAAGTGTAGGAAATGTATAAGGTGTACCTATATACCAAGAGTGTAGAGTATGTACCACCCCCCACTCTCCCTACTTGCAGGGCCGAGGCCAGCGGCCTACCAGGCCCGGGCCGAGGCCAGCGGCCTACCAAGCCCAAATCCGTCGTGCAGCAGCCGACGGTCGATTTCTTCTCCAGCCGGCGTCGAGTGACGAAGTTCGACGTTGGGGTGGGAAAGGATGTCAATAGAATATTATTTTAAATTTTAGCAAAAGTATGGCTAAGGCCAGGGGACTCCGCAAAATGCTTCCGACCAGTATAGCGGAAAAACGCAATCTGAGGATCCTAGACGCGTGAGGGATCTTGGGTACAGTGGACGTCACACTAGGGATAGTATTACTGGCACGCCCTGTGTCGACGCCCATTTTCGAGTTTCGAAAAACAAACTGTAATACTCCGCAGCTTCCACTAGATGTCGGCCTATGCACAGCATGTGATCCAAGCAGATTCCACAAGCCTCAGAAATATATATATATATATATAGTTCAATGCCACTATGCCCACCGCCGGGGGGTTGCCTAGAGGCATTTCATGATTCATGTATAGCAGATTTGCGCAAATTACGCTAGTCATCTATTTTCACCACCAGTCGGAATCCAACATCACTGCAATTTAGTGTTTTACAGGAATTACAAAATGTACAAGATATTGTCATCAAACCATCTGACAAAGGCTCCAACATAGTCTTGCAGGATCGTTGTGATTATGTGGCTGAGGCACATAGGCAACTCAGGGACAGAACCCTTTATTCAGCTCTGTCCTCCAATACTTTTTCTGTAATGCAGTTGTAATTGAGGGCATTGGTCATCAAATGGTGTGAGAATGGCATTTTGAATGAGGACATACTCACATTTTTGGTTCCCTTTTTTTCACCATCTACACCATTTTTTTTTGTTGCTACAAATCCATTAATCTTTAGTGCATCCACCTGGGAGACCCAGTGTTACATTATCAGGATCTTTGTTGGAGAATATGTCACGTTTTATTGATGAAACTTTGATTTCCTTTGTATCAGTATTACCCTCTTATTTAGAGGACACTAAGGATTTTCTACAACACAGCAACGCGGTCCCATGGGAAGAGGGTTTGATTTTGGCTACACTTGATGTTGTGTCATTGTACACTTCCATAGATCATGAGGTCGGCATGAATGCGTGTAAACATTTTCTGGACATACGTTCGCTTAACTTTCTTTCACATAGCACCATGATCTTGGAAATGTAAAAATTCTGCAATAATGTGTTTATTTTTGAAGTTTTTTTTTTAATCAAGTGCATGGGACTGCCATCAGCGGTACCTTTGCTCCTTCTTATGCCAAACTTATGATGGACTGGTGGGAGGCCACTTATCTGTCAGATCATATATCTGAGAATTTTCCTGTACAGATTGTCGTCTGGTGGAGGTACATTGACAATGTTTTTATCATCTGGAAGGGGACCCAATGTGAATGGGTTGATTTTGTTAAAAGCATCAATACCAATGGAGTGAATATGATCTTCACTGAAAGTCGTAGCTGTAGTGATTTTGTGTATCTGGATGTTATTGTTACTTTGGATACCACCGGGTTACACACCTCCGTTTACAAAAAAAACCTACTAGCTCAGGTCTTCCACTGCATGCTACTAGTAGTCATCCGGCTAGTTGCAAGAGGAGCATCCCTTATGGGGAATATGTGCATTATTGGAGGAATTGTACTGACATCAAGCAATTTCACAAAAGTTGTGCAGCAGCCTCTTTCAACTTTCTAGCACAAGGTTACTCTAGGGGGGTCATGGAAAGTGCATATGTTAAGGCCAGAGAGCTTCACAGAGATGCCTTACTTAATATGAACAAACTCCCCAAACCCACCATCAATAATGACCCACGTTTGATTGTCCCCTTTGATACATCAGCGCTAAATGTCAGAAAAATTGTCCACATCGTCAAAATGGAAAAAGATCTATCCCCGTTACTTTCATCAAGTCCCGTTTTAATTTATAGATGGGCATCCTCATTAAAGGATAAATTGGTTTCAAGGTTTTTGCAGCCGCCCATTAAGAATTCAACCAGCACTGCATGGCTCCCTGTGTCTTCTGCAGGTTTTGTGAAAATGTCACAAGTGCAAAGTATGTCCTCATGCTATTGTTCAAAAATCCTTTGTACATCCTATCACAGCCTTACCATAGGTCATTAAACAGCTCATCACATGTGATACTACATTCGTTGTCTACGTCCTTTGTTGCCCCTGCAAAAAAAAGGTACGTGGGCAGCACCACCTGTAAATTAAAGCTGAGGATGCTTCAGCATTTGAGGGCCATTAAAACATTTGATCCTTCATATCCTATGGCTAAGCACTTTAAGGAGCATCACAATAACAATCCCCAATTGCTCACCTTCTTTGGGGTTGCTCATATAGCCAAACATCCCAGAGGGGGAGATAGGGTTTTACAGTTGCGTCAGCTCGAGACTAAATACATTTTAGATTTTGATACCAAAGTGCGGATGAGGCATAATGTCGAAGAACTGTATACTTTCATAGGGGTTTAATTATGTTCATTAGCGTTCTTTATGGTTGGTTTTCTTGCCCATCTGGTCCCATCCATTCTTTTCCTTGATGTGGTTAGAATGCTGCTATGAACTGGCTCTGTTTTCTTTTCAATTTTTTCTTTCCATTTTCTTATTTTTGTTTTCTTTCTTTTTCTGTTTCTCTTTTATACCTACACATTCATATATGTTTGTCCAATTCCATACTTACTTTGGTAATATTCACTGATGTGGGTAGGATTCTGTATATTATTTATTCTGTTTACATTATGCTGATGCCTCATTTCCTGAACAATGATCTATTTGCGTAAATTGTGCTGCTCTTTTAAGCTGTACAGTACTTTGAGTATTACTTTTTCTCACCGCATTTGTTCCTGCATATATAGTAGCATTGGGTTGTATTGTGGGTTTTTTCATCTTTTATATTGAGCCATTATCTTTTGTACATTGCTTTGTCCCGCTCATCACTCGTTGCACATTTCGGTGGCTGGGGGGGCTTGGATGGCATTTTGCCCCCTTAACTGATCCCTTTACCACCACTTGGTCCTCTCTTTTCTGTGCAGCCACCTATAACTCGGCGATGATATGGCTGGGGTGCCCTGTACTTATTTTATGTATAGTATTTTTGGTTATGGTGTTGGCATTCAGTGGGCAATTATGTTACTTAAGATCTGTAGGAAGCCTGCACACATATTACATTTGTTTGGTGGGCTACAGTCACTGTGTTTTAAAGAATCTAATAGTTATATTTTGTATTGTGTTATATGCATGGTGGTTTTAAGGAACATTTCATCTGCTATTTTCAATAATTACAACTGAGGGTCACAAGATAATCTCATGCATTAGCACTAGCACTTTGACGATTCATTCGTATGCAGCTACTTGATATCTGTTGCAGACACTTGCACTTTATTGAATATGTCTTTTAGCTTGACATTGACTAATGTTCTTAGTTACATGCTTTTCATCTATGCGTTTCAAATTTGTATAACAAATTGCTGCTAGCACTAGCACTTCATGAGATTCGCCAATTAATTATACTTTTATTTTCAGTGGCGGTTTCCTCCTTAATATATGATTCATGGAACACAATGTGCAATATGTTTTTACATCTTGTTTTTATTTATATTGCAATTGTACATTACCACACCACTTTGCTATGTACAGCTTGAATCTATTTCTGTTCCAAGATGTCTGCCTGTTCTGCACGTTTTCCCTTCCACGCTAAAATGCATCGCCAATAGAGAGAAAGGACTCTTGTTGATTTATAAAGCCCATTCATGTTTTGCTACCTTCGTGCGAACAAGCAATCTGCGAGTGCGAAACGCGTCATACAGGACCTTGTCCCTGTACTGTCCAGCCTCTGTTGTGTGCATTATTCAATACACTTCCGTGTCATTTGACATGGGGTCTATGGTTAAGTTGCTCATCTCATAGGAAGAGCACTTCTTGGGCGGCTTATAACTTCGCTCCCCCTGGACGAATCCTCACCAAACTTTGCACAATAAGTATATAGCCCACTTTGAATTATTCTCCAAAGTTTGGTGAGGTTTGGTCAAGGGGGGGGGGGGGTGGCAAAGTTATAGGGGTGTTCCAAAATTTCTTTTTTTCCCCATAGACTGAATGGAGAAAACTGCTGGACGGATTTTCACCAAATTTGCGGTAGGAGCAGTGGCTTGGTCCCGAAAGCATGCTTTTGTAAATTTGGTGAAAATCCGTCCAGTCTTTTCTTTTTTTTGAAACGACCATAACGTAGGTTCAAATAATGTGTGATATCTATGTCCGCTCTGCAGACAGGACACCGATTGGATAATCGGCTTGCGTCATGTCCGAAGACATGCAACGTGTTCGCTGATTGGCTGGAATGAAGTGTGAGGTGCATCAGATTTTTGGCATTGCACTTATCAAATTTATGAAATAATCTCTGTGGAGGTGAGGGGGGATGAGGATGGAATGGAATATGGCTGCAACAAACAAAGAAGCAAAAAAACAGGTGTTTTTCGCCAAGAAAGCCTGCGAACGGTTCGGATGTTCGTGAACAGTCCTGTGAAGTTCGTGGACATCTCTGCATTACAGGGTTGGTGGAAAGCAGTTCTTGGATGGCTTATAACTTTGGCACCACTTAATGTCATTTTGCAATTATATTCCTGACCTGATACCGAATGTGTCTGCAAAGTTTGGTGGGATTCTGTCAAGAGGGGGCAAAATTAGAGGAGGGTCCCAAAATATTGTAAAGGCTTATAAATGTGGTGCCATTTGACAAATCTACACAAAGGTTTGCAAAAATATTATAGATCTAGATTCAAAGGTTTTCGTAAAGCCTGAATGGTTTTTGTCAAGTGGGGGCTAGGTTATATGACAATCGTATGTGCATACATTTGACACTTTTGAAAAAATAAAACATGGGTGGATTTCCAGCAAACTTGTGTAAGGAGCATTGAGAAGGACCTGAAAGCATGGTTTTGCAAATGTGCCTGTGTTTTATTTTTTGACAAGTGTCATAATGTATGTACAAAAAATAGTGATATACCTTTGGTGACTGAGGTGTAGCCTGTGGCCATGGGCAGTGGCCACATTGTCCGGATCATGACCTTAATCCATGATCCGCACAATCTGGCTACTGGCCATGACCACGAGGGACAAAACATTGGGTTAAATTGGCCATGTCCACCTGGGACTGGCTTTGTGGTAAAGTTATTCGAAATTGGAAAAGATTTGAAAAGGAAGAAAAATGTGCTTGTGGTAATATGGTCATAGAGTTCTCTTTTTGCCTTCTGCAGGCTGCCATGGAAAGCGAAGAGGGGCCTGTATGGAACCCTCCCTTCCCTTTCCATGGTGGCCATCTTGAAAAAGGATTTTCCTTCCTACTCTGAAGAAATATCCTTTTTTTAGCACCCTGGATTCCCGCATTGGGACCCTACGGTGCTAAAGGCCTTCATCCCCCATTACAGTGGCTTGAACGGGGGGATAGTGGTCCATCTTTGATGTCCTGGGTGTCAATCTTAACAGTGCACAGTGGTGGCGCAAGTTATGGTTGCTTAGCTTACCATAACTGGCGAATTTCTGGGGTTTTTCGGTTTTACTTGTAACCATAACAAAGTTTTTTCACTGAATATATATATATATATATATATATATATATATATATATATATATATACACACACACATACATATATATATATATACACACACACACGTAAACGTCATGGTCTCATGAGTCACTATTCCAACTAACAGACTTTCACAGTTTTGACTCAGAGATACAGGGATCACAACATCCAGGCCTGACACTATCTTTTTTTCCAATGCAGCCCCTCTAAAGCAATGAATTGTTGTCAATCTCCCTACAACCCAGCCCCATCTGCCAAAAGCTTTCCATGACCCTTGTCCCTAGTCAAATCCTACCTTTTTCTCTTGATTTGGATGCAACACAATCCCAATACAGTATATG
This sequence comes from Ambystoma mexicanum, assembly GCF_040938575.1. Lineage (NCBI taxonomy): Eukaryota > Metazoa > Chordata > Amphibia > Caudata > Ambystomatidae > Ambystoma > Ambystoma mexicanum. The sequence continues at coordinate 301,903,617 of NC_090921.1, forward strand.
ACACAAAGTTACCACACTGGGCTCCGGGGGTCACAGGCCTAAAATATAAACTGGCTGTATATCCCCTCTTTCAGACATCTAGAGGCACAAGCCTGATGACTGTGCTACCACTGATATTGTAAAGGGACTGGCCTGACATACAAAGCTTCAACTGAACTGCCCATACACTGAATGAAACCTAACCAACCCCTCCTGCCTTCCTGAGAGCACACTAACAGGGTGGGGTGTTTTTCCATTTCTCTTTTCTGCTCTCCACTTTGCCCCATTTAACACAGTGCATCACATTTAGGCCTTGAAAATTGCAATGTGTGGGGGAGTTGAACATCCACATGGCTTTCTGAGCAAAACTACAAATCAGGTACAGACAGGCACAGATAACGGGGTATCAGTAGGACAGGCTATGAAGGCTGTAATGCAGTGATGTTTTCCAAATACTTCATTTCATCTCTGCCTGAGAAAGTGAAGACATTCCACGAAAGCTTGCAAATATGCAAAATAAATTAATTTGTTAGCCTTATTAAGATAATGGCTCGCTGTTTTCTTCTGAATCAACCTTCTATTCAACCCTTAGCTAGCATGGTACAAATGAACTGAACAAGAACGCTATATATATATATATATAAATATCTATCTATCTATCTATCTCTATATATATATATATATATATGTAGAGAAAAGGACTGGAAACCAATCCGGATTACATCGGCACTCCGGCTGTGATCGAAGCGAAAGGCTGGATGTCTTCAATAAATCCACACACAGACTTGTATTCAGTGCAGTCAAAGTGTCCTTTATTATTTAAGATACATGGAGAAAGGAGGCAGCAACGGTCTTAGGTGCAAGAAGGAACGACGCGTTTCACCCTACTCGGGCTTCGTCAGGTAAGTGACATAGAGAGAGGACTGTGGTATTATATAGACAAATGTATGAGTCCTTTTTCAATGTTTTGCACTAAGATAAGCTAACAAGTGGTAGGCAAAAATGCAGCCATGTTGAAACCTGCATAACAACACAGTTCAGTGCATTTAAAAGAGACACGGCATTTTCATAGACAGTGTAACGGTTTGAAACATGTTTGTTTAATCAAACCAAATGTCCCAAGTGGCTAAGGGATAGACAGAAAGCCTGAGATTGCTGATATTGAATCACTGATATTAAATCATGTGGTTTCATCTTGGTATTTGCCAATGTCAATAAAATTAGGTAAGACAATCGTACACCGTTTTCTATTGTGCTGGGTATGTTGAATTCGGCCCAAGTGGGCTGACACATTGTCTCAACATGGATTGAAGTGTGCTCTCAAAAAATTGTTTTACAACATATATGTTGCAGATATCAAAATTGAGATATGCAGGTGTTTTATAGGTAATAAAGTGCTGCATACTTTGTAAACATTGAAAAACGGTTGTTTGATAAAGTGCTGAGTGCTATCAATAAAGTGCATAGTGTAAAGTGCATATTGCAAAATCGCAAGTGATTGGGAATTAAATCTAGAGGCGGTACTTAACCCTTGCGGGTGCCTCTAATATGTATTCTATCCCACTCAGATCTCTGTATATCATAAGTTTCAAAAATGTTGATATTAATGGGCAGTGTGTTACCCTCGCGGGCGCCCAGATGCTGTGACATGAGGCTGTGTATAACCCTTGCGGGTGCCTCACATATTGGTCGATTCCACTATGCATAACTATACATTAGAAGAGACATACAATCCATGATATATATTATGAATGTTCATAATGAAACATATAGGTGGTCTAATATGTACACATGGGCAGTGTGTTACCCTTGCGGGCGCCTATATGTTGTGACTGTACCAACCTATATATTTAGCAAGGTGGTAAAAAGTAATTAATGCAAATGCAAGAATAAATATTGCCTTCTAAAATTGTTGTACGAACATATTTTAAAAAAAGTTTTGAAACATTGTTTTAAAAAAAGAGTTAAGTTGCTTGTTGTTATATGTTAAAATTACTCCTTATAATTCAAGTGCAAACGAGATATATATTCGCCGACAAAAAATGTTGTTAACAAGGGACGTTATGGATAAGTTGCACTGCTAAAAACCTATGCACTTCACTGTACAAACGTTCTTACAGGGACGTTATGGTTACAGGTAAAATCGGAAAACCCCAGAAATTCGCCAGTTATGGTAAGCTAAGCAACCATAACTCGCGGCACCACTGTGCAATGCTAACACTAATACCCATGACATGAAAGAATACATCACAAATGTCATTGATGACATGAGGATTAGACATTGAGTTTCATGTGGCAGGGCTGTACTGGTTTCAGTAACTATGCATGGAAGACAGGGTGGATCTTCAGTTTAAGTACAACAGGGTTAATGATGGCTGTTATGGGGTAGGCACCAATGAATTTAGGGTGAAACCTTTTGGGGCCTTTTAACCTAATATGTTTGATGGAGAGCCATACTTCATAAACTGGTGCATTTCTTCTTTTGTTATCGGCAAAATGTTTCTGAGTAGCTTTGGCATCGTTCAGGGTTCTGGTGGCTTTGCATAAAACGTTTCTGTGATACTAGTATGCAGAGATGTTGCTGTGGTACATGGATCCCTTCCATGTAAAAAGTGGAAGAGTGAAAAACCTGTGGCACTGTGAATACTGTTGTTGTATGCATGTTCCACTGCCCACAGCAGATTAACCCAACTGTCCACCTGGGTAAACATGCAACGCAGGTATTGCTGAAGCGTTTGGTTAGTTCTCTCCGTCTTAACATCAGTTTGTGGGCGATGGCTGGTGGGTAGTCTGATTTCAATTTGAGCCTCATCACAACAACTCCTCCAACATTTGGATATGAATTTACTCCCTGGGTCTGAGATGCTTACGGATTGAAACCCATGTAATCGTACAATGCTTGTTAGGAAAGCTTGAACAACAGTCCTTGCATTTGTTAAGCCTTTCAACGCGATGAAATGCGCTATCTTGTTTAGGAGGTCTACTACCACGATGGTCTTGTAATAGTTAGGAGGTAAATCGGTAATAAAGTCCAGTGATATTGTTTGCCATGGAGTAGGTGGTATGCACAATGGTCTAAGTAATCCTGACGGTTTAGATTTAGAAGTCTTGTTGCAGGCACACACCTCACAAGTCTTTACATATTGGATGACGTTCTTTCGCCACTTAGGCTACCAAAAATGTTGCAGAATTTGCACTCAGGTTTTGGTGATTCAAGGATGAGCAGTGGTTAAAGCATTGTGGTAGTTGTGTAAAACCTTGTCTTGCATGTTCGGCTCCAGTAATTACAGGTGCCCTCGATTGTACAGTACGCCATATTCTATGGTTCGTTGAGGGTATTGGGACTAACTGTTACAGTGTCAGATATTCCCCATTTTCAATGCACAGCTGATCTAAAGCAGGCAACGTTCAACTTGTCAATCTCAATAATTTACCTCCCGGGGTTTAGAAATGCATAAACATCTGTTCCCTCCACATTCCATCCGATGCGGGAGAGGGCATCCGCCTTTCCGTTTTTGACTCCTGGACAGAAGGTTATGACAAAGTCATATTCCGAAAAGAACTGGGCCCATCTAAGCGGACGGGGACTTTGCGCCTGTGCTGTTCGCAAATATTGTAGATTGTGATGGTCGGTGTAGACAGTAACTGCATGATTTGCGCCTAACAGATGATGATGCCATTCTTTGAAAGCAGCTTTAATGGCAAGCAACGCTTGTCACTTATTGTGTAGATTAGTTCCGCAGGGGATAATTTCTCGGACCAAAACTCCACAGGATGTAAATGATTAGTGGTCGGATCTCGTTGGGACAATACAGCTCCCACCACCACGCTGCACGCATCAGTTTCAGCGATGAATGGAAGTTCAGGATCTGGGTGTTTCAAAATCGGTGCCAAGATAAAGTGTGCCTTTAGTTGGTTAAACACTTGTTCAGCTTCATCGGTCCACATGAACGTTTTGCGCCTTTTCAGTAACGCCGTGATGGGGTATGCAATGTTCGAAAAGCGGGGTAGGAATCGCCTGTAAAAGTTAGCAAAATCTAAGAAACTTTGCACATTTTTCACAGACGTAGACAAGGGCAACTTTAAGATTACTTCCACCTTGGGTTAAGAAGATTCCCAAGTACTCCACTGTGGTCACGTGAAAGTAACATTTCTCCAACTTTGCATACAAACAGTGTTCGCCGAGTTTTGCTAGGACAGCTTTAACGTGAAGCACATGTTCTTCGGTGGCTGAGTAGATCAATATATCATCAATATAGAGGAGGACACAAACATCCAGGAGTTCCCGTATAAAGTCTGTCATAAACAATGGGGAGCCCGCCAGTGCATTATACAGGCCAGAGGGCATGCCTGTATATTCGTATAACCCAGAATTGGTGCGAAAAGCAGTTTTCCACTCATCCCCCTCCTTTATGCAGACTAAATGGTAGCCCAGCGCAAATTCAATTAGCTGTATATCACGCCTCTTTAAGTTGGTCCAACAGTACGGGAATGAAAGGTCACAGTTATCTTATTGAGTCCCCTATAATTGATGCAAGTTCTGAGGACCCATTCATTCATTGCTGTGAAAAAGACAGCAGAAGATGCTGGGGACTTGGAGGGTCGAATAAATCTGTTTGCCAAGAACTGGTCACCAAGTACTGTCGCAAGTACTGGTTTTCTTTTTGCATAAGAGCAGAAATGCGACTACATGGAACCTGCGAGCCTGGTATCAAATCGATTTGGCAATCATATGGACGATGAGGAGGAAGGGTATTGACTTGTTCTTTTTGAAACACGTCCTCAAATTCTTTGTATATGGCAGGTAGTTTTTTCTCTCCATTGGGCTGTATCACGGCCCCCAACTTGTGTGTTCTAGACGCTAGCTCCTTTGCCACAACCGGTACAAATGGGTAAAAGGTGCGAAGGCACTTGGATGGAAAGATTACTGTATGCATTTACCAGTTAAAAACAGGATTGTGGTACTCCAACCAATGCATGCCAAGTATAAGTTGGATTTGTGGGGCATTAATCAGGTCGAAGGTTATTCGCTCCCGGTGGCTGTCTCTGCACAATAGTTCAACCTCTTCCGTACACTGCGTTACTGGCCCAGATGACAATGGTAAACCACCAAGACTATGTTGTCCACCTTCTTCCTTTGGTGCCCCAGTATGCCGATTCTCTGTGCCACTTTCATATCTATGTTATTACTGATTGCACCGCAGTCGATATAGGCTTCCAAGGTTTACATCCTTTGGGGTTGTTCTAGTCTGATAAGGATGACTGTAAGGTGTGAGACTGTGGTTGATTTCTGCTCCCTCGACAAGCCGATCCCTACTCTTGTCGAGTCTTGGAATTGTCCGACGGTGGATTAGGACCTTTTGGGGCTCACTGGGAGCACCTCAGCTGCTCCCAAGGGCCGTTTGCTTGGTTTCTTAGTACAGTCCTTCAGAAAGTGGCCTGCTTTGCCACAATATAAGCACAGTTGGTCCTGCCGACGTCTCTTTCTTCCTTGGCTAGTGGCCCCCTCACACTACCCAACTGCATAGGCTCTGGGGCAATCGCCTGAGCACAGGGTTGCATTTCGCTTGTGCGGATGTATAAGGGCCTATTCTCTGACCGGGCATGCTCTGCCTTTCTCTCCTGTAATCAGTGATTTAGCTGTACTACTAAATCTATGTATTCTTAACATCGTTCCGGCGTATTGACCACTCGCGCCAACACATCTTTATGTTCCCCACACAGACCCAAATAGAAAATGGTGCTTTTTTTTGTTCAGGCCAATTGGTTTAAGCGATGAGTCGCTTAAATGCAGTGATGTATACTAGTAATACCTGTGGTCCCTGCCGTAAGGCCAACAACTCCCCATGCAATGCTTGCCCCTGGCTTCTGCAAGCAAATACTTTTCCTAACTCCTGTTGGAAATCACCAAAAGTATGCAGGATGGGGTCATCTCGATTCACTAAATGCACTGACCAAATAGCGGCATGCCCACCAAATATGACAATACTAAAGCCACCTTCATTTGCACAATAGGAAAGGCACTTGGCCGACACAAATAATGTAATCTACACTGGTTCATAAAAATAGGATACCTTTGTGAGTCCCCTAGAAATCATTCAGGAGGGGCCAGGGGACCGGTGGGTGGGGTGGTTACATGTATATGGGGCTCCCCAACTATGGTCCCATCAGATGAATGAGGTAGTGGCACATGGCCTGCTTCCGCTACCAATAGGCGTTTGGCCAAGTCATCGTTTTTTTCTCTATTAAGTACTGCTTCCCTTCGCACGGAGTTGGTTTCTGAACGGGCTGCGAGCACCTCTGTTCGCAAGTCCCCAAAAAGGGCTGCTAACATGTCTAGCCCTGATTCCATGACACTTAGGCACGGCCGGTGACGTGGGCTTGGCGTTCTGTAACGCTTACCTCTGATGCCCTACAGGAGTGCCTGGTCCGGGCTGTTCTAACGCATTGCCCCCTCACTCGGGTTATCTCTGCAATCAAAACACCCCACCCACTCTCTTCCCCAGCGGTCTGCTGGTGGCTTAACCTCCAGAGGTCGTGAGGCTGGTAGGGACCTGTATGAACTTGGTTCCTCTTGAAAATGGTGTTTGGGGGGGTTTGGATAGCCTAAAAGATACGTGTATGTATGTAATATTGGTTTCGATTTCTTTCTCTCCCACCTCCCGTCTCTCCCCTTCCCTAATGTACATGGATGGCTTGCGCGTCGCGGATTTAGCTCACCGTAATATACGGAGTACTGAACGGCAAGGTTAGCTGGTAGGCATCAGACTCCAGTTACATCACTGAAGACTAGTTGGCCAGACCGGCTACAACGCACTGGATACAGATGATAAGCTCATAAATTCTGGTGAGGCGTTAATCTAGATCTTGATCGCTTCGCAAGGTAAAACATAACTTGCATGTGCAATGTCTTTATAGATGTGTTTAATATTAATATTCTCTTAATTTCTTCACTTCTAGGCTAAACACGGGCAAGCTATCTGTACTCAGAGCGGAGGGAAGAAGCTGGAATTTGTATGCAAGTCCAAGTTAAACCAAGTATGGGAACTGGGAGGTACTTGGTATTTCAGTCTCTTAGTATTGTTGTTTTCTAGTTCCCAGGAACTGTGATGACTTTAGACGGCAGACGAAGGACCGCAGACACCGAGTTACCAGGATGGGATGCCACAAGTGTTCCAAGGTCATGGAAAGGATAAAGACCGAACACAAAGCAGTAGGCCGCCAGGGCAAGTAGTTCCTCAATTCCAGTTGAAAATTCTGCAAACTCGCGTAGGTGCCGATCGAACGTGCAAAACAAACAGGATCGGTAAGCCTAACACTGCTCTGTTAGAAAGCAGAGGAAATGCTAGGTGCAGGGTGTGGTCCGGTGAGTGGTTTTATAGCCACGGACCGCACCCTGTCAGCAGTACACCACCAAGGATTTCAGATCCATTTATCTATTCGGTGCCAACTTGAGTTCCACAGTGGGTTCCTCTTTGGCAGCCATGTTGGACTGGGTTGCTGCCTTGTTCCATACATGCCTGTGTCAGCCAGCCATCCCACAAACCCATCGGCTCCCTACACGGTCATGGGGGGAGAGCCTCCTGGCCCCGACGCATCTGGCTTGTACCCATACAGGAATCGTGACAAAAATACTAACAGTAACCAAATGCATAAAGAAACAGTGCTGAAAAAAGGAAGCCAGTAAACATTTACAAAACCCCAACTGCTATACAACACTCCCATCCTACGCACATGTATATGCCAGAAATCATAAACCATTACATTTCCTCCTACTTCAAGAGCACACCTTAAAAATTGCTATTACCGGGGGCGTGGCTTGGAGCCCCATAGATGTGGTCGCTCCCTTGAGGCCGCCCGTGGGATGTCCGCCGCCGCCGCCGCCAAATTCAAGCGGTTCTGACCGAGTATCCAAGTCGCCAATGCCATCCACGGCGATCGGAACCGATGAGGCACAACCTGGCTTACAATGACCTCCGAACGCTGGAGCGTTCTCCTAGAACTTAGCGACCGAACCGCTCCCCCGTTGCCATTCGAAGAAACCAAGATGGCGGCCGCGCCGGATCTCAACAACATACTGCGAATCTGATGGTGACGGGCTTCAGGGGGACCGAAGAGGAGTAGCAGACGGACCCGCCAACACGGATCCAGCCAGATCGTGCCGGGGTTGCCCGGAGAACATGTGAGAACTTCATCGGGGGCAGCACTCGGCCAGGTCGACAGAGGATACACGGAGGCCACGAGTTAAGCCCCGAGAGCCACCCAGAGAAGCTCAACCTCGCGGGCCCTCCCTTCACGCACCACTCAGTGCTTCCTGGGGCACCCCGGCCCACCCATCCAGCTAGCGACCCAGTCTACTGCGGAATCACAGCTACCCCGACGTCTCACTCGCACTCCCATGCTTGAACTCTCCTAGGCGGCTGGCGCACAGCTTTGGCCCCGCCGCAACTCTTCCAGCCAAGACCGCCAAACACGATCATCATGTCTAGGCAAACGAAGGTTGGCAAGGGCGCAGATATCTCCACCATGCTCACTACGCTAGATAAAAGCAAGAAGCAAGAGCCTCCCAAACTCACTCCACAGAAACAACAAGAGGACGGGGGAGCCCACGCTACCACAGGGGACCTGATAGCCTTCATGGCGGACATCAAGTCGGAGTTCCGCTCATGCCTATCAGAGCTCACCACCAAAATCGAACAGACAGACCAAAGGGTTACGGAGGCCGAACAGAGGCTCGGAGAAATCGAAGACCACTCGCGGGACCACGCCACCACTCTAGGGGAAATGCGAAGAGCCACTGACTCCCTGCATTAGAAATGCAAGATCCTGGAGTTTAAACATGAGGACCTTGAAAATAGGGCGCGCCGCAATAATCTCCGCATTCGGGGGGTCCCAACCTCCGTCCCCTACAACAAGCTAGCGGACTACGTGGGACGCTTCTTTGAGGCCCTCCTCCCAGACCTGGATAAATCTCAGCTCTTGCTAGATCGCACCCACAGACTTCGCCCGCGTCGTGGGGCAGTCTCGGTGCCCCCCAGATGTCATTACGAGGGTCCACTTCTTTACAACCAAGGAAGCGATTTCGGCGATCAGCCGCCAAGGGAAGGAAATTACATTTCAGAGCACGCCACTCCAAATATATCAGGACCTCTCACCACTCACCCTCCACTCACCACTCACCCTCCAGAAAAGAAGAGCACTCCGACCCCTGGCACTGTTCCTTCAGGAGCAGCAAGTCCGCTACAGATGGCTGTTTCCAGCAGCTCTACAATTCACATATAAAGGCACCCTACGCCGGATCAGTCACTTGGAGGATGCAGAGAGGATCACGCATCCAACTTCGCCCCAGGAACTCTCCACACCAACCCCGGAGGGAGCTGAGGACTCCGGGCCGCTTTCCTCCCCGAAACCTAAACGTACGCCATGGTCATCAACCCAGCGGATCAACAAAAAGAGATGAACAATGGCGCCCCCCGCACCTCCAGGTTCCAACTGCATCTCTCCCTGGTCTCCTCTGACCCGGCCTGAATTCGGATCCGCCACATAACGCCTAGTCTGACGAGCCTCGAGGGCGGGGACGGCGGACCATACCCACGGTTCATACCCACTCCAAGGACACTTTCCAACTTTCGTTCCTTGGAAACCCACAGTACTTGATACACGATGGGACAACCGGCCCCGTTGGCCAAGGGTATGCCCGTACCTACAACGTCGGTCTACCCACCAGTTAAAGTTGCGCCCCCCCGTTGGGGTCCCGCGTTAAAACCTCAAGTGCAGGATGGTACTACAAGATCTCATGACAAACATGGCGGCTGAACCATCGACCCAAACTCCCCCCCCAACTCAAGAGATAGACAATGGGACACCTCTGGACTACCAAGTTCTGCGAATCCTCTCCCTAAATGTTAACGGACTGAACTCCCCTAACAAACAAAAGGCAATTTTATTAAAGCTCCAGGACGAAAACGCTGCGATAGCTATGCTTCAAGAGACCCACTTGCTGCCGGCGGACTTGACCCGGCTTCGTTCTCGATCATTCCCGCTTCAATTTTTTGCCTCCGGCCCAAGCAAAAAGGGGGGCACAGCGATTCTCTTTAGAAAAGACTTGAACCCACAAATCCTGGAAACAAAAACATGCCCGGAAGGCCGATACACAGCAGTCAAATGCCTCCTGTTGGGAGACCTATACACCCTCATCTCGGTATATGCCCCTAACACGGGACAATCACTCTTCTACGACTCCTTGGGCACGACTCTCGCTAGTTTTGTGAAGGGCCAAACAATTGTCAGAGGGGACTTCAATGGGGTTCCCGACCCCACTAAAGACCGGTCACACCCCCCGACTCCAAGCGATTTCACCCAAGCACTCAGCCTCCTCCGGCTGTTCAGGTCTCTGGAGAGAATATACTCGTGGCGGGTGTTTCACCCCGACGAAAGAGACTACTCCTTCTACTCGTTCGTATACCGCACTTTCTCAAGGATCGACTTATTCCTGATCTCCCCGCACACCTTCCCCTCAGTCAAAGAGGTCTCCATCGGCACGAGAGCCATGTCCGACCATGCTCCAGTGTTCCTGGAACTCTGGGTTCAGGACCCCAATCTCAATAACCCACGCAAATGGTCCCTATATGACCCGATTCCCAATGACATGGCTACGAGAGACAAGATCGCGACAGAAATTAAAAACTTCTTTGACGAAAACCCAGCCTCGGACACCTCACTGGCAAATAACTGGAATGCCATGAAGGCAGTAATCAGGGGCTCCCTCATCGCTCAGGGAGCGGCCTACCACCGGAACAGACGCCAGACCCGAATAGCTTTAGAGGACGAGCTAAGAGAGGCTGAGGCAATCCACAAAGAAAAAGGCTGGTCCCCTAAGACACAACGGATCATGCGAACAGCGAGGGAAAAGCTTGAACCAGACTACGCGGAACAAACCGCCCTAATGATGGCAAAAGCCAAACAATCATATTACGCGAAGGGCAACAAGGCGAACAGGTTCCTGGTGGCCAAACTAGCCAAACGGAGACGCGTCAACACGATTGCAGGCCTGCGTGATTCTGAGGGGGTCACCCGATACTCAGAGCCCGAAAAACAACAGCTCGCGACAGACTACCTGACCCAAATCATGAAGGCAACCCCTCGGAACCGACCGCAACAGGTGGAATATCTACAGAGGGCAGCGGTTCCCCGTCTCGCCAACACAACGAGAGACGAATTGAAGGATCCCATCACGGGGGAGGAGGTCGAGGAGGCCATCAAGTCGCTTAAAACACGAGCCCCAGGCCCGGACGGCTTTTCGAGCAGATTCTATAAACTATTTAGGCCACAACTGACCCCCCATCTGGTGACCCTGTTCAACTCCTTCAGAGACACAGGCGCGGTCACCCCCATCGATGCAGGAATCAACCACCATCCTCCTGCCCAAACCAGGAAAGGACCCAAGGAGTCTAGCCTCTTACAGACCGATAGCACTCTTAAACATTGATGCAAATTTATATTCAAAAATCCTGGCAAACCGCCTGAATCCTGTTCTCCCGAAGATCATTCATCCCGACCAAGCAGGCTTCATCCTCCATCAATCAGCGGGAGACAACATACGGAGAACCCTGAACCTGGTGGACCTCGCCTCCCGGAACTCCCAAAAACTGGTCTTAGTGGCTCTGGACGCAGCCAAGGCATTTGATCGAGTAGATTGGCCCTTTATGAAACTTACCCTAGAGGCCTTCGGCTTCGGGTCAACTTTTCAAACAATGGTGCTGGCCAATTATAAGAGCCCAAGTACGAGTCTAAGAATTAATGGACACAGCTCAGCTCCGATCCCCCTATCATGCGGAACCCGGCAGGGATGCCCGCTATCGCCCTTACTCTTCGCTCTCACCATGGAGCCTTTGGCCCAAAGGATTAGGGGAAACGATCAAATTAAAGGGCTGCAGGACGGCCCCAACCAACATAAAATCACCCTATATGCGGACGATGTCCTACTCACCATCTCAGAAGCCCAATCATCATTGAAACAGGCAATACGAGAACTTACCACCTATGGTGAGGTCTCAGGCTTCACTATAAACTTTGACAAATCCTCGGCCATGGGCATCGGGCTCACCCCAGCAGAACGGGAGCAACTGACGACGATGTGCCCGATGACATGGGTGAAGAAGGCCATCCCCTACCTAGGGGTCCACATCCCGGCTAACCCAAGAGACACATACAAAGCCAACTTCCCCCGGCTACTGAAAGAACTGGAAGGCGATTTGAAACGATGGGAGACCCAAGAGATCTCACTGCTGGGGCGCATCACAGCATGCAAGATGAACCTACTGCCGAGGTTCCTATACGCCTGCGCCTCCCTCCCCATAGCGATCCCCACACCAACCCTCAAGGACATCCAAAGGAAAATGCTGAAATTCATCTGGAAAGGTAAGAGCGAGAATCAAAACGATGCTGGGGGGCTCCAAGCTAGGAGGTCTGGGGGTCCCGGACTTGAGGGCCTATAGTGTGGCAGCACAACTAGCACAGTTTCAGGCATGGCAAACTATAACAAACCGCCCCAGGTGGGTAGAGCTGGAACCACCACAAACACCTTTACCCTTGCGATTTCTGCCACACATTCCGCCCCCCCTTAGAAAACACTGGGGAGACCTCCTAAAATCAACTAAACACACCCTTAGCTCCTGGGACTGGGCTCTAAAGCAGAAGGGAGTGCCCAGAGGACTGAGCCCACGCTCCCCGGTCTTCCATAACCCATCCTTCTCACCCGGAGCAGACCCCTGCAATTTCCGGAACTGGATAAAGGGCGGGCTGGAGACCATAGACCAGCTATATATGGGAGGGACACCCCTCACCTTCGCCCAATGCAAGGAGAAGTTCCAACTCCAGGAAAGGGACAGATTCACCTATATCCAGCTACGCCACTGGTGCTCGCACCCCCAGACTCTGCAGGCAGCAACTCGCCCGCCCACCGCCCTGGAGCTGACAATGAGGGACCTTCCAACCCGAGGCAGGGTATCCACCCTATATAGGCGCTTCTTAAGGGACTTCCTGTCCACAAAGAGCCGCTGCATGGCTCAATGGGAGGCGGACCTAGGCCATCCGGTCGAGGACCAAACCTGGGTGGACATCTGGACCAGAACACATACCTCCTCCACCTGCGTTACTAATAGGGAATGTGCGTACAAGGTGCTCCTCCGGAGGTATTACCCGCCCCTTCGACTTCACCACATGAACCCTCATGTGGATCATGCCTGCTGGAGAGGATGTGGTCACCCAGGCTCTTTCTTCCATATGTGGTGGGCCTGCCCAAAGATACGACAGTTCTGGAGGACATGCCTAGAGACCATCGCACAAATTACGGGAACGACGATTCCTCTGGAACCTGAACCAGTCTTGCTGGGAGCCCCGATCCCCGCGATCTACCCGCGCTCCGGGACCAAGTCTAAACTATTGACACACTGCCTTCTTGCGGGGAAAACGGTGTTGGCCAGGGCCTGGAAATCCCCAGAAGGACCTCACATAGCCCAATGGTGGTCTAAACTCTGGGACATCCTGATCGCGGAGAAGGTCACGGCAGCACAGACGAGAACGCTCCACCGCTTTCAGAATGTTTGGAGCCCGGTGCTGGAATACGACCAGCGCTTCCCCGCCCAGACCTACAAACCGACCAGGGCCCGATGGATCTTGAAACACCAAGAGGACCCTGGAGAAGACACATATGATATGATATGATATGGCATTTGTAACGCGCCTATACACAGATGTTTCAAGGCGCGACGAGGCAGGGAGGGGAGGAACAAGGGGAGACAGACAACGATCCTACTAGGCCAGGTGACATTCAGATCGTGCAAGTGCAGGGGTGGGGGAGGGGGAAAAGTGCAAGGGGAAGGGGAGGGGGGAAGTGCAGTACAAGGTAAGTGGCGTAAAGTAATTTAGACGCTAAGGGGCGAACTGGACAACCCAGAAGGGAAAATTCCGCCTCCAAACCTGAGGGGGGGAGAGGCCGAAGGGAGGTGGGAAGGAGGAAGCCTGATGGGGGAAATGAGGACTGGGGATCGAAGAACCTGAATAAGCATTGCTTGTGATATGTCATGATTTGTATATTTGCCATCCTGCCTTGATTTAAAATAAACAAAAGTTAAAAAAAAAAAAAAAGAAAAAATTGCTGTTACCACTGCAAACGTTACTGTAAATCATTGTGCACCATAGCAGCGACGAAATCTGCAAGTTTTTTTTTTAATGCAGCATGGATTTGTTTTCCACCACAGACCCAATGATTATGCAAACAAACACAGGCCAATTATATGCAAGAGTGTCGACTAAAAAAGTAACAAAATACCTGCTCTAACATATTGGTCTTGGTCCCCACAGACAATGCAGCAAAGAGTACTACAACACTTCACATTCCATACACACACAACACAGGTCCTCCCCCATCCAAGCAGTAAGTATGAAGTTTGTGCTATCATACGTCTGTACAATGTGCACAGTGCAATGTGTGCACTTACTTCTGCAATGCACATACCAATGTCACAATTTGCAATGTACACCTATAAAACACTGCACAGCTTCTGCCTATGCCCTACACGCTTCACTACACCCAGTACAGTGTACGGGCTCCAGCCATGCACTCAATATTGTATACCCTGCCCACGACCGACTACGGTCCCAAACATGTTCATGCTACAAGATAGCAAACTGCGTACGATGGCCAAGCCACCCACGTACTCTGATCCAGGGCACACACAGTCTGCCTTCGTCCACCGTTGCCTCGAAACACACTGCACATATAATTGTTCCTTAGGGACAGAAAAAGCACATTTTATGTATTTTGCCATCTGTGCATGCAGTGCAGCATGTGAAAGGCAGCAACATTTCTCCTTATATGTCGTACTACCTTTACCATCATAACACTACCAATATTCGGAAATGCATGGTACAATGGAAACATATTGCCGCCCGATTCCTTTTTTTTTTCTCCAGCATCATTTCCGGAAAGCAAAACCTACCATACCTCTCGTTCAACAGGTCAAATGTTCATTGTAAAACAGCCTTGAGTGGGACGCATGATTAGCACCAAGGGCAGAAAATGTATGAAATTGTACAAAAAAAAAAAGATAGATAACTGACACTGCAGTTGCTCTGCCCATGTGCTCCAGAGGTCGTCTGCAACGATTGAATATGCCGTTCAGCAATTTGTGGTGCACTCAATACAAACATGGAAATTGCCAAAATTATGTAAGTACAACTTTACATTACAAGTGTATTAGAGTTAACATGTACATACATGCAGTGCAGTACAATTATGCATCGAGACTGCAGTTCTGTATGCATAATTATAAACTTACTATACCGCACACTTTCTCTGTGTGCATTGTACAGAGTTTTGTGACAGCAGTCTTCACGCGCCGCAACCGTGCCATGTCTCCACCATTCCCCGTGCATTGCAACTATAATAGCACTTACCATTCTTCCCCAGCCTATGAAAATGCAGACACAAAAGGCAAGATGAAAAGGGAATGCATTTCGTGCTGTGAAACAGCACCCCTTATACTCACTCGTGCAATACTACATTCCCTGTTTTGCCTAGACTATGCTCCTTCTCAAAATCAGCAGTTCTACCCTCACTGTAGTCAAAGTAATATACGGCCAGAGGTGCACACAGCAGTTGACCGGCACACAAACGTGAACAGTTCACATTTCAATTTTGCAATTTTCAGCAAAACAGCTGCTGCATTCTCATGCAATCCAAGGGGATCCCCATGAGGTTTTTTAAAAAAAACTTTTTTCCTTTGGACACACGGACATTGTGGCGTGGGTCTAACAACACTCGCTAGCAGTGTCATTTTTTATTAAAAAGGAAACACATGCAAGGAGCGTCTGGTGGGAACATTTGAAAGACATTTCGCTTGTGTGGCGCCGTCCAAGGACAGTATCACGTACACAACAGAGAGCAAAGCAGTGGGCTCACATATGACACTGCTCAATAACACTCACTACACGTTCATTGAGGCAGCCACTTTTGACAAAATCCTTCCCGCAAACTCTTGTCCTATACGCTGACAGTAGTAACGCCGACTTACATCTATTCTTATTCCTGTTTCTTCTTAGATATCTGACACTTTATTGCGTATGCCACACCTTCCACATTCCAACAGACGGGTGGTGTACCAAGCATATCAAGATTAGCATAACCAATGTGTTTTCAGTCGTTGTTATCTGGGCCGACCGATATGGCCCTGTTTGTCCATTTGCGGTTCCGGCCTTACAAACCAACATGCACACGTTTTGGAAACGAGGCCTCACAGAGGCAACAACTGGTACCTTCTTCATCTTGCAAATAAAATGCCTTCTTCCCCACGGGCCACCAAGGCCAGTACATTATTCCTTTTTCCACTTTGCTAGACACCAACGAAAGGACAGAAGTACACAGACGGTATTGCACACTGGACTTTGTTTGCAAAATAAAAGAGCGGCGATAGCAGCCACCTTACAAATTCTCAGGATCATTCTGGAGTGAAATAAAGCTCTTGCATCAATTCACAGTGTTGGTCCTACAGTATGGGAATGTTCTGGAACCGTATGCTCTGTGTGTGCATATGTGCTTTTGCTTTTGTTTATATTGCTCCTTTCCGGAGCGAGGTGCTCACATGACAGAGTGCGCTAGGCTTGGCATGCACGTAACGAAAATACTTGGAGTGCACACTGTGAGCAACCAATCTCCACAACTGAAGACAGCTATGCCAGTGCCTGTTGCGATGGTATATTGTGCAAACATGTATAGGTAATGGAAGCGTGCAATGTGCACGCAATAGGTACACCAACCGCATTTGTGGGCCATCTCAAGAAGTACGCAAAAGAAAGCTAACAGTCAGACGGCCTGCCGTCCTGTATGTAGTGGGACTTATGGGCGCACATGGTTCTGTTCAGTGCAAATGTATGCGAGCCGGTCTATACATTATCCATACTTAAAATGTGTGCTGCCTAGTTATGGCTGTGATGTTGCAATGTCTTTCTTCACTCGCATAGCACAGAGAATTATCAGGGGTCCACCATACCAAACAGAAATCGTGGCCTGTCAGTCCATGAACGGCAACATGGCCAATGACGTACACCACATGCAAGTGCAGGCACTGCACGTCTCCTCTGTACCAACAGGGTGTTTTAAGTGGTATATTTTATGTTAACACTCACCAATGAATTGAGTTAATAAGAACCTTGTGTGTGTACACACTAGGATTCACCTAACAAGAACATTAGTTGTGAAAAGTGAGCAGCCCGCAAGGTGGGAGCTTGCTTAATTGAGTATTCGGTAAATGTGGTTATTTGAAGTGTGGGTCGAGTGATGTTTTAGTCAGTCAGTGGTTGAATGGAATATTGACTGTGTGTTTGCACTTTTGCACTTAGCAAAAAAGAATTAATTTTTTTACATTTTTTTTAAAGTAGTAATTAAACTATTTTGTATGTGTTTTTTTATATCAATATACTAAAATTGCATAATTAATTGATTCAGTCTTGATAAGTGTTTGGTGTAGTTACTGTGGGTACACATTAGTGTTCAGTTCTCCTTTAAAGGGACACAGCATGAAGGCAACGAGATTCTCTAGTTTAGAAGCTTTCGCATGTTGTTAATTGGGGACGAATCTTGTGGCCATTAACATTTTCCCCAGTGTCTTTCTTGTGTATTTGGGTGTACCAACTGCAAAATGTCCTCCACATCCATTCTGTAATGGTGGCAACCCACAGGAGAGATGCATACTTCCAAGAGTATTCGCTAGAGTTACATATCAGTATAGGAACGAACCCAAAGAAGGCAACAATCTGAAACCTACTTCCAACCTGTGGCCAGACTGTTCATTCCAAGGGCCCTAGCCATGCAGGCAAGGCAGTAGGGGCTTTGCAGGCACAACATAGTACACCAACTGCACACATCCTCATAGTCTCTCCAAAGCACTGCCTATACCGATTGGAGTTGACCTGCACTCACCGGAAGAATGATAGTGGCCTGTGCATGTGCATTGCTGCGTGAATGGTGCATATCACCAAACTGTGATGGTAAAAATTCCCTCCATGTTACAATGTCTTACTACCCTCCCGGAAGCAATGCTGTGCCTGAGCCCTGGCCTCTTGGGTACATGTGGAGGCCCAAGACCCCCGCCCATGCACCCAAAAGGCTAAGCCTTGCCCACAACCACTAGACGGCAATGGAGGCATGCATGGAAACATTTGGCCACGTACCGTACTTGTTAAATCCTACCACTGCCACCGACACCTCTACCCAGCGCTACAACCTAATGGACCCCACAAACACAACATAAGTACCAACACCACTGGGTAACAGCATAATACATTGTCAATTTCTTTGCATCATCTGCAATGCAGTATCCATTCCCAATGGAGCGTCCATGCAGTCGCCACAAAGGGTTGTCGCCTGAGGAGCTATCCACAAATTGCTGCATTGCTCGCATACACCCCTTGCACACCATCGTCTTCTTTGCCCTAAACAAATGTATCCTAATTTCGGATTTTCTCTCCCACAACCTTTTCATGCCCTCTATCACCAACCCGATCCTGCACACCACGATTTGCAACTCCTTCCGGCGCGGCAAAATTCCTGCATTGATCGCGTACACCACTCGCACACCACCGTGTTCTTCGACCCAAACAAATACATTGAATACGCCACCTTTCACTCCCCCAAACATTTCATCTCCTCTTCCACCCTCCCAATCCTGCAAACCATGTTTTGCAACCCCTAACGGCGCAGCAATATCCTCCGATACACCATGGCGGGGATTCCCAAAAACTTTGACGCACAGCACGCTTCCCTCCAGCCAACCACCGGCCGCGTTCAAAGTTCGTTGACAGCACGGCTTACTGCAAGCCAATGACCCGGCTGTCCACCTAGCAGACAGGGAAATGGGTCTGCGGAGCGGAGCCAGTGATCACTAATTTTCTGAGACTTACATTTCAGTTCTTTGAAACAAAAGTACTGGTTGGATTTCCAACAAACACACAAAAGAACTCTTTCTGACCCAAGCCCCCGCTCCTGCTGCAAATTTGGTGCAAATATGTCCAGCCGTTCGGCCTGTAGCCGTGCACAAAGTATTTCCTTATTCAGTCTATGGAGAAAAAAAAAATTGCCCCCCCCCGCACGAAACCTCACAAAACTTGACAAGACAATTCAGAGCGGGTCATATACATTCTTTGCAAAGTTTGGTGAGGATTTCTCCAGGGGGAGCAAAGTTATAAGCCGCTGAAAAAGTGGTCGTCCTATGTGTTTAGCAACTTAACCATAATATAACATTCTGCTGCTCCGAAAGTGCCATCTGGGTTAGGCAGCTGCGAGACCAGAGACTTAAAGGCATATTTTTCTTTAAAAAGAAAATGGCCAGGGATGCTTACATTTGTACTTATGTGCAGTGTTGGGTCGGAAGAAGAAGTCAAAACACGATGAGGACATTCTGTACTCTCTTTAATAAAAATTGTAAGAACACCACCTACCTTGCCTTATTGCTAAAGGGAATACCCTACCTATCTAAAGCAACTAGACACACTAGTCAGATGTCAGGAAGTCCAAAGTAAAGACATCCTCCGTACAAACGAACTATGTCCCCCTACCACTAACTGTAACTATAGTAAATAGGCCAGGTCTTCTCTTCTTTGGGGATAGTCTTTTTATATACAGGTTTCTTTTAGGATCATATATTTCTTCGCGTAATCTATTTTGATAGTCTCTCTTATCAACTCTTGTAGTTCTTCAAAAAGGACTCTTGGTTCTTGTGCTTTCTGTGGCCCTATCATTGGAGTACTTTTAGTTCCAACAGTTCCTCACACTCCTGTCATCACATATGTGTTCTTCCCAATCAGTTTGCTCATGCTTTCCTAAATGATATATGCCTTGATTCCCTTATAGGCTTTCCTTGCCAAGGGTTCTCTGTCTGAGGCCGCCTGCTCTTTTATCTTGTTCATTGGCAAGCTTCATCTAATCTTTCTTCTTACTTGTTTCTGGGTTGTACTTTCTCCAGCTTCCAACTTTGCAGATATGGGGTGGGTGCCCTTCCGCCCAAGGTTTTAGTTCCCAATCTTTCTTCTGGGTTGGGTAAATCGTCTATATATTGTTCACATTCCTTGTAAACTGCTTTCTTCAATGCCATCTCGTTCTCGGGGTTGGGACGAGATTCTCTCGTCAAGTGACACCAGCCTTCCCTGATTGGGTTGTTTGTTATTTGCTTTCTCTGGGTTTTCCAGTTCCAAATCATTAACTTTATATTTTCTATCTCGTCCTTAGGACGAGTTTCTTCATGCATATAAGGATTCCCTGGCAGCTTCCTGCACTTCCTCGATTACCCCGATAGATCTCCTTGTGCGTGAAAAGGTTTCAGGGCTCGGCTCACTCGGATACTACTTCTTGCTGCTCGGATTCCCTTTCTCAGTTCCTGGTCGGCTGCCTGCCTTCTACAGATGCTGGTGATTGGGAGCTGTTCAGGCTTCACGTCTTGGTATTCTGCACTGTTCCTCGGGCATCCTGCCCACCACTCTGCAAGCGTGGTCACGCCATGCCCACTGTTCCTTCTCGCACGGCTTCTTTGCGGTTGCATACACCGGCCCTCCGGTGTCTCCCACTGTGCGTCTCTGGCTCGTTGAAAGTTGCGGGCTCTGCAACCTGACTTGACTCCACCTTCGCACGGCGTGATGTCAGGGCGCATGGCCTGCACATGGCACTCTCCTCTCCTTCTGCTCCGACTCATCGCAGTTAAACACACGTCTCTGGGTAAAGAAAGATCTTCCTTTCTTTTTTCACATAGGTTTTACATTGTCTTCAACCAAACAAAGTTGCCACACTACTCTTCATAGAAGATATTCCCATATATGTGGCTAGGGTACTTGATTTAGGGAGTTCCTCACAGGAACCGGAGTAATTGTCCCCAAAGGGGGAAACTCTTCCAGTGAGGTCGCACTAACCTCTACCCCTAGAGAGAGCCTTGCAGTGCAGGTTCATCGCCCTAGCCTCACAGGGGGAGTCTCCCCCTTGGGGAGAGGAAACGAATGCCTGCGATTAGTCATAGTGCACATCAGTGCCCCCCCCCCCAGGCAATAGTTTTCATTTACACTTCTCACTTACGCCCTGCAGTGCCAAGAGGCGACATGAGACTCCTTACACTTCTCTATGTGCATTCCGCAGTGCAATTACAGTAAACGCTGCCTGCCATGTACGCATGGCAGGTGTGCATTCCGCAGTGCAATTACAGTAAACGCTGCCTGCCATGTACGCATGGCAGGTGTGCATTCCGCAGTGCAATTACAGTAAACGCTGCCTGCCATGTACGCATGCATGGCAGGTGGAGTTTACAATGATTTCCTATAAAAAAAGCTCCTGTTTTTTGCTTGAGCAAAAAGCAGGCTGTTTCCATGCCGGCGGTATTAAGAAAAAAGTCCCATTCTAAGAATAGAGACTTTAATGAAAGTAGCGTTTCTTAGGGGGTGCCCGGGCCCTGGAGCACCCGCGTACTCGGCGCCCCTGGTTGGTATTGTGAATGTCCTCACCGGCCAGCGCCATTCCAGTGGGCATTGTTTTCAACAGAGACTATCCTTGTCTTTCTTTGTGCCACTCCTGTAATTAGTGTTCAAATACAAACAAGCTGCACTGGACAACGTAGAGACCATTTGTTGGGGGCAATTGGGCCCACCATTGGAACGGCAAACCGTGAGTGATCATATGGGAAATTAAACAGGAGGGGTGCAGATTGCATAGGACACATGCGCTCATTAAGCTTGAGGGGGCAGAGGTACTGCGATACATGCTTTAAGCACAGCAGTGCTGAACTGCAGCATAGCCCCAGAGTTACCATGTCAATCTCCCCAAAATGTGTAGTGTCGTCTGTACTCATTGGTTTTGGTGAATTCTTTGTGAAACTTGCACCACAAAATTGTCGAAACCATTGTTACAGAAGAGAGAGGAGGGGAAAGGGGGTTCTGAACTGTAGAACATCTAGTTGGCATAGAACCGGCAATGCCACGGCATGAAATAGCCAAATCACTAAAGTTTTTTTCCAAACTCATCAGCCGTACTACCCAGTGAGTTCCCTAACAATATGTGTTCCAATCAGCAGCCTACCCTCACACTCCTTATCCCCAGAAACCCACCCTAACCCCATTCTCATCCTTTCTTGCTTCCATTTACTCTTGCTCATCATCGATTTCAGCCTCGAGCAATGCCTTTTCCCTTGCTCTATTGCCCTTGTTTGCACACTTGATCCCCTTATTACATCCTCCTTTGAAACGTTGCCCTGTCCTTTGAACTCTGGTGCCTATAAATGCAAAATGGAAAGAGCATTGCAAAGAACAGCAGGAACCCCCAAAACGACGCGATGTGCCAATGCTTCTATTTTACTCTCCTGTGCACCTAAAAACAGTTAACTCAAGCAGATTTGTCCACTCCATCACGCGTCAATAGATGGGACGACCTGCGGAATCCAGCTACATGACAGTGCGCCACCTAAACGCAAATTACACAAACAAAATGCTGCATGAGGCAGCTACCTCGCGCTAGCGGCTAACCTTTGATAATTGAAAACTAGCGCTACAGCTGGTGCAAATATTTAAAAACAAAACGGGCAATTCTAGGTCAAGACAGGAGGCTTTATATTATGCAAAACAATCTTTACTACAGACACCATAGCAGCAAAGAAAAAAAACCTTTAAAAAACAAAATAAGTTTCAACAAGTAAACTAGTAAAATACAGTGGCCCTCATTACGACCCTGGCGGAAATCGAAAAACGATGGCGGAAATGCAATACCGCCATCGAATAGCGCTCGGTGCGACTATGACCCGTCACCGCAAAGTACGAAGCCATTAGCGACACCGTAGTGAACGCCAAGGCTAACTGCACCAAGCACGCGCGCGCGCGCCATGCCAAACCGCAAACACCACCATGGTGCAACGGTACGCCAATTCCGACCCTAGCGGACATGTACCTAACGCCATCAGGCATGGCGGAATGTACCATTCCGCCATGGCGAGAAGTACGGCATCGCGAATCAACCGTAAACGGCCCCACTGAGTGCCTGTACACCGCTCCCTGCCCACAAAGTACAACTCCCGGTAGGTGCAATGAAGTCACAATGCAACCATTGAAATGTACAAAGCACCCATGCATGCCAACGAACAAAAGCAACACAAGAGGGGCCAATGGGAGCTGCAGGTCACAGATGGCACGAATACAGAAGCCATCCCAATGGACATGACCACAGTCCCCCACCAAGAAACGCACGCAAACACAGGCACCTGTGCCCAGCAACATTCCGAAAATCACATCATTCCACCAGTCCACCTGGCTGACCGGCATCTGTTACACAAAACCCAATCCCCCGCCCCTGAGCATGACAACATTCAAACTGTCATATAGGCAGCCCCCATCCCTGACCTCACGGGCTTAGTAGGCAAACGCGCCCAGTACAGTACCACGCAACTAAACCCCGAAGCTGGAACCCAATGCAGATCTCCTCACAATACATCGCCCCCCAAATAGGCATATGCCACATCACTTGCAAAGAAAAACGCTACACGGGCCAAATCAGAATAGCAATTTATGCACATCAAAGACACCAAGCCCATACAGCCATCAGGCCATGAACTCCAAAACACCAATCACCATTGTGGGCTGCATCCGCAAGAAATGACCAGCCACTACTTGTGTGTCGCCCTGTACCCCCATGGTACACAGAGCCACATTCACGTACGAAAAGGCAACATGGAAGCGCACAGAACCGCAGGGCTGTCCCAATGGGGAGGCACTAGTCCAGCTGAAAGGCCGAAATGTTGCTCCGAGACACCAGTACTGCGTAAGGGCATGTGGGCCATTGGCGATCGTCCCATAAGATCGTAATGCTGCTCCACCGATTAACACGAAGCAGCAGGTGTCGGGAGTAAAATCCATCTGCAGGAGTGGCATACAGATGGCAGTGGCAAAAGGGGAGGAGATACCTGTCAACCAAAAGAAAAGAAAAAGAACAGAATGGCCATCAGAACTACATTCGAACAACTCACTTCAATGATCACACGAAATCCACAGCCATATGCATGCTAGCCCACTCAAAAGGATCAACACCACCCCAAAACCACTTGCGACTCATAACCATCTATATCGAGGTGCAAACACCATCACAAACGAGTGTACCCGTGCATGCGTCTGTCAAAACAGAATCCATCAGATGGGAATGTCAACGTGCATGGACACAAGTGTCTGAGGGCGCCTCGAGACAGGGAGGGCTCAACAAGGCCAGATAGACGATGGTCCCACTATGGCAGGCCTGCATCACATAGCGTAGGGGAGGCGGATATATCCCAAGAAGCCCTGTACATGGCAAACTCTGTATCAAATCACCTGCCCATGCATCCATTCATCATTCCCTCATCCCGGTATCAAAACGCCTGAATATTTACTCACATGACATTAGAAACATCCATTGAGTCTGTGCGTTATGCAGCCTGCAAAATCCACAGTGCCCCAGCCCGTAATTCAAGTGTTGTGAAGTAACATGTATTTGGGAACGGCCGGCCTCATCGGCCACGTAGCTAATGCGCATCCCAAACTATTCATATCAGTCATTGCTCCCTCGCCATGGGCCCTGTCTCAAGGACATTGAACAATAGAACGTTATATTTGCAGTCAGACCTGTGGGCATCTCCTCGCCGCCAGCTGATAACCGAAAGCGCCGCCCTCCGAATTCCACATTTGCAACATCACGTCGAAAAGGCATCTGTGGCCGTTTGAAATCACTAATTATTCCATCGAGTGCGGCTGTGTGTGAAAATGGCAACTGCCTTCACCCACGAATGGGACGCCCCGCCCGTCGTTGCAACTCGGTACAGTGATGCATGAGGGCCCACCGTTACTCGAGTACTACGTTCCACTGACCCTTCACAAGTCTGTTCGCGACTGCACAGATAGAATGGGAAACAATGGGACCATAGCCGAATGAACATAACAACCAATCCAACACGCCCATCGGGTACAAATACATGATAGCAATAGCAAGATACCATTCCCCGAATTGCAGCGTTGTGCGCGTGACGTGCTCGGCCAAAGGGGAGAGCAGTTTGCACAGGTGGAATGAATCACCACAGGTGGAGGCCATACAGCCTGAAAACACATGAATTGCACAGCCAGTCTCCTCCCACAACCACACCGAAATGCTACCGGCAGGACTCGCGATGTTGGCCCTGGGGGACCTGATAGCACTGCAAGTGCTCCAACTCCAAGAGGAAGACGAACACCAACTACAACCGGCCGCACGGAGGAGACGCAGGAGGAGGAGGAGGGCAAGGCAGGGCCAGCAAGGCCCACCAGCACAGCCACTACCACCACGCAGGCAGCCCGCAATCCCACGCCTCCGAGCACATCCGTTCAACCTCACTGATGAGCAGATCCACACCCTCTACCGTTTGGACCGGGACACCATAGCCGCCATTGTGGACATGACACAGGCTGACCTTGTCAGCATGATAGATAGCCCAACCGCCATCCCACCCCTACTGAAGGTGGTGTCTGTACTCCACTTCCTGGCCACAGGCACCTACCAGCACACAGTCGGACAGTTGCATGGCATTTCTCAGCCACTGTTCTCACGGACACTATTGCAAGTGCTCGATGCCCTCCTGCAGCACGCAGACGACTACATCTCCCTACCACGCTCGGAGCAGGAAATTACAAACACGAAAGTGGGATTCCATGCACTTGCCGGCATACCGGGTTGCATTGGTGCCATCGACTGCACCCATGTGGAATTGGTCGTCCCACATGCCATGGAGGCCCAGTACCGCAACCGAAAACAATTTCATTCCCTGAATGTACAAATGGTGTGTGACTCCAACAGGATCATTACACATTGTTGTGCCCGATTCCCTGGATCAACCCATGATTCTATGGTCTTGAGGAACTCTACAATACCACGCTACATGGAGCGACACGCAGGGAACAGATCCTGGCTACTCGGTGAGTCTCATTACATGCATGATGATGTGGGGTATGTGAATTGGCAATGACCTGGCAGGAAGGGGGGGGGGGTGTGCGTACGTATCAATGGCATTCCACATCATACGTTTCTCGTCCACATACAGGTGATGCTGGATATCCACTGAAGAGATGGCTCCTCACACCAGTCCGGAACCCACGGGACCAGCATGAGGAGGACTACAACCATGCCCACTCACGTACCCGTGTAGTCATAGAACAGGCATTCGGCCTACTGAAGGGCCGTTTCCGCTGCCTCAGAAGGTCTGGCGGGGCACTCCTGTACCGCCATGAGAAGGTTGCAAAGATGGTGATGGCATGTGTCATGCTCCACAACATGTGCGTACGTAGAAATGTGCCCATGCCCCCTGACGCCGAACTGCAAGCACCTGATGATGGTCATGATGAGGGTGGGGATGTGGCAGCACCTCATGGAGTCTGCGAGGCACCGGAGGCCCGTGACATTCGTCAGCATCTCATTGATGTATGCTTCTAGCACTCACGCCTGGTGGCTGATACATGGACACGGGACTCGTGGCACTGCGTGTGTCTGGGACATGCACAATATGGACTGTACGCCTATGATGGCCTAGTACACAAAGATCAATGTCCACACATCTCATTGGTTGATCGTGCACTTTTTATGGCATATGTGATGTCATGTTGGACACCCTATCGACCCGCCACCCAAGTGAGCCCAACACACCCCCTCCACCCCCCTACGTCCCCCCCGAACACCAGTGTCCAAAGATGCTCATTGTCAGTGGGCTGTCGCTATTGCAAGCCCCCTCTGCGGGTATCAGGGGCACCCCTGCCTGTGGAGCGCAGGTTCCTTCCAGATCTACGTTGGGGGCTGCCCTGGACGGAGCTTGCAACGGATGATGTGTCTGCCTGCTCACGTCCATGCATGTCCCTAAGGGTTTGCGAGAGCTCAGTGAGCACACGGCGCACTGCGGCAAGTTCGGCACATACGTCCTTGGCCGTCGCATGCAGTTCCCCCCTGAGGCTCTCGGTGCTTCTCTCCATTTGGACTCTCAGGCTCTCGGTGCTACTCTCCATTTGGACTCTCAGGCTCTCGGTGCTACTCTCCATTTGGACTCTCAGGCTCTCGGTGCTACTCTCGATTTGTGCCCTGAGTGTCTCAGTTGATGTTTCTATGTCTGCCTTAGTGCCCCCACATTCATCAGCATGGTCCTTGAGGAGCGTGGCCAGTTGCTGCTGTTGTTCGATCAACTGGTCGAGGGACTGTTGCCTCTGCTGGGCCAAGGCCATTTGCGGGGGTGTCACAGAGGGGCTGTTGTCCTCATGTTGCATTGCCACAGGGCTTGTGGGGGATGGCCAGTCGTCGTCTTGTGGGTGCCCCTGCGTGGTATCCTCATGTTGTACGGGATGGGACAGACAGGGGGATTGGGACAGGTCATGGATGGATCTGACTTCGGCATCCCCGTTTTCTGTGTCGGAGCATGCTGCCATCAATGGGGTGTCACCTATGGTGCTGCTGCCACCGGAGGCAGTGCCTTCTGTGGCATCCATTGGGGGGACCTGTGGTGGTGGTGTTGTGGGCATGCTGGCTGCTGGGGTGCCTGTTGATGTTCCCTCCTCTGTGCTGCCACCTGATTTGTGCTGCTGCCGTGTCTTGATGCGTGCAGCTGAGGTGGAGGGTCTCTGGCCGTTGGTCTTGGCCCTCTTTGCAGGTGTGCTGGTAGGGGTGTCCTGTAGCTCGCCGTTTGGATCTGACCCTGTGGTGGAGTAGAGGAGGGCGAGGGTTATTGGTGGGTCTGTGGGAATTGGAATTGCATTGTGTCACATGCATTGGGGTGGTACCTGAGGGTGATTTGGGCCGGGCCCTTGGAGGTGCTTTGATTTGTGTGTGGAGTGAGGGTGCAGTTGTTTGGCAGCCTGCAGTTAGGGTGTGCCTGCTGCACGTGTAGTGCGTGTATTAGGGGTTTTTAATTATTTATGTATTTATTGTGGGTTTTAACGTGCGCTATCAGGCCGATGTGTGTGGACGTTCTCCTGGACATGTGTTTCTGTTGCACTATGTGGACGCATGGTACTTCACATGGATGGACTGTGTGGATTTGGCATTGTTTTATCTGGCCCACCTACCTGAATCTTCGGATGTCTGCACTCCTTTCTCCATCCCTCCGACTCCCTCTATGCTCTCCATTCCGATGGTGGAGGCACAGATTTCTTCCCAGGGGGTCAACTTGATGGGTGATTCAGGACCTCCCCCGGTGGCTGTGGCAATGTTGCGGTTGGCAGAGAGTATGCTGCGGACGCGTATCCGCAGGTCGTCCCATCGCTTGCGGCATTGCTGTGGGGTGCGGGGTGCGGTCCCCACCGCACTTACCCGCTGTGCCACCAGAGCCCATATGGCCTTCTTGTTTGCAAGTGCCGTCCTGGTGATTTGCGTGCAGAAGACGACGGCAGCATTCTCCTGGAGGGTCTCTGTTAGCACGGTGAGTTCCTCACGGGAGAAGTGGACCTGCCGCTTGCGGTCGCACGCTTTCTTCGCTGCTTTTCCCATTATTCTTGGTTTCGCTAGGGTGGTTGACGGGTTGGGGTGTGTTTCAGGGTAGTGATTTTAGTGGTTGTGTGGTTTTAGTGTATTTATAGGTGTACGCCGGGTTGTTTCCCGTTCCGGGCCCATGTTTTAACTTCCGTTTCCGTATATTTCCGGCCACCGTACTTTCCGGTAGGCGCACACTGCGGTGACCGCTAAGAGGGGTGGCGGTATTGCACCTGGGGCGCCGTACGGCGGCGGTGTGGGCCGTTTTGGGGTCTTTTCCGCCATCGCGGACTTTGCACTTCCGCCATGCCGTGGTGCTCGTGCCCGATGGGTCGGAATGGGCCGCACTTTGCTCCTTCGTGCAATGGCGGAAACGCTATTTACGCTGTGGCGCTCCGGTCAGTCGCTTTCCGCCAGGGTCGTAATGAGGGCCAGTATCTTAGTAGAACCAAAGGGAGGAATCCCAGTCCAAGATAGAGGACAGGTAAGCCATGCCAGTAACCAATTAGCAGAGACCCACCCTCATAAGTCCATTCCTCTAAAAGCAACTCCACTTTCTATGCTGCTGACGCCATAAACGAAATACATTTGTTTCACGCTTGTACTTGAGGCAAGTCAGTGTCTTTGTTAGTATTGGAACGTGTGTTCTACTGTGCTATTTTGTTGCAATAATAGTCATCCCTCATTGTGTTGGGGGTGTGTCCTGGCCCCCGTGCGTGCCCGTGAGCCCCCACACTAGACAGACCACACACTACACACGTCCATCTAGTTCGGGCTCCCCGGTCGCTCTGTCGCGTCCGGGAACGCCCCGTTTATTTAACTTGCACGCGGCGACATGCAACGTCACGCCACCGCGTGCGCGTCCCACACGGGGCAGCGCCACACTCCTCCTTTTTCGGGAGGAAACACAATTGCTATTATTAAACACTGCAAACCGCACGTACAAATAACATCAACATAATGAACCCATGCCCCTTTAATGTCAGCCACCCGGATCCCCTCACTCCGGTTGATCCTGCACATGTCCCAACACGTATTCGCTGAGATAAGCGGGTTTCCCTCGCCCAGCCCTCTGGGGGTACCTCCCGCTTACCTCCGGCACGGGAAGTCCACCAGTCACACCTCCCCGGACTGGAGAGCTCTGGGCACTCACAGGGATTCCAACGTCCTCAGGCACCTCCGCCATGTCAGGGTCCAGGGGTGGTTCAGTTCGGGAGTCCCCCAGCTTCTTGAAGAAGCTGACGTTTCGGGTGACAGCAGATCGTCCATCAGAGGCCGTCACCATAGACCCTTTCACAGCCACCACGTCCAGTGGCTCCGGTTCGTAGGGGAGCGAGAGTTTGCCATGGGGGTGTCTGTTTCGAATGAGCACCTCGTCCCCCGGTTCCAACCGCTGGGGGCGAAGACCCCTTCGCAGGTTCTCCTGGTCAATCCTGGTCCTCCTATCGGCCTCAACCTGCTGAGTGTCGATCACCCCGGGCTCCTTCTCCCGGACCTCAGGCAGTAGACCCCGGGGGCATCGCTTAAACAGGGCCTTCACAGGGGCGACCCCGGTGGAGGCGTGTGGAGTGGTGCGGTATACCCGCAGGAATTGATAAAGGGCGCGTTGGAGGGGCTGCCCTTGTCCCTGAGCAATCCTGAAGGTCTTATTCAGGGTCCGCATCAGCCTTTCAGCGTCTCCATTAGCACAAGGCCACAATGGGGATATCTTCCTGTGCTTGATTCCGCAGCTCTCCATGAACTCAGAGAACCGCTCACTTTGAAATGGCGACCCATTGTCCGAACACAGAGTCACAGGGAACCCATGGGCCGCAAATATCTTTTCCACCGCTACGACCACGGACTCCACCTCCGGGTACCGGGAGTACTCATCAACAATTGCGATGAAGTGGGTTCCCACGGCCGTGGACCCAAAATCCGCATGGACGACCTCCCAAGGGCGGGTCCCCCGGGGCATCGCCTCGATGGTCGGCTCTCACTGCACGAGTGAGGCCGCCTGGCACCACACACACACCGCCACAAACTCATCCACCCTTCTTTCCAAGTCCGGGAACCAGACTTTCCGCCGCAGCCTCGCCTTGGTCTTGGCGGCACCCTGGTGTCCCTGGTGGGCAAGAGTGATCCCCTCCTGTACCTTGCACTGGGGGACCACAATGCGATCACCCCGGAGCAGCAAACCCGATTCTGAGAAGGACAATTCGTCCTTCACCTTCCACAGCTGCTCGAGTCCAGTCCTGGCCTCCTGGGTCCGCCCCGCCAGAGCCTCCAAGATGGATTTCCAGGAGCCGTGTTGCATCGAGTTCTTTAGGATCTGAAAACACTCATCCACTGCCGCTGCAGCCTCCAGCTCCGACAGGGGCATCGCATTTGGCGTGGCCCCTTCCACCACCATCCGGACATGGTCATCGGCCTCCTCTGCACAGGTGTCATACTCCTCTCCCCCGCGCACTCCGGGATGTCGGGAGAGGTAGTCCGCTGCATTGTTGGCCCCCGGCCGGTACACCAGGGTGACTCCATACTCGAGCAGGGCGAGCATCCATCTCTCAATCCTGGCCGGGGGCTTTGAGGACGACCCAGCCAGAATCGGGAGCAGGGGCTTGTGGTCAGTGACCACGGTCACCGGGCGCCCCAAGACAGAGTCGAACATGTCTGCATCCCCAGAGGACCGCTCAATTTGGGAGTATCTTTGCTCCATGTCCGAGAGCGCCTTGCTGGCATACGCCACTGGGCGAACGCTCCCATCTCAGTCCACCTGAGTTAGAACAGCCCCCAGGCCAAATGGACTCGCGT
Organism: Ambystoma mexicanum; assembly: GCF_040938575.1. Lineage (NCBI taxonomy): Eukaryota > Metazoa > Chordata > Amphibia > Caudata > Ambystomatidae > Ambystoma > Ambystoma mexicanum. The sequence goes on from NC_090921.1 coordinate 301,934,908, forward strand.
CCACAATGATCTCCGACGGCAGCGCCGGGTCAAAGAACGCCATGGTGTCTTCCGCTGTTAGTGCACTCTTGATGTCCTCAAAGGCCGACTGCTCCAGTGGGCCCCAATGCCAGACTGTCTCCTTCTTCGTCAGCGCCCTGAGCGGCTCGGACCTCGAGGCCAGGTTTTGGATGAAGCGCCCGCAGTAGGTCACTATACCGAGGAAGCTTCTCACATCCGACACCGACTCCGGGGGCTGCGCCTTCTTAATGTCCTGGACCTTCCTTGGATCTGGTGACACCCCCCCCCTCCTTGAACACAAACCCGAAGAACTCAATGGAGGGGTGCAGGAATTCACACTTGTCCCTGTGAAGGGTGAGGCCCAGCGACTGCAGCCTCTCAAAAGGTCTTTGCCAGCCTCCTTAGATGGTCCACCTCCGTCTTGGCAAATACCAGAATGTCATCGCTAATGTTGAGGACACCCTCCAGATCAGCGAGGGCGCCCCGTACGATGTTTTGAAATACTTCCGCAGCCGATGACACCCCAAAGCTCAACCTCTTGTACCTGTGGTGGGTGGTGATCGTGGTTATGTACCGGGATTCAGGGTGGAGGACAACCTGATGGTATCCTGCTCGCAGATCTAGCTTGGAGAAGAATCGGGCTCCTTGCACCTCGGCGATAATGTCATCGATGGTCGGGGTGAGGTGCCGCTCTCTCTTGATGGCCTTGTTGGGCAGCCTCATGTCCACACAAATACGAACAGAGTCCGGTTGTTTCGGTTTCCTTGCCACAACAATAGGAGATACCCACGGCGTCGGGCCTGTCGTGATAAACTGCTAGGCGCTTGCAGTAACCTGCATTTGCACTAACCCACTGAGCTATCTTGTGTGTATTAGACCCTATTCGAAGCGTGGAGGAAAATGCTGACATCAACCAGGCCTCTCGAACTGGGTGAGCCTGCATGCTTGCAAGGGGTTAATTGCAAAGGCCTTTTCTGAAGACATAAAACATCTAGCATTTGCAAGAGGCTCTATGCAGCTCTTGGGAGCCAGGCACAGCTTTGCTCGTCTTCGCTCTGCGAGTCAGGTGCACTGATAAGGCAAGAATGTCTGATCTTCTCAAAACACAGTGCCCGAAGCCTGGGAGCCAAGACTGGCTGTTTCCAGTCTTGTAACTTTCCAAGCGAAAACATGTTTACTGTCGGGAAGGGTGAGCCTAGAAGCTTCTCGAAGAGCTGACACGTCATGATGATTGACGTGCAGCTCCTAATAAGAGAACTATACCTGGACCAGGGAAGAGGGGACTCATCCTGGGCTGTTGGAAAGACGCGCGTATCAAGAAGAACAGTGCCTGGACGACCAGCTGTGCACTATCTGGGCCGAGACTCCTAGCATCACATCCCCGCTCTGGTGTAGGACTGTGGGGGCTTGGCCAGTCCTCCCCTCCTCTTCCGAGGAGTGCCGGGCACCTGTAGCCGCGAGGGTCCTGGGTGTGATCAGATCGTACCTTCATCTACATTTCATTAGGAGCGTAAGACCAAATAATTGCATATTCATCTGTGATTGATAATTGGCATAATATAGCTTGCACTTTTCTATTTCCACATTATTGTAAATTGCTGCTTAGTTCTCATTAGACACTGTAGATAATAAATGCAAGCATCATATATTCTGTGTGATTGGCTTTTTTCCAGATTGAGTTCATCGTGCGTCTAAACCTTATTTGTGTGGGAAGGTAATTAGGAGTGATTTACTTTGCACAAAGGGCTGGATCCCAGGGAGGTGCGGGTACTGTTTATCACTACATTTGGCGCTGTGAGCAGGGTTTACGAGCACGATGCCATTCTGGAAAAAACATTCAAAAGATGAATGCAATGGGGAAGATAGTGCACTCTGTCACATTCCAGTATGGCCGGCATCAAATGCTTGGTCGGGTGTGGCAGATATTTTGCATCGGTACTCGGCACTGAGGGCATGGGACATGCTTGAAAATGATGTTTCCCTGGCGGTAATTAGTAAGTGCTTGGAGAGTTTACCGCTTGAGAAATGCAGAAGGGAGCTAAAGGCAGCAGGAAACATAGGCTGGTTATTCCTGCAGGCGCTCAGAAAGGTGCATGAGAATGAATTGCTTAAAGATGTACAAATTCGCAAATTAACAGATGTCAGGGGCAGGACTGGCCATAGACCATGTACTGTTGGAGCTGTAGGGCCAGGCACCATGAAAAAACCTAGACCCAGAAAGTTATTGTACTTAAAAAGGCTGTTATGCCCTTTCTGTAGACATGTGCAGTTCAAAACTACAAATCCCAGCATTTGGCACGCCAGGACTACATTTCCCAGCATGCTCTGTGGACTTGCGAGCCAATGGGAAGCCGCGCTGGGTGTGGCGCGCGAATGCGCATGCGCAAGCCCCAAGGCACGGGGCTTGTGCTCGAGACATCGAGGAGAGTGGACGTGTGCCCAGCAGCTTCACTGAATTCACACGCGAGGGGCCCAGAGCCTCCGGAGGAACCATCCGGCCCCTCGCTTCAAAGAGATAAGTACCGCTCAGCCCACGGAGTGTCTGGGATTTATGGGGGAAGCGCAGGGGGCATTTCCCAACCCCTCCAGAGCCCCTGCACCGTCACATAGAAGCTAAGTGGGCGGGCTTCGGGGAAAGAGTTCTGCTTCAGTGAATGTGTGATGATCAAAGACGATATTTATTGTGAATGTTTTCACGTGTTTTCGTCTCGTGGAACATACGCCGGAAAGGCGCATGAGACGGGAGGGCATTACAGTGCAAAGGCACTCGGTCTGAAGGAAGACCGAATATTGGCAAAACATAGATCTTGGGGGTTGAAAGGCCACGTGCGGCAGCGCACCCAAAAGGAACCTGAAATCCATGAATGCACAGAATGCTGAATGCGTGTAGAATGTGTTTGGGAGAGTGAGAGACCAACAGAACTAGAAAGCACACGCTAATGCTTGTCCTTTGTTTCCTTTTAGTTTGCATCTGATCACCTGACCGCAAGGACGTGGCACAGGACTCGACAGCCTTTGCAGGACAGGACTTAAAGACAGAAGCAAAAGCTAAGTGTGCTAGTGCATGAGACTTTGTTCATGAAGATGTAACTGGGCTCAAATTGTTTAACCAATCCATGTTTGTTTTGACTTCGTGTTCAGAGGAGCACGTACATGTTTTGTTAGAAGGGCAATGCAATGTGAAGGGAAACACCTTTACATGTAAAGGTGTTAAAACAGTTACATCAGCCAGTTTAAGAAAAGTGTGCAGTCATCGTTTATCCTAAAATCCCCAGTCCCATCCATAACCTCTTCCTACCCCTCAATCCGGTTAACCTAAAATCCCTCTACCTATCCACTCATCGAGACCCTAACCCTCCTTCCCCGCTCTGGTTACAGAGGTCTGTGTAAGCCTTGACTTGCAGACACTGAGACCATTGAGGGGGTGGTTGGTACTGCTTCGCTCCTGCGCCTTGGACCTGGGCATCCTGACAACAGATGAGATTTCCCTGCTCCAAGACCAACAAATCATTATGAGAGAGACCCTAGAATCGTCCGTTAAGCGGGCTGATCAGATGGAGGACAGGTGTGCCTCTTTAGCTGTGCGTGTAGCCACGCACAAGCGCAGACAGCGGCGGGGCAATCCGTCAAAGATAAGGATTCGCACGCTAATTAGGAAAGATAACTGGGACCCAAATGTATGGTCAGGTGAAGTCAGTGATAGCGAAACTGAGCAAGCATATGACTGGAATGATTCTGTTGAAATTAGGCTTGCTGAATTAAATTGTTCTGATGAAGAGGAGCTGGAATGTGCTCCAAAGAAATTTGTTCATCCAGCGCAGCCGTTAATCACTAACAAGTCAAAAGGCCAAGCTGGCGGTGCAAATATTCAGAATACAAGGATTGTCCGCGATTATACACAGACAGAGCTTTTAGAGATTGCTAAATTATTTAGACAGAAGCCAGGTGAAGCACTTCTGAGATGGTTCCTTCGCCTCTGGGACACAGGTGCCGATAATATCTTCTTAACCCCAGAAGAACTGTTAAAGATGGGTTCACTCACTACTAATGTGATGTTGGGACAGATAGTGCGCGGTGCGCTCGGGCAGCACGGCTCTCATTCCTTGTTTAATTGGCTTCAGACTGCCCTAATGACTCTATATGGGAGTCCAATGGATATGGAAGAGAGTTGGGGCGGTTGGCAATCACTAACTGAAGCAACAGATCAGCTTAGAGAGATGGGTTTACAGTGTGCACTGTACAGTGCAACTTTTGCAGGGCCTGACATGGAGTTGTTTACAGCTGGCATGCGCGCACGTTTGTTAAGAAATGCACCGAGTCACATGAAGGGCGCATTGCTTTCATTGCTGGGTCCAACGCAGGGCAAAGCCATTGGTGAAGTGGCACTTCTGTTAGGGCAATTAGAAGGGCTGGATGTGCGTAAAGCAGCGCGCCTAGTGGCTACAATCAATGATTCAGAGAAAAGGCGTGGTAAAAATGTAAAGTCTAAAGAGAAAACTGATACTGTCGAGATCACACGCAGACAAATGTGGGTGGACCTGCTAAAAGCGGGAATTCCAAGGGAAGAGATAGATGGTAAACCCACATCTGTGCTGCTTGAGAAATGGAAGAAATTAAAAAGACAGGGATTGGGAAAAACTTTTTTGATTGAAGGGCTGGCTCTGTCTTTGAGGTACGGTTAATAAAGAGAACTAGTTCCAGAGACAGACGCCCTTTTGTGCCACTTACCTTGTACTTAGATGAGAAAGTAAAACATGTTTTGGCTCTATTAGACACAGGAGCTGAGGTAACCATTCTGAATGGCAATCCCAGTAAATTATCTGGTCCCAGAGTTTTGGTCAATGGTTATGGGGGGGCAGAAACTGTTGCAAAAGCCTTTAATGTAAAAATGTCAATTGGCGAGGGATTGCCTTTCACAGCAAATGTTTTGATTGCAGATATACCGGAGTACATCCTTGGCATGGATGTGTTGTTGGGCAAAAGTGTGACTACAGATTTAGGCGAATTTGTTTTTGGCAATCGAAAAATCCATGTGAGAGTTATTAACCCTGTTGTGGTTGGGCATGCCAAATGGTCCCCCTTGCATTTACCTCCTCCTTCTGACCAGTGTGCGTGAAACAGTACCGGTTGCCAGAAGGACATAAAGAGATTGGTGAAACTATTGAGTCATTGGTGAAAGCTGGCATAATGAGGCCGGCAGTCAGTCCATTCAACTCGCCGATCTGGCCTGTCTGCCGCCCGGATGGGGCGTGGCGTCTGACAATTGATTACTGCATTTTGAACAAGAAGGTGCCGCCCTTAGCTGCGGCGGTGCCAGACATCATCACCCTGATTGAAAACCTTACGAGAGAAGTGGGTGAATGGCATGTGGTCCTTGACCTGGCCAATGCATTTTTCTCCATTGATATTGACACTGAATCACAAGAGCAATTTGCTATCACTTGGGGAGACAGACAATTTACCTTTACTAAATTGCCCCAGGGGTATGTGCATAGTCCAACTCTGTGTCATGGATTGATTGCCAGAAACTTAAAGATGGTGCAGTTGGATGATGTATTTATTGCTCATTACATTGATGACATCATGCTAACCAGTGCTGAGAAAGAACATGTAGAAAACGCTGCTGAAAAGTTGATCACACACATGCAAAATCGGGGGTGGGCCATAAATCCCAAAAAGGTACAGGGGCCTGCTCAAGAGGTGAAATTTCTAGGTGCAATCTGGTCTGGATCAGTTAAGAAAATTCCCGACCCGGTAATTGATATGGTTCAGCAGATGGCTCCACCAGCAGATAAAAAAGAGGTACAAAGATTCATTGGGTTAATGGGTTTTTGGAGAAATCACATACCTCATTTAAGCCCGATACTGAAACCCATTTACAAAGTCACCAGAAAGAAACATGACTTTACATGGGGCCTAGAGCAACAGACTTCCTTCCAACAGGCTAAAGACGCATTGCAAAATTACATCACGCTGGGGCCCCTGACAAAAACTGATCCTTTTGAATTGGAAATTCTTGTCTACAATGACGTGGCTGTGTGGAGCTTGTGGCAAAAGCAAGGACAGAAAAGAGTGCCACAGGGGTTCTGGTCAAGGAAACTCACAGATCCTATGACAAGATACACTCCGCTTGAGAAACAAGTTGCTGCAGTGTACTGGGCTCTAGTTGAAACTAAAAGAATCACAGGCGAGCAACCAGTGACAATTTGCACAGAAATTCCAATCATGGGCTGGGTGCGTGACACTGCTGCAAGCGGGAAAAGTGGCAGAGCACAAGACGCCACTCATGTCAAATGGAAATGGTATTTCAGCAACGTGCGAAAGCTGGCCGCACAGGGGTTTCCAGACTGCAAGAACAAATGCTGGAGGCAGTAGATCTGGAAGCGATGCCTGAACCAAACACCCCTGTGGCATTGCCAGAATCTCCCTTCAAAGTCGCACCCGCCTATGATACATTGACAGAGGAAGAACAAAAGTCTGCATGGTTCACGGACGGCACCGCAAAGTATGATAAAGGGCAAAGACACTGGCAAGCTGTCGCATTCCAGCCCCACCGAAAAACACTGCTAATGAGAGAAGGTGTGGGAGGATCAAGTCAGTATGCTGAACTGCAGGCAGTGGCCTCCGTGATTGAACAGGTGAAGGAAACAGAGACTGCATACATATACACAGACAGTTGGGCCACATATCAAGGCCTGACACATTGGGCACCGGCATGGAGAAGAGATGGTTGGCAGATCAAGAACACGTCGATCTGGGGGGGCGGGGGCAGACATCTGGGAAGAGATGTGGTGCAAAGGTGAGAGGTGCAAAATCTGCATTGGGCATGTCGATGCACACATGCCCCCTGACGCCTCACTGGCTGCCCTGTTCAACAATGAAGTGGACCAAATGGCAAAGATTCGCCCAGTGACAACACCGCAAGAAGCTGAGGCGCTGCAAGGGATGGTGGATTGGGAACACCAAACCTCAGGGCATCTAGGGCAAACAGGAACATATCATTGGGCAAAAAAGAGACAATTGCCCATTACCATGGATCAAGCCAGACAAGCTGCCTCCCAATGTTCCGTGTGCTGTGAAGTGAAGCACTACCCTCTGGAGAGGAAGCCTCAAGGCCCTTTGAGAAGGTGAAAGAGCTGCTAGCGTATGGCAAGTTGACTACATTGGCCCTTTACCGCCCGAGAATGGAAAGCATTATGTGTTGACCATGGTAGACACATACTCTGGACTGTTATTAGCTTATCCAGCCGCCCATGCAGATCAACGGGCTACCTTGCAAGGCATGGAATACCTCATCAGACACTATGGCATCCCAGATGAAATCCAATCAGACCAAGGCAGCCATTTTGCTGGACACAATGTGCAAGACTGGGCACTAGAGCAAGGCATAAAATGGACACTGCACATCAGCCGATACCCAGAATCCTCTGCTCTGGTGGAACGTAGCAATGGGCTGCTCAAACAACAAATAAAGAAGCGGACTAAGACTCACACTCTCAAGGGGTGGTCCAAACATCTGGCACAAGCACTATTTGAGCTGAACAATCGTCCACTGGGAAATCGCCAGGCACCCTTTGTGAGACTGACAAGTGAGAAAGTGGAATCTACAAAGACTCTTGTTGTGTGGAAAACCGACAAAGAAGCTAAGCTGCCTGTGCAAGCCACTGCAGGCAGCATTGGACTTGATCTATCTACCTGTGAAGATGATGTTATACCGGCGGGGCAAACCAAATCTATCTCGCTGGGTATTGGCATCAAATTGCCGGCTGTGTCATGATCTCTGCTTCCAAAAGGTCAGGGTTTTCCCAACTCCCTTGGAAGCAGATCCATAACCCAGGTTCCGAGTGCCAACCAGTCCCAATTGGGACCTTTTGGACCCAGTCCTGGCGCCAGTGGCACCAGGCTCATAAATATGCCCAGTCCCAGCGCTGGAAGCGCCGGGCTCATAATGCTTGGGTGGACTTACCTGCAGCAGACCATGCTGCTTACTTGCCTGCCAGTTGAGCCTCTGATCCTCTTCTGTTTGGAACTACTTTTCCTGTTGGGTGGGGCAGGAGCCACTCCCTAGGTTCAGAACACTGGAACTCTTCTGGAAAGCAGGAACTCTTTTCTTACCTAGGCGTGGCTGTGGAAGGAGACACATAAGCACTACAGGAGGCTATTTAAACCACCCCCGATGGATGAATCTTGCTTTGCGTTAATTCTGCATCCTCTGCAGCAGAACGCTCATCGTGTCTTCTGCATCTGATCCTGGGCCTAAGGAAAAAGGCTTACCATCCTGAATCCAGTCTTCAGCAACACCTATAAAGACAAGAAAGAACAGGTTAGCATTACGGTCTTCAGTGACAGCTCTTCACTTACCTGGTCCATCGGCTGTCACCAACGCCTCGCGCTGCATTCCGACATCTGAAAGACAAAGGCTTACCTACTCTTCGTGCGCTCCGGAGGTCTTCACACTGCATTCCGGCATCTGAAAGACAAAAGCTTACCAACTCTTCGCACGCTCCGGAGGCCTTCGGCGCTGCATCCCGCATCTGAAAGACAAAACAAGGTGCGTTTAAAGACATTGGGGAACTTTAATACTCACGTGCCATTACTCCTTTCCACATCTAACCCAGTGGGTATTCCGGCACCCTGCAGCCGCTCCGAACTTGTACCTGCAAAATAAAAAGACAGTTAGAGCGCATCGTGAAGCAGGCAACAAGCGCTTACTTACGTGCTTCCAGGCGCTTCTATTCATCACTCCATCTTCAACTCACTTCAGCCCGTCATCCACCATCGCCGGAACCCTGCAAAACAAGAGACATCATTACTAAAGACTTTAAAGACATTAGAATTACTCGAAACTTACCGTTCGTGCAGTAAACGACGGACAGCAGTCCTCTGAAGTCAAGAGGCCTGCTCCCCTTATCCAGTGAAGAAACTGGTCATAGCACCCTGCCCCGAGGCAGATGGAGAGCACGGCGTTCACTTACCTAAGGTGAGAGCGTTAACCTTCGGGGTTCTACAGGAGAAGAGAAAGGGAAGAAGAGAGAGACATTTAATAACCCAGTTCATTAATCCCATATTTTCTATCTGCAGACATCTTACCCTTCGAGTCAGACATACAGTGCACAGAGGTCCAGCCCAAAGAGCCAGCCGTGTGTTACACATCACCTTTGAAGATACGGTATACGCCCAGTCAAGACCGGCGCCTCTACGGGAATCAGGTGAGCGTTACTGAACGCAAAGCCTACCACAAAACTCCCGTCCAGGCGCTATGGAAACCTCGGATACCGACCAACTAGCCCAGTTACTTGGGGAACTAAGGGCAGAAGTGCATGCAGCCCGTCAGGAAACGAACGCTCTAAGAAGGGAACTGATTATTTCCAAGGAGCGAACAGATGATCTCGCTAGACAATTGCTACAGTCACAAGCCGGACAGACCCCGTTACCCGCATCTGGGGGAAATCTTCCTTCTACATCCTCTATGAATCCAGTGCAGATCAACCTACCTGGGAATGTACCTCTGGCTCCGCCCGAACGATTTTCTGGTGACCCAAAGAGGTTTGCAGTATTTATCAATCAGTGCCGGTTGCATTTCTTATGCCGGCCAGCAGCCTTTTCAACTGATCAAGCTAAAGTAGCTTTCGTGCTTTCGTACCTTAGTGGCAATGCGGCAGACTGGTTGATCCCTTTAGTAAATCAAGATGATCCGGTCCTCCATGATTTTCAAGCTTTTCAGCTCAGTATGGAAAAACTGTTGGCAAGACATTCACAGGGGCAGGCCTTGGACAATGAGCTTCTTTCGTTGCGACAAGGTAATCAAGACCTTTTGGCTTATATTGCGTCTTTCAATGGCCTGAGGACAAAAGGATTACGCTGTTTTATAGAGGTCTACGTGGAGAGCTCAAAGATGTGTTAGCCCAAGTAGTGAATCCCCCACAAGATTGTTCGGACTATATAGACTTAGTCGTTCAAATAGATCACAGACTGCAGAACAGGAAGGCCGATCGTTCCAAGTTTGATGCTCGAGTTTTTTTCCAAACCGCCAACTCCTTCCAAAGGAGTAGACTCCGGGGAACCCATGCAAATAGGGGGTCTGAAAGGTCCTCTAACACAAAAGGAGCGGGAAAGGAGAAAACAGTTGCAATTATGCCTCTATTGCGGAAACTCAGGGCACTTTCTTCGAGACTGTCCGGTGAAACCTGCCAAGAAGGCAGTAGGAGCTGCAGTTACCAAAGTTACAAACTCTGAGCAGGGAAACGACCTCGCCCGACAAGAATAGAGGTCCTCTTGCCGAGCTTGAAAACCAGTTCCGTGACCTCGCATTTTGTGATACCTATGGTCCTCATTAGCCCTGATAATCCGGATCGATTACATTCAATTGAAGCTTACGTCGACAGCGGTGCCATCGGCAATTATGTGGATCATGAAATGGTTTTGAGGATGAATCTAACTCTTTGTCCCAAGGCTGTAAAGGACGTCATTACTACGGTGGATGGTACGGAGATAGCCTCCGGGCCAGTAACGCATACCACTCAAGAAGTGACGCTAGTAAGTCAAGATGGACACCATGAGAAGATCGTGTTCGATGTGATCAAGGCCCCTCAGTTTCAGATTATTCTAGGAATACCTTGGTTAGAGAAACACAATCCTCTGATCGATTGGCGAGCAAGAACGGTCCAGTTTCCAGAATGTGTATCTACTTGTCACTCTCCACCTGGTGTTGCACTGGCAGCAATTTCTTCAGAGACTCCCCAGTTACCTCCCGAATACCTAGAATACCAAGATGTTTTCCGGAAGGATCAGGCTAACTCTCTACCTCCTCATAGGTCTTATGACTGCCAGATAGACCTGATACCTGGATCTACTCCTCCTTGTAGTAGAATTTATGCCCTCACCGAGCCTGAGAACCTTCACCTTCGACAATACCTGGATCAATACCTGGCAAATGGGTTTATTCGTCCTTCCAAGTCCCCTGCTTCTTCAGCTTTGTTCTTCGTTCCAAAAAAGGAAGGAGACCTTAGAACTTGTATCGATTATCGCTCCCTGAACCAGATCACCGTTAAGAATAGATATCCGTTACCTTTGATCCCTGAACTCCTGGACCAAGTCAGAAAAGCATGCATATATACAAAGCTGGATCTTAGAGGAGCTTACCACTTGGTACGAGTAAAAGAGGGCGATGAATGGAAGACGGCCTTCTGCACCAAGTATGGGCTATTTGAATATCAGGTCATGCCCTTCGGACTTTGCAATGCCCCGGCCGCCTTTCAATATTTTATGAACGATGTCCTCAGAGAGCTCATAGATGTGTGTGTTGTTGTTTACATTGACGACATCCTCGTTTATTCTTCATCGGAATCTGAACATCGGAAACACGTGAAAATGGTCCTCGAAAGATTGCGTCAACACAAACTTTTCGCTAAGTTGGAAAAATGTGTTTTCAACGTGACTGAAGTTGAATTCTTGGGATTCATATTATCACCTGGCGGAGTGCGTATGGATTCAAAGAAGGTCGATGCAGTTCTCAAATGGCCATCACCATCCTCCGTAAAAGGTGTGCAAAGCATGTTAGGCTTCGCTAACTTTTACCGCAGGTTTATCCCCGAATTCTCTCGAATAGTCCAGCCCATCACTGCCTTGTTAAAGAAAAACAAACGTTTTGAATGGTCTACCGAGGCGGAACAAGCTTTCCAGGATTTGAAGACTAAATTCATCTCTGCACCAATCTTAAAACACCCTCGCCCCGAACTCCCCTACATCGTGGAAACTGATGCTTCAAGCCTTGCCATGGGGGCAGTTCTATCACAAAAGGACCCGATAACCAATCAGTTGCATCCCGTGGCATTTTGGTCCCGCAAATTCTCGCCTCCTGAAATCAATTACACGATTACTGACAAGGAACTTCTGGCTATCAAGTCTGCCTTTAAGGCTTGGCGGCATTATCTGCTGGGGGCCCGACACACCGTGACTGTGATTACGGATCACCGAAACCTGCAATATTTGAAAACCGCAAAAGCCCAATCCTCTAGACAACTCCGTTGGGCATTATTCTTTGCTGAGTTTGACTTCATAATTACCTATCGACCTGTACAAAAAACAGTAAAGCTGATGCCCTTTCTCGGATGCGAGTGGAAGAACACTTGATCAACCCTAAACCTGTACCAATCATTCCCGAACAAAGAATTCTGGGTGTAATCGCCACACAATCCATAGAGGAAGTTAAGGATAAAGCCAGGCAACTTGTAACTCCAGCAGACATACAGAATTGGCATCTGCAGGGAAAGGACTTTGCAGTAAAGGACAACTTATTGTATTTCCAAGAACGATTATACCTACCCAGCACAGATTTACAGAAAAAAGTAATCTCTTGTTATCACGATTCTTTAATGGAAGGACATCCCGGTATAGCCAAAACCTCAGAAAAGATCAAGCGCTACTTCTGGTGGCCGTCTTGGAAAAAAGATATCAGAGACTTTATAATGTCCTGTGGAGTATGCGCCCAAAACAAGAGTCAAAAGGAAAGACCAGCAGGCCTCTTACGCCCTATTGACATCCCACCTCGCCCTTGGCATACGCTTTCTATGGACTTCATCACCGATCTACCTCCATGCTCCGGATACAATACGATTCTAGTAATCGTGGACTTATTCTCCAAGATGGCGCATTTCATTCCGCTCAAAGGCTTGCCAACAGCAGCAACTCTGGCCCGAGAATTTCTCGAAAACATCGTCCGACTGCACGGTTTTCCTTCGGTTCTAATTTCGGATCGAGGTAGTCAATTTATTTCTCATTTTTGGCGAAGTTGCTGTTGGTCGGCTCAAATTGATGTGAGACTATCGACCAGTCACCACCCTCAGACCGACGGACAAACCGAGAGGACTAATCAAACTCTGGAACAGTATTTACGCTGCATGCTGCAACAAACTGAAAAAACTTGGAAAGACATCCTTTGGATAGCCGAATATGCCTACAATAACTCTGTCCATTCGGGAACTGGGAAAACCCCGTTTTTTCTTTTGTACGGCAGTCACCCTCGAACCTCGGAGTTGGATCCTCTCCAAGATCTTGAAACACCAGCAGTAGACTACCTGCATTCTACAATCACCCAAGCCTTTAAGGAAGCTGTTTCTCACCTTCAAAGGGCTAAAGAACAATACAGGAAAGGAGCAGATCAACATCAGAAGGAAGCCCCTCAATATCAAGTAGGGGATCAAGTCTGGTTATCCACCAAATATCTACCTCTAAAAGGGCCACGCACATTCAACCCAAGATACCTTGGTCCCTATTCCATCACTACCATAGTAAACCCAGTAGCGGTCAAGTTGGACTTGCCCCCGCACATGAAGATACATCCGGTCTTCCACGTCTCTCTATTAAAACCCGTGCAACCTCAAACCCGACTAACTAAATCTCCAAAACCTATCCTAGTTGATGGAGAACTCGAGTTTGAAGTCAAAAGCATTCTGGACTCCAAGATCACCAAATCTAAACTATTTTACCTAATTGACTGGAAAGGCTACGGCCCCCAAGAGAGATCCTGGGAACCTGCTGAATATGTCCACGCTCCTCGCCTAATCAAAAGATTTCACCGAACATTTCCTGACAAGCCAAAACCCCCGGAGAAGCCCGGTTTGGGAGGGGCCTTGAGGGGGGGTACTGTCATGATCTCTGCTTCCAAAAGGTCAGGGTTTTCCCAACTCCCTTGGAAGCAGATCCATAACCCAGGTTCCGAGTGCCAACCAGTCCCAATTGGGACCTTTTGGACCCAGTCCTGGCGCCAGTGGCACCAGGCTCATAAATATGCCCAGTCCCAGCGCTGGAAGCGCCGGGCTCATAATGCTTGGGTGGACTTACCTGCAGCAGACCATGCTGCTTACTTGCCTGCCAGTTGAGCCTCTGATCCTCTTCTGTTTGGAACTACTTTTCCTGTTGGGTGGGGCAGGAGCCACTCCCTAGGTTCAGAACACTGGAACTCTTCTGGAAAGCAGGAACTCTTTTCTTACCTAGGCGTGGCTGTGGAAGGAGACACCTAAGCACTACAGGAGGCTATTTAAACCACACCCGATGGATGAATCTTGCTTTGCGTTATTCTGCATCCTCTGCAGCAGAACGCTCATCGTGTCTTCTGCATCTGATCCTGGGCCTAAGGAAAAAGGCTTACCATCCTGAATCCAGTCTTCAGCAACACCTATAAAGACAAGAAAGAACAGGTTAGCATTACGGTCTTCAGTGACAGCTCTTCACTTACCTGGTCCATCGGCTGTCACCAACGCCTCGCGCTGCATTCCGACATCTGAAAGACAAAAGCTTACCAACTCTTCGCACGCTCCGGAGGCCTTCGGCGCTGCATCCCGCATCTGAAAGACAAAACAAGGTGCGTTTAAAGACATTGGGGAACTTTAATACTCACGTGCCATTACTCCTTTCCACATCTAACCCAGTGGGTATTCCGGCACCCTGCAGCCGCTCCGAACTTGTACCTGCAAAATAAAAAGACAGTTAGAGCGCATCGTGAAGCAGGCAACAAGCGCTTACTTACGTGCTTCCAGGCGCTTCTATTCATCACACGGGCTCCATCTTCAACTCACTTCAGCCCGTCATCCACCATCGCCGGAACCCTGCAAAACAAGAGACATCATTACTAAAGACTTTAAAGACATTAGAATTACTCGAAACTTACCGTTCGTGCAGTAAACGACGGACAGCAGTCCTCTGAAGTCAAGAGGCCTGCTCCCCTTATCCAGTGAAGAAACTGGTCACAGCACCCTGCCCCGAGGCAGATGGAGAGCACGGCGTTCACTTACCTAAGGTGAGAGCGTTAACCTTCGGGGTTCTACAGGAGAAGAGAAAGGGAAGAAGAGAGAGACATTTAATAACCCAGTTCATTAATCCCATATTTTCTATCTGCAGACATCTTACCCTTCGAGTCAGACACACAGTGCACAGAGGTCCAGCCCAAAGAGCCAGCCGTGTGTTACACATCACCTTTGAAGATACGGTATACGCCCAGTCAAGACCGGCGCCTCTACGGGAATCAGGTGAGCGTTACAGGCTGGTACTTATGGACGCATTGCTGTACGATCCAGCCTGGCAAAACAAGGCATTGACATATTGGGAGGTGTGATTGATGCTGATTATAGAGGGACTGTTTCGGTACTTTTACATAATGCTGGTGCATCTGCAGTACCATTAACCAAATATGACCGAATTGCACAATTGATTTGTGAACGAGCAGTTGTCTCCCTAGTAGTAGAGAGCAAGCAATCCCCAGACACTACATTGAGGGGGGAAGGAGGCCCTCGGTAGCACGGGAAAAAAGGTGTGGGTGCACCATCCTAACAAAAAGCCTGAGGCTGGGGAAGTGTTAAGTCAAGGTGTTGGAAGTACTTATGTTGTACTTTTGCATAATTCTGACATACCTGTTTATATTCCCGCTACTAGGCTCACACCACGAACGTAGAGTAGTATTAAGGGGATGGAACTTGCCTTGCCATGGGTGCTCCTGGCCTGCCAAACCAACACTTTCTCTGTAAAGAGTGGGTTATTGCAAGACACTACATGGACTCTGAGAATCGCATGCACTAACACCTGATGCTCCAGTCCTGCGTGATAACTACAACCGCACCGTAACCTGTGAGAAAAGCGTTACAAATGAGTATCCACATGGAACTGCAAGAGTTCTAGATTGGCACATTGTCGGACACCTTTTATCACTAACTCATATGACTGGTGCTTACGAAATCTTAGGCCCAAAAGTTTCAGTGAATGGATGAAATAATTTATTTGCTGTCTCATGTTTCTTTTACCCCAAGAACTGCAACGAGTGTACTCGCCAAGATTTTCTGGACTATAACTTGACCAAATGCCTTTCATACAATTGTACGTTGAAACAGCCTCTACCAGATGGTAGTATGGTGTTTATATCAAAAACCAATATTGTATATGGTAGGCATCCCACTTGGAGGATGGTGTTTTTCAAAATCACACAAAGTAGAAACTGTGAAGCCTAGTAGCGGGAATATAAACATGCTAGATTATCCAGTAGTAAGACAACATTTAAATTGCAGACATGTGATGCACGCTTCCATCATTTCAGAGGTACACTTAGACATAGACTTGTCACGGGGCAATGTTTCCTTAGTACTACCAAGCTGCTATAAATGGAGTCAATTACTATGGCCCATCACCAAATTGCGCGTAGCTAGGGGCTTAGATTAATTGATTGCGGGTGCAGCGGGAGTGGGAACGGGGGCTTTAAATGCTTTTGACATAGAAACTGTGCGCAACAAGTTAGCCACTATGGGTTCTGATGCCAGCGGCGCTATAAAACTTCTGGCCCAGTGGGGCCCATTGATAAGTCCTACCCTGCGCAACACTGCTACAAGTATTGGCAACCATTGGAAGTGGCAGAATTTCAGCTATGAAGACATTTTCTCTGCCATAGGACAGGTCAACAAAACTGCTAAAGACACACGATGCATTTTATGGCAAACTTTGCTAAATCAGCAGGTGTTGGCTTTCCGCTCCGAATGGGGGCGACTATCTTCAACCCACTGGCACACAGAGCTACAGTTACCAGCAAACATATGGATTAAGCCGCTTGCTTTTGATTGCATGAATAACACCTGCCATGCGTTAATGCAAGTTAGTAGGACCGCTTATGCTCTAGAAATATGGTGCCCTTTTATAGTATTGCCTATGAAAATCAATGGTTCCTGGTGGGTTCCGCAAATACGAGGCCTGGGATCAGGGGTGAGTGTGTCCCCTAACTGGGAGGGTTCCGGACCCATGCGTACATCCCGTAGCAGGGGAGTGCACCTGGATGCAATACCACATTAATGGGACTGACATCTTCCAGATAGATCAGCATAAAGCTTGCGTAGTTGCTAATCATTCCTTGCTTATTAACAATTATAGGTTATTAGGGAATCCTCAAGTATTTTGCGTAGATCAAGTTGTGACTATCTTAGACATTGTTACTCATACCCTATATTCTTTAACCCAGTGGTCTCACACTACTCTGCATGCTGAGCTCAC
Source organism: Ambystoma mexicanum (assembly GCF_040938575.1). Taxonomy (NCBI): domain Eukaryota; kingdom Metazoa; phylum Chordata; class Amphibia; order Caudata; family Ambystomatidae; genus Ambystoma; species Ambystoma mexicanum. The sequence goes on from NC_090921.1 coordinate 301,951,933, forward strand.
GCATTTGCTTAACTGGACTCTATCCTATGGAGTGATTACTGCCCGGCTTCAAGCTATTAGACAGTTTGCTCAAACTGCTTGGAAAGATTTCCAGACGCTAGCTACCTCAGTTATTTCTGCAGAGTACAAGCTGATAATAGACAGAAACCAATCAATCAAAACTGCTGACCATCTGCAATCAGTTACTACTCACCACTGGTGGGATATATTCACTGGATGGTCTCCCTCCTCCACTAAGCTGCTTAATATAATACTGCACCCATTGCTGTGGTTGCCGATTTCCCTAATATTCATACTTATCGTCTTCATTGGGCTCTTCCGCAGAATGTCTTTCCTTTATACTAGAATGACTGCGCTAGAGAAACGCTTAATTGGCCTACAGCACACTGTGCATGCTTCCAAATCATGGAACTGAGTCAGCATTTTCAGGCCTCACTTCGAAAGGGGTGGAATGTTGTGATAAACTGCTAGGCGCTTGCAGTAACCTGCATTTGCACTAACCCACTGAGCTATCTTGTGTGTATTAGAGCCTATTAGAAGCGTGGAGGAAAATGCTGACATCAACCAGGCCTCTCGAACTGGGTGGGCCTGCATGCTTGCAAGGGGTTAATTGCGAAGGCCTTTTCTGAAGACATAAAACATCTAGCATTTGCAAGAGGCTCTATGCAGCCCTTGGGAGCCAGGCACAGCTTTGCTCGTCTTCGCTCTGCGAGTCAGGTGCACTGATAAGGCAAGAATGTCTGATCTTCTCAAAACACAGTGCCCGAAGCCTGGGAGCCAAGACAGGCTGTTTCCAGTCTTGTAACTTTCCAAGCGAAAACATGCTTACTGCCAGGAAGGGTGAGCCTAGAAGCTTCTCGAAGAGCTGACACGTCATGATGATTGATGAGCAGCTCCTAATAAGAGAACTATACTTGGACCAGGGAAGGGGGGACTCATCCTGGGCTGTTGGAGAGACGCGCTTATCAAGAAGAACAGTGCCTGGACGACCAGCTGTGCACTATCTGGGCCGAGACTCCTAGCATCACATCCCCGCTCTGGTGTAGGACTGTGGGGGCTTGGCCAGTCCTCCCCTCCCCTTCCGAGGAGTGCCGGGCACCTGTAGCGGCAAGGGTCCTGGGTGTGATCAGATCGTACCTTCATCTACATTTTATTAGGAGCGTAAGACCAAATAATTGCATATTCATCTGTGATTGATAATTGGCATAATATAGCTTGCACTTTTCTATTTCCACATTATTGTAAATTGCTGCTTAGTTCTCATTAGACACTGTAGATAATAAATGCAAGCATCATATATTCTGTGTGATTGGCTTTTTTCCAGATTGAGTTCATCGTGCGTCTTAAACCTTATTTGTGTGGGAAGGTAATTAGGAGTGATTTACTTTGCACAAAGGGCTGGATCCCAGGGAGGTGCGGGTACTGTTTATCACTACAGGGCCCTCGACTTTCTCAATAATATCCAGATTCACCAAGTTGTCTAGCTCTTTGTCAACCTGCTCCCTCAGATGAAACGGCACCCTCCGGTGCTTTAGGGCAATGGGTTGTACAGACTCGTCGATATGCAGCCTGACCGGGTCACCAGTCATCATCCCAATGCCGTTGAAGAGGGCAGTGTACTTGTCAAGCAGGTCATTGATGTCCTCCAAGTACACAGAGTACGCAAAAGTGACAATCCCCAGGGCCTCTGCAGCGGCACAACTCAGGAGCGTGTTGTTGCTCACCGGGGTGACATAGAACCGAGCCTTGATCGTCGAGCCCTCATACTCCACCTTCGCCACAAATGCACCATCCAGCGGTATAGGCTCCAGCCCTCCAAAGGCAAATATGCGGGCTCTCGGTGTGGCCAAGTCTGGTGGCGGGCACATGGTATCGTAGTGTCCCCTCGCCATGACATTGACTGAGGCCCCCGTGTCCACCAGCACCGGAACCGGCGAGTGGTTCACCTCCACCACACACCTTGGCTGCCTCCTGCTCTTCCCTTTCAGGATCCCCACGTTCGAAACAAAGAAAAAGTTCTCTTCCTCGTCTTCCTCAAACAGCTGGGCCTCCTCCTCACCTTGGTCTACCTGGGCCACATTTGGTGGTCGGCTCTGGCGCGGAGTCCACGTCCGGGCCGGACCTCTCGGTACCAGCACCGGCAGAGCCGCTCTGCACACTCTTGAGAAGTGGTCCGGCAGGCCGCACCAGCCTCAAACCTTCCCCGCTGCCGGGCACTCCATCGGGTGGGGGAGGTCATAGCCACACTTCTGGCACGACTCCCCTGATCTTCCTGCCCTGTCCCGGGGTCCTCCACCAGGTCTTCTTGTTCCTCTGCCACCCCGCCAGACTGCACACACCTCCTCCGACTTCATCGAGCGTGACCCCGCCTCCATCTTATTGGCGCGAGCCTCGGCCACCTCATGACACCGACCTAGTTCCAATATGCGGGGTAGGGTGAGGCCTGGCTCTCACAGGACCTGCCTCCTGAGTTTGCCAGAGGAGCATGCCTGAATCAGCATTGTGCGCATCATGTCCTCCGCGTCCCCCCCATGCGCATCCTTGGGAGAGGCGGCGCAGGCGGCCATAAAAGGTATCCAGAGTCTCATCGTCCTTTTGCTTGGCCGACAACATGACAAACCTTTCGTAGTCCACATTGGCAAGGGGCAGAAAGTGAGCAAGCAGGCTTGCCTTGGCCGCATCATAAGACTGGTCCACCGGGGTGAGCGATTCGAAGATCTCCTGGACCGCAGGCCCCGCCAAATACAACATTGTGGCCACCATGCTGTCATTGTCTGTCACCTGAGCAGCTCTGAAGTACATGTCCAGGCGAGCAACCCACCTCCTCCACCGAGGCCCCATGCTTGAAGGTGGGCCCGATGCATCGAATTGAGGAGCACCTAGCTGTGCCCCGGGGAAAACCTGTTGAGGTTGTAGCGCTGGTCGCTGTCCTGGAAGCACTGGAGGCTGTAGGGCCTGCTTAGGCTGTGCCACCTGGTCACCACCCTCCTGATCATCAGAGTCACTCATGGGCCTGAGCGCACAGGCACCCCCACCTTGTTTCCTGGGGGCCGCAACTCAATTGCCCCTCAGCACCACACCAAAAGACCTTCTCCCCCTCTCCAGGCACAATGGCAGTCCAAACTAGGGGGTCTGTGACGATGCACCAGACGAGAAGAAGAGCATCCACTGCAGCCAACCTTGTGATGATGAAGGAGACAAAGAAGAAGCCACAGCGTCCTAATGATGAAGGGAACAAAGAAGAGCCGTGCCTCCACCTTGCTGCAGGCCACAGTGGTGTGGATGTCCCAAAAATTAAGCTGAGATGGTGGAGTGGACTAATTCGGCCCAGCCATATTAGTCCTTCCCCTAGCTTTCACTCGACGTAGGAATCCCAAAACTGGAGTAAAATACACAAATCAGGCATGGGCATGCAGGTTATGCTAACAAACAGAGAAGAGAGTGGGCACCACCATGTATTCAAAAATGTTCAGAATATTCAAGTAAAAATCAAATATTTCAAAAAAGAATATACATCCAATTGAAAAGGAGCTGGCTGTGACTAAGTCTGGAGACACCCGGACTTATAATTGCAACACACACTGGAGACCAAGTAATAATACTGGGTCACACAACCGCTCTCATATGGGGCCCAAGATGGGCACGTATTTATATCTGATTCACGACAATATGTTCAAGTATCCATAATATACCATACTTCTTAGAGAAAGTAAGATGAGTCTTTCTGATTCATATCAAAAAATGATTTATCCATAATAGTTCAAACAAAAAGCTATCACTAATAATCCTTAGTGAGGAAGCAGTTGCCACAATCCACATGTATTAGACTAAAAAAGCCAATGCATTTCGGAAATTATTTCCTTCATCAGGGCGAGTCTAATTATATAAGTCCAGCAAGCAAGTATATAACATAACAAATGCAAATATGTGACAAATTCATATAATGGTGACAATTCAAACGAAACACACATTGAAAAAAATTAAAGGAAACATACCAATTAGTAGATGTTACATCATGGGTAAATATCAATAGCAAAAAAGAAAAAAGAAAAAGAAAAATGCCGTAAGTGGTTTATAAGGTAAATAAATGAAACCAAAGAATATTAGGTGTGGATTTACCTCATTGGTGTGGTCAGTGGTGAAAAACAGAACGTCCTGCGTTCATGCCCACTCAGCAGTGGGTTGTAAATGACATTATGCACAAAGGCATGGAGAAAATCCACTCGTGCTTACAAGGAAACCAATCTGTGGATCATAAAAGATCCAATTAGATACTGGCCCTCATTACGACCCTGGCGGATTTTTTCCGCCATCGACGGACTTTCCGGCCATGGCGCAAAGTCCCTTTACGCCATGGCGGATGGCGGACTTACCGCCCCATTCCGAGGTCGGCGGGGCGGTAAGTCCCCATTGACCCATTTACCCTTCCCCATTCCCATTTCGGCCCCATAGGGCTCAATGGGAGTGGGGAAGGAGTTAATTACGCCACCGTAAAATACGGTGGCGTAATTAACACCAAGGTCCCAGAGCGCCATGGATTTTTCCGCCCGCAAAAAGCGGGCGGAAAAATGACCATGGCGCTCCAGGAACTCGTAGTTGGCGGTAAGGGGTCCGCGCAGCTAACGCTGGCGCAGACCCCTTAGCGCCAGGGTCGTAATGAGGCCCACTGTGTTTTACACTCATACTTGGTCAAAGAGAAGGATTGTAATCAGATTCTTATGTTATGCTGCCTGCAATCAGAATATCCAAAAATTGGACCTGGATCGCTTTCACCCTCCAAACAGGAACCTTGTGAAACTCCACGGCCTCAAACAAAATGGCCACCAGCCGCGTGTACGGTTCGCAGCCACGGCGTGAAACAAAACACTCACGAACGTTCCGTGACATGAAGAAAAAATTCGGAATGCCTTTCACCGCCGGGCCCGGGCATCCGTCTGCACTCGTCGCCACTGTTGGGGGTGTGTCCTGGCCCCCGTGCATGCCCGTGAGCCCCCACACTAGACAGACCACACACTACACACGTCCATCTAGTTTGGGCTCCCCGGTCGCGTCCGGGAACGCCCCGTTTATTTAACTTGCACGCGGCGACGTGCAACGTCATGCCGCCGCGTGCGCGTCCCACACGGGGCAGCGCCACAAATGTCAGGAATAACTGTTTACCCTGGGTACAGAGCGACCACTTCGTTTATTTACCATCCCTTCAGCGGTGGCATGCACAGGAACGCTACTCTCGGCGTACCATTTTCGAGGCCCAACAACACGGGCCATGTGGGTTACGCACTCAGCGGCGGCAAGCGTGCTGAGGAGGAAGGTACGCCCTTCGGTCCTCCCAGCATTCTACGCTGGCGTTTCCTCACACGCCCCCATAGAATTCACTGCTCGCCTGCTTGGCGAGGGTGTGTTAGGGGAATTCACTTTCATTTATTCACCCTACATTTTTTATTTATTATGTTTATTTTTTTCAGCGATCGATCGATCGCATGCATACAATTAACGCTCGCCTGCTCGGCAAAGCTACCTCGTATCACTGAGTTACCTAGCAACCTCAACGCTCCACAAGCGTGTGTGTATGGAAGGCAGCCCCTCCTTCCCTAATTACCAGACGCGTGTCTGAAAGTGTCCTGCTCTGATTCCAGGCTCAGCCTGGGGTGAACAAGAGTTGTTTGTTGGAAGTGCTTTGCTGGCCTGCTTGGCTTTCAGGCTAGGCCTTTTTTCAATCCACATTTCATTGATTGATGGAATTATTCTGCAGACACATTCCTACCTCACGCAACATTCTGATACTGTTCATTATTTATTTTCCTTAGCCTGCTCGGCTTTCCAGGTGCTCCCTGGTCTTCCCTGGGGAAAAATATTACTTTGCCTCCACATTCCACCGCTATTGGGTGCACCGGGAGGCTATCACTTACTTTTGTCTGGGTCCTCTTTCACTTACTGCAATTATGGACCCCTTCTGCAGATGCTAGTACCCAAGTTAGGCCTTTGAAGAAAACAAAGGTCTGGGGAGGATTCCGGGCTATGGGGTTCAGAGGAGAGCTCCCTAGCGGCCCCCCCTTTAATTACTAGGGCTATTCAGGATTCAATGGACTCTGCTCTGCTTAACCTGAACTCAACCCTAGCCTCAGCCTTTGATAGGCCGATTAATAACATTTCTGATTATCACCCCAGTTCTGATCAGGGTCCCTCTTTGGCAGTACATGCCCCTAAGTACACAGAAATCTAAGCATTTGAAAGGACAACTCAGTCCGGTGTCCAGTTCCCCTAGTCAAACTAATTCCCCTACTAGGGTCCTGAAGCGTAGGTTGGTGGTGGGGGTGAGATACCTGAGCCAATTCCTCCGGTTCATGCCCCTTCAACTCCCATTTCCTCTCCGGATAGTTCGGAAGATTCTGACTCCCAGCCCAAGAGGTGTAAGAAGAAGGAGGCCCCTGTACGCACCGTGATGTAAGATTCAATCACAGGTGCTGTGGAAAAAGAAAGGGATTTATTTTCTGTTTCGCTGCATTCATTTGTAAGCATTCTGTAGTATCAGGGAATTTGGGTAATGACTTGGGGCATGGGCGGTAATGGAAGTGACGACAGGAAGGGGGAAGCAGTCAGTTGTATGCCGATAGACGAATACAGGAGATGTGCATTCACGTTCCTGGTGTGTCTGCGTCTTATTTAATTTTAGATTAAAGAGGAGGAAGTGCCATCAGTGTGAGGGGCAGGTGGTGCTTGTGGTGAGTTGGCGGCCGCCATTTTGAGGGAGGCCCACGGGCCTGTTAAATGTGCAGGTGAGCAGTGGAGGAGGGGAGACCCCTTATGGACATTTGCTGGCCAGTAGCACTGGCATATGGACACGTGATGGCCTGCCTGCATCTGGCAGTTCACCATAGTTGAGATCATTTTGAGAGATTTCTGTATACTGCATACTGATACTTACAATTTTCTGGCTCCTCAGCCCTGTGCCATCTCATCAAAAAGAACAAACCCTCCCACTCACCATGTCTGATCAGGACATTCCAGCCACTGTCCCTGTCGCACCAAAGGTTTAGGTACAGCAGAGGGTACAAGAATCCCTGGCAGTACAGTTGCCTGGGGTGTTTGATGTGACTGATCCCAGCAACATGGGGGTCAGATGGATCAGGAATTATGACCTATACATGGGTGCTATGGGGCCCATGGAGGAGAACAGACAACAATGCCGATTGAAGCTGGCAGCCGACCCGGCCACCAGAGAGGTCATTGATGAACTATCAGCTGACTCTATTGACACCATTCAAGGCCTAAAGACTGTCCTTGCTATTTATTTCACGTCATATTCCAAAGTGGATTACAAAAGACATGTATTTCACACCACTAAAAAACAAAAGGGTGCGACTATGAACCCATTTGTGATGAGGCTACGAATAAAGCTAAAACACTGATTTCAGCAATTATTCGAACACCGAAGCTCTGCCGTCTCAGATAATTACGGGTTGTGAGTCGCAGAACCTCAGGAGGAAGCTGTTGCAGAAAGCCAGGACACTGGAGGAGATTCTGATGCTGGCGAGAGCAGAACTAGCGATGGAATCACAGGTGAAGGCCATGGGCAACCGAAAGAGTTTGCACGTGCACCCGGAAATGATACAGAAGCTGATGGGGCTTAAGGAGAACCATTTTGTTACAGATGCAGATACAAATCTCCCCATGATGGCACATGCCCAGCACATGGACAGAGGTGCTCGGCGTGTGGGTGGCGGGTGACCACTTCAAGTCACTTTGCCGAATGTCTAGGAGTTCGGGAAAAGGAGACAGTGAAGGCGCCAGTGTGACCAGGCCCCAGGAGTAGGCACGAACCGCGGCCTCAGAAGTGTCTCAGATTGCAACCCATGTATACGGGAGACACAGAGATGTGTCAGGAGAAGAGAAGCAAGCAAGAGACCGGAGGGAGAACAGATAAGTGAGGGATCAGAGAAGATACAGTGTCCCCTCCTCACACCCAGAGAGACATTCAAGACACGATATATGCTACCTGGTTCAACCATCAGTCACCATCAGAAAGATAACTAAGTTTGTTGGAAGGAGAGCAGAGACAGAAAGGATACCTATATGCTCTGGGTAACATGCAGGACACAGAGCAGAGCGCCACACTGCTCATGCACTTAAATGATTGGCAAATGGTGTTCCTAGTAGACATTAGTGCCATGGTGAATGTCATTAGTGAGCACATATACAAGGCCCTCCTCACGCACCGAGACTTGGCCCATCTGAAGTGGACATCTACCCATACGGGTTCAATTCCCAGCTAAAGTGCCTTGGTGAATTTGAAGGAAAACACCGTTATAAAATGCAAGAAGGGAAGATTCCTGTGCATGTGATCACCACAGCGACAAAGTGCGAATGCATCTTAAGTTTTAAGACCGTCATTGACATGGGTCTAATTCATGTGCTGTACAGGCTTATGGTCAACAAGTACATTGACACTGTGGACAAGACTGACCAATTGTTCCCGATGCTCTTTAAGGGCATTGGCAAATTAGGAAACCGACAGCTCAAACTTCACAACACTAGAGAGGCATCCCTGTTAACATACAAAGCTAAATGGAGGAAGAACTCTACAAACCGCTCGAAGAAGACATTACAGAGTCAGCAGTCAGGCCCCACGCCCTGGGTGTCACCTATTTTGCCCATATCAAAGAAAGGCTCTGAGGCCATCAGGCTGTGCGTGGACATGAGACGGCCCAATCAGGCCATCAAGAGGGAAAGGCATCTGGCCCCTCGCATCACCGCCATGGTACATCTCCTGAATGGCGCCGAGGTGTTTTCTAAACTAGACATGACTAATGACCATCACCAGCTGGTCCCAAGCCCAGAGAACCGTTATATTACCACGTTTGTAACACATCTTGGCTTATATAGGTACAAGCGACTGAGCTTTGGAGTCTCGTTGGCAGCGGAAATATTACAGGCTAAGATACACAATGTGATAAAACACATCCCAAATTGCTTAGAGACCCAGATTTCTGTTGTTGGTGTCCTGTGCCCTTCACGCATTAGGAGTCGTGAACAATAGTGACTGTCAATGTCAACCCACTGGTGTTTCTGGTTTGTGGTTTGAGATGTTGTATATATGTAGGAATTAGGTTCCCCTACTTTCACCAATTCTGCAAGGAGAAGACTGATGTCATCTTGGAATGCAGGAGATTAAGCGCCCTGTCTTTTTGTTTGCTGTATACAAAATGGAGGGGAAAGGTTGTGCAACGCAACAGGCAACGGCCAGAGGCTGTGTTTTAACCCTTCCTTACTAATGGAGGAACCAATTTCACGTAATTCTTTTGCTGCTGGGTCACTGAAGAAGCTAAGATTCGACTGTTAAAATTGTTTTCAGCATCCTTGATTCATCACATGCTTACTGTATCATGATACAGATCATGATACAGAAAACGCAAGATTACCCAGTGAATCAAGGATGCTGGTGGAGCAGGCTTAAGTTTTCAATTATTTCAAAACACTTTGTGGAATACTTTAAACTCATTGCTATATCGAGCCTGGCATGTAGGTTTTTGGGTGTGTGTGGACCTTTTAGGAGTGCCTCCCTGCACACAGTTTTATAGCATTATACTTTGTGTTTTCATTATGGGGAAGATGTAGATGTGTGCGTGGTGTGGGTGTTTTCTTGGTAAACTCCACAGAGAATGAGGATTGACTGTGCATAAATCCTGACCTACATTTAACCCCATGATAATCCTCAGTCAGGATAATACACATTTGTGGGTAATGGGATCGGCTAAGAGCGCTATACATTTTGGGTCAGAACCAACACTAATTAGCAGGGCTTCAATAAATTAAATGGTACTCTACCATATTTTTGGCACACCTGTTCGACTTTTATTGGATCATATTTACCAGCACTACTGCTCCATTTTGAATGCGACGATGCCTGCATATCTCCACTACCCATTGTAAGGGTGCAGAAGTAAGGGAGGATGCTTCCCTTCCCCTGGCCTCTTCTTCACAACACCAGGGAGGACACCTCCCTTCCCTTAGTCTCTTCTTCTCTCAGCTTGTTTTGCCCTGCTTTCAAGTCTCTGGGGACTAGGTCCCAAATCCGTAACGTTCTTTGGTGATTGTGTGGCAGTCCTGGTTCACTAGCCTGCCAATTACTGCGACTATGAACATGATTGACGATGGTAATCCCAGACTAGTCTTGTCTTCTTGAGGGCCCAGGAAGGTTACTTTGCTTCCCAGAGTTTCTTCCCCTGTTTAACTGGGTCAGGGTATCCCACTGCTCCTTCTGCCCCTACCAACCGTCCCGTCCACCCCTATACCATCGTGGCCTCTTCCAGCAGTCTTGGGTTCTTTCTGCTTTGGGTTTGGACTTCTGCAGTGTTCTTCCCCTTCTCTGGTGTGCTGTGGCAGCTGCGCAACATGTGGCGCCCCAGGTTCCTCCAGGGAGGATTAGGCTCTCCGTCAGGTCCTTTGACCCCCAGTCCTCAGTACTTCGCCGGCCTGCAAAGGTTCCTGCTCCTCCTGGCAGAGCCTCTGGTTCACAGCTTCTTCTGCTTCAGCACAGCATTCCTGTTCCTTGCTTCTCCAGGGAGGGCTTCCCTCACACTTGCTGAGTCCATCATCCCTTTTATACTGGCTTTGCCCAATAAGATTTGGGAAAACACTAGACCGTTCAACATGGTTCCTGTAGGTAACCCTCAAGCCCCACACTTCTCCCTCATCACAGTACTGATCTTGGGACTCCCGTATAAATCATTGGGGTTCTTCCTTGTTACAGTACTGGGAAAGGACCCTTCACTTAGACAACTACTATTCTTCCTTGTCCCAGTAATTTTTAGGAGAATGGTAAGGTGACTACAAGTTAAGAACTTATTAGGGACGTAGTTGTTCTTAGGGTTATAGGAAGGGGCTCAAGTTTAGGTTATAGTGAGGAAACTAATCTCTGGATGGTCGTACCTAATTCCAGAAGGGGATTTCTCTCCCATGAGATCCTCCCCCTGTGTACCACCCCCAGGGTAACTGTTGGACTGTGGCCGCACCGCCCTGGTGGCACGGGAATGGGCTCCCCCCAGGTGGAGGCATGACGACATCCATAGATTTGTCACACCATGCAGTCACTAGTGGCCACCAGGGAGAAAATGGTAGATCATTAAAGAAACTGCTCTCCATAATTGATACCCTTAAAGAATCATTTCAGCTCCCTAGCTAGACACCCCACATAGGAAATAAAGCCTGTGCCTTTAAGGAAACCCAGTTGGTACAGTTCAGAGTCACACGCAAGCAAAGAAATACTATTCTGCCTTTGGCACAAATGCCGCAGGAAACATTTTCTATTGTAAATCATATATGCGCCATCTGAGAAAGCCTCACGAATACAAACATGCACACACAAAAAGTGAAACGGACTTGCGTTATAAGCGAGAAGGAAAGTAATGTGATGAATCTGATGATGTCATCACTACTTTGTCCGAGGCAGACTCTCCACATGGGGCCAGGGGTCAGCAGCCGCTACCTGATCCTGACCCTGGGCGTGGCTATTTGAGTGAGGAGCACATGGGGGAGGCGACCCTGAAGGGAGTGGAACGACATCATTGGGTGAGACATGGTATCTCCTGTTCCCTTTTAGGGACACCCCTTCAGTACCTCAGGCCCTCATGGCATATTGTGGCAGTAACCCTCAATATTCTTCAACACTGAGTCATAGAACCTATAAACATCACGTAGTTACATCAGTGACAAAGATTGACACAAAGAAGAGAGCTACCAGAATGAAGATTGCTCAGCTAGACCAAAGTGTGTGGCCTAGCTGTTTGAGAAATTCGATAGGCTCCAAACAGCTCCCTTCAGTAATGCAGGAGTTCAAAGATGCAGGGAGATCAGACCAGCTAGTGACTGCCAGAGAAGCCAACAAGCTATCAGGTGGACACGCGAGTGAAGAAGAGGCTCTAAGAAAGAGGGAGGCAGCATCTGGACCAGAGATGCGTTCTCGCTGCCAGCAGAGATGCCAAAGCGGGACGCAAGCAAAGGAGCTTTGCGCCAGCTAGAGAAGCCGCAGCGACAGCAGACTGCCACCAGCCGCAGAGATGCGCTGCCCCAAGTAGAGAGAGAGAGTGCAAGCTGAGAAAGACCTGAGCAGGGTCGGAGAAGCCAAGTAAGCCATCCTAAAGCTGGTGAGCCCACAGTGGAAGGTCTGGGCACAGAGAGGGAGCCGGAAAAGGAATTGCTGGTCCCTAACTGGAACAGGAGGCAAATTCCCTATGGCTTACATAACAAACTGAGTTTCACAAGTCCCTGTATTTGGGGAGATCCATATACACCAATGATAAGAGGAACTTGGGGGTGGGGTGAGGGGGCATGTACCCTCAGATCTTGATAGTGAATGAATATATGAGGGAACCTTGCAGCAGAGTATACCAGGTGTTTTGCGAGTCTGGATAACGCACCCAAATTGTATTAAGAAACAGTATAAGAAAAATCTGGTAGGAGGGTATACCAGGTTTTTTGCGAGTCAGGGAATCCCAAGTAAGATTCATGTCCATAGGATTTTGAATTACATTGAATGTGGTAAAGACCTGTGGCAGGGAGTCATTTACCCTGGAGTGGATTGCAACACCAAGAGGAAGGGGTTATCCTCTTGAACTATAAAGAAAATAACTTGGTTATTCAATTGCACTTTTGTTTTGTTGGCGAGAAACCTGGGGAAGGGAGTCATTCCCTGGAAATGTGAACATTATCCATTTGGAACTTTTGTTGGATTTATACGTTTCTGTTGAACTTGAACATTTGTGCACTTTTGAAGCCAAAGACAAAGACATTATTCTTAACAACTAGAGTTACTTTTAGAATGCTAGGATAGGATTTAGCAAAGTAACAAGGGGGGGCGTGGGGGGTCCTGGGAGTCCCTCTGCCAGACATTAGTCCTGGTTAGGAGAGACTTACCCAGAGTCTTTAGCTCACTATCTTTCACAGAGAAGAAATATCCCAAACATATCAGTCTTTGTCCTGCCCTGGGGCAGTCCAGCACCGAAATGCTAGGCAATTCTCCTCTGAACAAGAGTACCAACAGAAACCCCAGACACGTGTTTCGGTCTGGTTGGACCTCATCAGAAGGGTTGATCTGTGCCTCTCTAAGAATAGTGAGCAAGGGGTCCACGTCTGGATTCCCCAAGTAACTAAGGGTGAGACCCAAAGTTACTTAAATATGCAAATTAACAAGGGGGGGATTTAGGACACAGGACATTTTTGCTTTGGACATCTTGACACCGGACAGACCCTTAGTTTTTGGTTGAGGTAGGAAAATACCGCCTAGTTTAGGGAGAGTGAGCCATTTTCCAACACCTTTATCATTTCAATAAATGTTATGCCAACCACCATGAATTCTCTGTGACTGTCTCATTCCTGGTTCCTCACAGTCAACAAAGCCCATCCTCCTGCTCTGGTGAATGCTGTGGGAGTTACAAAATTGCATCTTTCTCATGGCATACCATACAAGACAACTTCACAGGCTTATCAGAGGGTTTTCTGGCTTGTAATTCATACGCTAAGGAGGCAAAAGTGCACAGGGTAAAGCAGACAATGGAAGAAGGTGCCTAAGGGGGAAGGAAGAAGACCTCACAAGATGGATGAAGGCCTTAGAGGTAGGCTTAGACTAATCCCCTTGAAGCTCACTGGATTCTATGACTGACTGAATCACAGAACAGCTCAGCTCACATAACCCAGGTGTAACCAATTTTCTTAAACACCACCCAGGGGGAAGGGAGGGGGGAGACCCTCCTATAAAAACAAGGCAGTTCAGTCTGGCAGTGTGGGGTATTTGAGACAGTTCTAGGGGAAGGTGTTTGGGGAAGACTGGAAAGCGAGAGGACTTTTTCGGAATAAAAGGTACAAGAGAGAGCTGCGGGTACAGAGTATTGAGGAGAATGGAGCAGGTGGGGATACCATCTGGTAGAGAGAGAATTAGTGGTTGGGGGAAAGTACTGTGGAGGTGGGCGGTGTTCACATCTGGAAATAGATACCTTGAGGGGGATTGAAGGAGTGGAGTCATCTAGTGAGATAGAGGAATGGTGAATATAGACGCAAAACCCTCTTTGGAGCGCGGCATCAGAATAAACTAGACAGACCTACTCAACTTGAAAAGGTCGGAGGAGAACAGGCAACTCCTAGAGAGACAAAGAGCAGGGATATTCCAGAATAATAGGTTGGTCGAAGGCAGACTTCAAGGGCAGATGAAGATACAGCAAGAGTGTTCGAGACACATCTGCCACACTCCTCACACTGGCCTCACAATGAAAATTCAGCTGCCAGCCTGGACTTTAACCGGCAGGGAGTACGATTTCCAAAGACTGATGCCAGGAACAGACCAGGACCAATTTTTGTTTCCAACTATTACAGAGATCCTATGGACCTGACAAATTGACTTCAACTGACACTTGGGAAGCAATCCCAGGACAAGTCCTGGAGAGAGAAAGAGGTAGAGGGGAGGCTTGATAGGAACACTAGAGTGTTTTATAAGGTGGACTGCTCCACAACAGTCGGTCATCAGTATAGGTGACCCTCAACATTTAAATGACTTGTCTACAGAGAAGCATGCTGACTATAGATTCACTATAATTCAATATAATCATTCTAAGGTATATGGGATTGTTTAGTTAAGACACACATTGGGGAAGGGAAAGAAGCAGGGGTATATACCCCTCAGATTATTCAGGTCTTCTTTAGAATGGACCCAACATAGAAGGTTTTTCATTTATTTCAGGTCCCGATTTGTTTTACAGGCCTAATAAAGGAAGTAGCCTTCAACTTAAATTGCTTGTCTGGGTTTGTTTCTTAATGTCTCCATCAGGCACTCAAGCTCAAACACATTTTTCTCCAATCTCAGAGAATCTGCTATTAAAACAAAGGTATAACCTTTGCCCTACGGGGTCACCTCATGACCCAAGACCTCCCCCATAAGGGACACAAGGACAGTTATTAGTACGGATATGATTACTAGCATCAATGCAAACTCTTAGACACACAATGTGCCAGACAGCTTGAAACAGTGAGTGGTTAGACGCCAAACGCCAGACACCAGACGCCAAAGGTATTCCAAACACTACTGCATGGATTTTTTCACAGGACAGGGTGTTCATTTTAGGCGAGTGGTTATTTTCTGGTGTGAACGGGCTGGTGCTATCTACCCTCTTGTTACTGCTTTGATAGTCTTTCAAGATTATGAATCTGTCGGGTGAGGCAATGAATTAAAAGGGAAAATGTCTGAACGTGTAATGTTCCATAGATTCTCCGCTCACAGGCTCATCACCTTACCACCAGCCTTCCATGCTATATGACAGTAAAATACTTTTGAAAAAATATCTGCAATTGAATAATTCTTTTTAAGTTATATGTTACAAGCTCTCTGTAGTAGTGGCTCCCTTAGCTGCTGGGGAACAAAAGGGGCACACTGAGGTCATTGGGCATAGTGTGCTCCATTTATAGGATAGTGATATCATGCCTGGGGTTGAGTAAGCAGATTTAAGGTGATCAGCGCAAAGCCACAATATGCCCCCTGCCGAAAGTTTCCGAGAACAGCTTGCGCTCGTGGCTATCCATCAAGAGGAGAGCTGTGCGAGAGGAGAACCCATAGAAAGAACATTAGACAGTAAGTAAAGTTCCCTTTCATTCAAGAAATACAGAGATTTTCACAAAAATACTCACAACGTGCCTCGATGGGGATTATTTCATTGCTAAAGGACCAATATTCATCAGTATTTATAGCCAACAGAAATACCCTTGATAATCAAAGGCATAGCCAGGGTTGTCTAAAAAGTGGTAGCTGAAGCTAATGTAGGGAGCCACCACAGTCATATTAACTTGTGTAAATGCCCACCCAGCGCTGCTGAGTGGGCATTCAAAGATTTTGGGTGGGTCTTGCCCGATCAGGCCTTACCCAGTCTATGCCTCTGTTGATAATACTCAACGACTGTTCGATGTCTTAGATGTAGGCCAGAAGCATTCCCCTCCATTGCTCGAACTTGCCTTAAACATGGATAGAATATTCGTCCGGATGAAATGATCTAGAACACCCTGAAAAAGGAATAATGATAGTAGGAATGCAATGCAAAATGTTCCCTTTTGCAGAAAATGTGGTCGGGGAGGTGGGAGAGTCAATGCAGTATTTCTCTAAAATGGCAGGATTCAAATAAAAACAAAACTAAATCAGAAATATGCCATGTAACCTTGGGCATGAAAGACAATGACAGGAACACCTTTTTATGGGGCCTTAAAAGTTAAATCAATACATGCGGTTTAGAATGACCACCTCCTACCAAGCTTTTTAAAATGGGGAGAATCTCTGTGGTAAAAAAATGCAAGTCCTTCTGAAACTCCTACACTTTACCTTCAATTGCGCTTCCAAATTCCTACAGCAGCAATAAGAGGATTATATATGGTGTAATGTTCTTTATATGAAAGGGCAAGGAAAATCGTATACCTGAATTGATGAAGTAATTTCGCTTTGTCTGGTTTGTTTTTACGTGTTTTATGTAATGCGCCCTATGCCTGCGGGCTTTCGGTGCTTTATAAGCATGTAATCAATCAAGGCCCTGGCAGAGGACAGTGGCAGTCAGGACATAAAAGACACCCACTTGGCCCGTCGAGACATCCCAAGACTCTTCGGTCCAGGCTGGGCAAAGAGGAGGCACCTCCATTGCCTGAGAAAGCCTGAAGGTCCATTCGACCAATCTGGAAAGAGGAGATATTGGTATGTGACAAGGAGACAGGAGCGTGGTGAAGAAAGGGGGGTGGTTGATTCAGGAAGTGTTTGTGTTATCAGAGAAGAGGAGTAAGAGTTGTGTGCAGACGAATAGAGGCCCTGCCTTGTTAGAGAGAATATGTATGGGCAAACAAACCGATCAGTTTCAACTTGGAGAGTGAAGAGCACTATCAGGGAGGGGGAAGAAAGGAATATTGTGTAGGACAAGAAACCTATTTGGAAGAAGACAGAAGAGGAGTGTGGTGTGTCGGAGGAAGAAAGTAGGGAGGGAAATCTTGTTCAAGGAAGGAAGGTAACACCATCTGCCAAAAGGTTGAGGGAGAGAGTGAAGCCATCTTAGAGAAGAAAATGCGACTGAATTGGACATTTGTCTTGAGAAACCAGATGAAACTCAAGATCTAGGAGAAGAGGTGTGGAGTAGAGAAAGGAGAAGACTTGGAGGCTAGCGAGGATTTCAGTGAGAAAGAGAAAACAAAGTTAAAGAGGGGAAAAGAGCTGGATCATCTTAGGCAGGTGAGAGAACGAGAGACTATCCACTCAGGCAGTGAGCAGAGGGAGGTTACGGAAGAACCCGTCAGTCAAGGGGAAGAGTATGGATGTGGGTGGTGGAAACAGACAGTGAAGCTATGCTGGCAGACAGGAAGGACAGCCCAGTAGCGGGCAGGGTGGAAAAGGGCGCATGTAGAAGAATGAGAAGAGTAGGTGGCGGAAGGTGACAGCAGGGCCACACCTTTCCTCCAAACCCCACCATGGTGCACCAAACCCATCCAAAGTATCAGTTAGGCAAGAAAGATGGCCATGCAGGCCCCCTTTTTACAACGCTGCATTGATTAGTTCAAAATCAGGAAATTGCTATTTTGTGGACTGCTGCATTCACATTGGTACAGTGGCTATGCACCATATCACCACAGAAACGTGTGATTGGTACTAGTGTTAACACGCACGTCCCCTGAGCCAATACTCTATTTCAAGATGAAAATTCAATAGTTGAGTCATTAAGTGTTTGACATGGTGAAAACGGTATTCCTAAATTGTGGTTGGTGACACTTGTTTCGAGCCGTAACAGTCTTTTTCAAGACTGATACACTTCAATAAGCCTATGCTTGGGCTAATTAGAATTGGGCATCCAACAACCGTAGATGGATTCCTGGTTTGGAAGATCTTTAATAACTTGTCATAAGATAGATGCTTGGACACTTCCATAGCCTCTTCCCCTTTTGGTGTTAAATATCCATTGGTCAGTGCTGTAAGGTCTGTCTCTAGTAGGGGTAACCGTGTTGGGGGCGCTTCTTACCCAGTTTGGTTACCCCTACTAGAGACAGACCTTACAGCACTGACCAACGGATATTTAACACCAAAGGGAGAACATGCTACACATGTGTCCAAGCATCTATCTTATGACAAGTTATTAAAGAGCTTCCACAGGAAACCAGGAAGGGGCACAGAGAAGACAGCAGCTTGAAAGCCATGCTATGGTAGCCTCGACGAGGAAGGCGCATATAGATCCCTTTTGAACGCGAATGCCAGAGATGCGGAGAGCAGCCAAGCACGTGCCACGTGGTGCAGCATCACTTGGTACTATGTCCGAGTTGTGAGCTGGGTGGAACTGAGGAACGTGCAGCCCAGTGGGGATGGTTTTGGTGCCCCGGCAGGCATTACTGGAGAAAGGATCAGCGCGGATTGGAGTCCGAAGGGGACGGGGTGAATACGTTTCTAGGAGGCTGCCTAGGAGAGGTGGCTCAACAGTGACATATAGAAGGATGGGGCACTGGTGAGGACCTGAACAGCGTCTGCCAAGAACCCTGAGGGAGGCAAATAGGTGGTGTGAGGCACCAGTCTGGGCAGCCGGTTTACTTCCTAAGAGGGGCACTAGGACAGGCAGTGAACACCTGAAGGGGAGCCCCCCTGAACTGACTTGAACACAGAGACTTTTCTTGGGGGCATGGGTGGGGTGAGGCCCGGAAATACATGTCTGGTCTGTCAATGATAGGCCCTATGGAAGAGCACCCACTGTTGGCAATAGCAGGGGGATGGGGCAGGCTCTGACTAAGGCAGACATATTGGCTGTGCTACAAGAGATAAAAGCCTTCGGCACAGATTTGCATGTCTCCTTGGCTGAACTCAGGGGTCAGGTAACCAGAGTGGAAAAGGTGGAGCAGAGCCAGTTTTCCTTAGACATTCGAGGTCCAGATGGACTCACACCTGCGGGCCCTGGAGGGGAGCGACGGAGGGAAGGCGCTTAGAATGGATGACATGGAAGATAGGGAGAGGCACAATAACATCCAGATCTGGATCTTGGGCCTGCCAGGTGGAGAGGGTGAGTCGGTGGGAGGAGGCGTGTCAAGGAGGAGCTAGTTCGACCGCATCCAAATAGCTGGGGGTTCCAAGAAAGGCTCTCGATTGACCCTCGCCAAATGTCATGACTACCAAGACAAGATGGAGATATTGGCGAGGATGAGGCAACAGAAGCAAATCAGCTTTGAAGGTGCGGTAGTCCAGGTGTTTCAGGATTTGTCGATGTGCACTCTCTCGCTGGAGGGCCTCAGCCTCTCGCAACGTTCCTTATGGAATGTGACATTAGGTAGAGGTGGGGGTTTCCCCCTTCTCTCTGTCCTTCGAGTTCCAGCAGGTGCTGCACAGGCTAACAGATCAAGCAGACATTTTGGATGTTCTGGAGGAACTGAAGGCAGACCTGCCTCATCTCCCACTTCATGGGGAAAAGGGAAAGCAGGACAGGTTCCTGAAAGCTTTTAATGACAAGGGGACGAGAGTCAGGACGTCGGGGTCACGAAAGTTTTGTAAGTTGACGGGGGCCTAAGAACTGAAGGAGGTCATCTGGGGCAGGAGAGGCTGGCATAAATGCATTGTTGATCATTTAAGGATGAAAGGAGGCATGGGGGTCATGGACAGAGGGTGGAAGGGGCACTTACAAGTTGAAATTGTTGGGGACTGGTTTATTGTTGCTATGTTCATTGGGTTTAACGTGAGAAGGGAAACTGAGGTGGCTTCGGGGCAGAGGAAGAGCCCTTGTTTGGGGTGGCGGAGGAACCTTTGCACATTGCTGACCGAGGACGGTGTAAGGGGGCAGTGCAAGAGGAAGGGGTTGGACCATGGGCCTATAATTGGGGAATGAGTGGTGGGGAGGGGAAATGAATGATACACGAGGGGGAGGGGCGATAGATTTGCCCGCAGCAAGCCAAGATCCCGGAGTTATAAATGCTAACCAAGCAGGAGATGGGGTTCCTTAAGCTAGCTACAGTGAACGTGAAGGGGCTTAACTCTCCCACCAAGAGATAGCTACTGGGGAGGAAAATGAGATTGCGAGCAATGTCTATACTAATGATTAAAGATACGCACTTCCGCTGGGGGAAGGAACCCAGAATCATCAAGAAATATGTGGGTCAATGTTATCGGTCTTCGGCGCAAGTTAAGAAAAGAGGCGTAGGAGTTAACGTCCGCCTAAACGCCCAGTTCGAAGAGGTCCAAGTGAAACGAGACCTAGTGGGAAGGCTATTGATGGTAAAGGGCAAGCTCTGGGGGAAGAGTACTGACTATTGCTACCATGCACGTGCCGAATCAAGGGTCCTGGGAATTTGTGGAGGCAGCGCTGTCAACAATGGAGACGAGGAAGAGGGCTCAAGAGATATACAACAGGAGTGGCCAGCTTGTTAAGGCAAATGATCCACACCGGAGGGAGGCAGAGAGGCTTCAAAGGCCCCCTCAGGTGCAGGTCATTAGATGAGATAGAGGTGGAGTTGCAGTAGCAGCAGCAGAAGTTGAGAGCTTTTTTAACACACGGAGAGGGGGAAGTGTCCCAAAAGCAGTAGTGGAGAGGGACTGTAAACTAAGCAAAACCAATGGAGCCCATACTGCTATAAATTCAATCAGAAAATGCTTGTAGAGTGAGTTATTTTATCGGTGTACCTAAGGGTATCACTAAACCACTGAATTTAGGCTAACTGCAGACTCAGGGTAGTCTCTAATTAAAAACAGTAAACATATTTATTTTGCAAGAAATCATCATAAACAGAAAATGCACAAATAACTAAGAAAATAAATATGCTTAATTGAAAACACAAAAACAGTAATCTTACTTCAGAGATTGTAAGAAAGCAGACAAAGACTGCAAAGAACTAAGTGGTGGCCAAAAACTGAGCCAACACTCTCTCTTATGGCTTATATTCAGCCAATAAAAAAGTTTTTTTAGATTGACAAAATTTAATTATTCAATATACTTCATTTTGCTGACAGGTCTGCCTACGTGTATGTGTCAGAAAATTAATAATGAAAACAACAAATTAAACAGACATCTTGAACACGTTTCAGCAAAAAAGCCACCTGTCTGGCAAGTAATTCCAAGACATGATTAAAGTTGCCTTCCTCAGGGCGAAATAACACACAACAACTGGACCCTGTGGGGAAGCAGACATAAACAAAAATAAATGATGTGAAAGAGAATCTACCAAGATTGCTTAGAGGAACAGTTAAAAGCCCAGGGGCACAAAAGTTACCTATGCGGGAGACTGTGGATAAGTGGAGATAACCAGGCGCAGTACTGGCCAAAGACCGATGCAAGGCGTCTGGGTAAATGGGCCCGCGGCGACCCACAACAGAGGTACATCATCGAGAGAGGGGAAATCGTTGGGGAAAACACTCTCTAAAAAGTAAAATTGAAAAAACAATTGTCTAAAGTAATTTTGGAACATGTGTTTCAAAAAATGGGGGAAAAAAAGGCATTGGAGTTCCAAAACGACCTGTCAGTCATAGTTGCTGGAAAAATTGGAATATGCTTGTATAGCATTTCTCAGTGTGTTTCCGAAAGAATCTTGAGTTCAAGGGTTAACATCGAAGGGGGAACCTGCAGATAATTAAATGCGTATAAGTATGCTTATAACTGAATGTTGGGAGCACTTGAATGCTCATTAAGACAGTGAAAAATAGCAAACGCCTACCTTAAGAGTAAAGTAAAGTGATATTAGAGACTGCTAGTGGTCTGAAGTAATGCTTGGAGTGGAGGGCAGAACACGAGAAAGAAAACGCAATGAAGGCTGGCTCTGTAGTGCAGAAAAAGAAAAAGAAACAGGAAAAAAGGCAAAAAATGTGATTAAGAGGTTGCGCCTGAAGTCAAATTAAATGGAGTACTTCGGTACAGCGTGGATGTGAATCGTAGCTGAGAAACAAAATGAGCGCGTAAAGGGGGCAGCCGGCTCATAAGTAGCTTGATTGATCCGACTTTGCGGAGTGCTCGGAAGCGAGTGCAGATAAGTTAGGGGCACAGCCTAGAGGTTCAAGAAATGGAGGAGGGCGGTAACTAAAAAACCGCCTCCTACTGGATACGTCACTCAGGAGCCAGGATAGGCTGAAGGCCGACGTGCCTCCGGATGTAACAAAGTAAATTGGATATTAGCTGCCCGGCCTCAGTGGGGCGTTCGAACTTGCGATCTGCACGTCTCTGACGTGAGACTGTGATAGGTAGAGGCTGACAAGCCTCCCGAGGGCTGACAGATGCTACATCCGATGCAAGAGCCGAAAAAACAAAAATCGCTTAAAGCGAATGTTCGGGAGCATCCTAGTTATTCGTTTTTAAATAAAAAATGATTAATACGAAGGTGCGGGAGAGCTCCGAATGATAATAATGAATCTGATGTGCTGTCACATTAACGGGAATCGGACAACACAAAAGATGGCTGCCGAGTCCTGAAGGGGAAAAAAAAAAAAAGTTTAAGAAATATCTGGGAAACTGGGAAATAATGAATATTTCGAAAACATGATAGGCAGATGAGTGAATCATTGGGCTGGTGTCAAAAGCAAAAGCGACAGTTAGTTAACGCAATGCTTAAATTTTAGGTAAAAAAGGGGTCAGATAAATAATACGAAATAAGCATGAATGCTGACATGTAGAAAATTGGAAACCAGATTTGGAATGCAGCTGCTGAGTAACAAACAGTCTCAACAGCAGAAAAACTGAAGCGTCAAAAAAACAGAAGGAAGGAGAAACAGAAGGGGCAAAAAGTATATTCAGGATAGGGGGAGAAACTCCTCATTTAGCCCATTAGTGTGGGTAGATAAACGATGAATCCATCGTGCTTCCTTCTGCAGGAGACAATGAGACACATTCGGTGTGTTTTTGACTACATCTAAAAGAAATATCATTGGCAGAGTGCTGTAGTTCGATGTAATGATTTACAAGAGGTGCATATTCCGTCCGGCACCAAATTCTTGAACGATGCTCAGAAATCCTAATGTGGACATGTCGAGAAGTTTGTCCAACATATCGAAGACCACAAGGACATTGAATACAGTATACTGCTCATTTAGTTTTGCAGTTTGTCATGGATGATAGGGTCCAGGTTCTGGCCCCAATTTTAAACTCTGCGTTTTTTTGTAAATTGGCAGACAGAGCAAGATCCGCACGGAAAATGACCTACAGTTGTTCTCAGGTCCCAAAGTCCCAACCTCAGAGGATCTTTCTTGAAAGTGGAATGTACAAGCTTGTCACAGATATTTTTGGCCCTTTTTAAAGCAAACCTTGGCAGTGGGGCATCGGGCAAGCTGGGTTTTACAATCGGCCAGTACTTGGCAATCACTTTTTTGATCTGGAAGGTTTGTGGTCCGTGGGTTATGACACGCGTCATTTTAGTACTTTCAGTGCCTGATGGAGTCAGTATCAAGTTTGGGGGAGTGCAATATGTCTCCGTCCGTGAAACGTGCCCTCTTTTTAGCTTTGTTAATCAATCCTTTAGGATAACCTCTTTCAGTAAGACGACTGCTCAGTTTTTCAGATTGTTCATAAAAATCATCCAAATTGGAACAGTTCCTTCGAATACGGAGAAACTGTCCATAAGGTAAGATATCATGGAGATGGCGTGGGTGGTTACTAGAGTAGTGCAGCAAAGTGTTGCGAGCACTTGTTTTGCTATATAGGGAATATATCAATTTCCCTGATTCATCTTTGATGACCAGGTCTAAAAAAGCAATTTGGTGTTAAATTCCATTGTGAAATTGATGTTGGTATCAATATTGTTCAACCAATTTAGAAAAAGTGCCAAGTCTGACTCGGATCCAGTCCAGAAGAAAATAATGTCATCTATGTACCTCTTCCACTTTGTTATGTAGTAGCGGAATGGGTTAGTATGGGCAGGATGTGTTGTGATTCAAATTTGAACATGAAGAGTATAGCTAAACGAGGGGCAAAAGCAGCCCCCATTGCTGTACTCTTCGTCTGCAAATAAAATTGACCATTGAATTCGAAATAGTTTTTATTAAGTGCTAAGGTCATAAGTTCCAAAATGAAGTTGTGCGGGACTCGGTCTTGTGTGTCATATTCCGCAAGAAGTTCTTGCATACAGCCAATACAAATGTTTTTTTAGATTGACAAAAAAGCCACCTGTCTGGCAAGTCATTCATGTCATGTCTTGGAATTACTTGCCAGACAGGTGGCTTTTTTGCCGAAACGTGTTCAAGATGTCTGTTTAATTTGTTGTTTTCATTATTAATTTTCTGACACATACACGCAGACCTGTCAGTAAAATGAAGTATATTTAATAATTCATTTTGTCAATCTAAAAAAACTTTTGTATTGGCTGAATATAAGCCATAAGAGAGAGTGTTGGCCCAGTTTTTTGGCACCACTTAGTTATTTGCAGTCTTTGTCTGCTTTCGTACAATCTCTGAAGTAAGATTACTGTTTTTGTGTTTTTAATTTAGCATATTTATTTTCTTAGTTATTTGTGCATTTTCTGTTTATGATGTTTTCTTGTAAAATAAATAGGTTTTCTGTTTTTAATTAGAGACTACCCTGATTGCTTTCTGAGTCTGCAGTTAGCCTACATTCAGTGGTTTAGTGATACCCTTAGGTACACCGATCAAATAACTCACTATACAAGCATTTTTCTGATTGAATTTATGGCAGTATGGACTCCATTGGTTTTGCAGAAGTTGAGAGCAGCAGCACCAGAAGTTGAGAGCAGCAGCAGGCTCGTTGTTGGCAGTCCAAGCAGAAGTTGGAGGAAAGAGAGGGTACCAGGACCACTGCAGGGCAGATTCCTGCTGCCAGTCCTGAGAGGGTCCTTTTCCCCATAAATCTGAAGTGCAGAGGTTGTGCAGCAGGAAGCGTGAAAGAAGGCAGCTTTCGCGCATGTAAACCCAATTGCAGTGACTGCGCGGCAGGAAAGGTGCTGGAGACCGTGGCTGGGGCCTGGGGTGCACCAGAGAGTCTCAGGAGCAAGTCAAGCTCCATGCTTAATTTGCAGGGACGAAGACAACTTCAACGAGGGAGTGTGTTCATTCGAAAGCAGCCATGGCAGTGGAAGTCTTGCAACATGCAAAGGCTACCAAAGACAGAAGTCGGTGAGTGTTACCAAGCTTTCTAAACCATTGCACGTAACAAAGGCAGGCAATAGTAACAGAGAAGAATCATTTGAGTGAGAGTGGAAATGCTGTGAACCCAATTGCTGGTGATTGGACAATGAATGCAGCAAAAGTAGCACTCTCGTATGAGTGAAATCGCTTGAATAGCACTAATTGAAAACAGAACTGAGGAAAACAGCATAATTACCAATCGCGTATACTTAAAAATTGTCCCAAAGTGAAGGTTAATTAAAGGATAATTTGTAAAGCAGCAGAAACCATTGTAGTATTGAGCTCAAGTGGTGAAGAAGTAGAAAACATTGTAGCTGTGAACCAAAGTGACTGAACTTTAAGGATTGTGAGTGCCAGTGAACAAACTAACATTGCCCAAAGCCAAAGAGTGACGCGTTATTGCCCAAAGCCAAGAATTGCACAAACCTTGCCTAAAGCAAAAAAAACTAACAAAGCATACAGAAACCACCATGTGGCATGGTAGAGATGGGCCGCGTGAGTGTGGAGCTGTGTGATCAGCTATGCCACAAAGTTATAAGAATATCCCAGTAAGCGAGACAAAGCTACTGGATAGTACGGCGGGCAACAGCAGGCACACGACCCCTGCTCAGGTGCAAATTGGTGACCCAACCAATTACGGAGCCATAACAACAGTTCCGTTCCTCCTGAAAATCTTAGATAAAGCTGCCTATCTACAGATCCAATCCTACCTGGAGATTAATAACCTACTGGGCACTAGACAATCTGGATTCAGACCGAGGCATGGTACCGAGACGGCCCTCCTTGATCTCAAAAACCAACTAGATGAGTGTAAAGACAAAGGAGACATCCATTCTCCTACTCCTAGATCTATCAGCCGCTTTCGACTTGGTAGATCATAAAGTACTCTGCAACCATCTTAAATCGGCTGCCAACTTATCTAACAAGGCCATGGCATGGATAAATTCATTCCTGGATAATAGAACCAGAAGCGTCTTCTCGCCTATCTCAGCCGCTGATCCAGTTCCCATCAACTGTGGTGTTCCTCAGGGATCATGCGTCTCCCCTACTTTGTATAATAATTTTACAAAGCCCCTCTTCGATATCTTGGGCAGTCTGGGTGTCTCATATACAATCCAAGGAGATTACGACAAAGATTCCATCCTCATAAACAAAATCTACCAAATCATTCAAACTTGGATGTCCACACACGGATTATGTCTTAACGACGATAAAACCGAGCTTTTAGTCATTGGATCCACCAGTAAATTAAACAAACTCCCCCACCTATACAAATCCATCAATATTGATGGTATCAAAATCAATGTAGCCAAGGAAGTCAAAAACGCTAGGATTCTACTTAAACTCCGCTCTCAACCTTAACAAGCAAGTGAATGCTACAGCCTCTGCAACCAGTTACACTTGCAAGCTTATTCACGCATGTAAACCACTTCTGTCTACGGACAGCTGCATCACTATTGCACAAGCCCTTATCATATCTAAACTAGACTATTGTAACGCACTGTATCTAGGCACCAGCAAACGACACCCACAAACTCCAAACCTCGCAAAACAACGCCCTTAGAACAACACTAGGCATTCCCAAAGGACAACATATATCTGACCAAAGAAGAACCGTTAAGTAGCTGTCCATGGCTGTCCATCAATGACCGTAGCAAACTTAAAACCCTGAACACTACACAACTACCTTAATAACAAAGCGCCCGCATACCTCACCGAGAAATTTACTAGGTACACATCTGAAAGCCCCATTAGAAAGGCCCAAACTAACAGCATCAGAATCCCAAATTTCAATCTGAAAATAACAGTAGGTTCAAGCTTCCCAGTACTGGCTGCAAATCTATGGAACTCTATTCTGGATCCACTTAGAGCCATTCCCTCCTTTCACTTGTTCAAAACCAAAGTTAAACTCTGGCTACAAACTAACGACCGCTGACACCTCTCCGGTTTCCTAGACCCACCTCCCCCTCCCCGTGCCCTCCTCTTATCCCCCTTATGCCTCTGATAACTGTAAATGTTTCCTTATATCCTGTATGTAACTTGTATGATATGCCGGTTACTGTAACATAAGAATTGTAAAATTCATGCAACAATAACCTGTAACTGTAACATAAGAGATCTAAGATATTTATGTAACTGTAACTTAAGATTTTTCACAAGCGCATAGTTGCCTAACCACCCGGTGCGCTCTATAAATAAGCAATACAACAATACAATACTAGTGGGCCCAGACAAAGCCGGCAAGGTGGCCCGGGGCGCTGGCGCCACCTCCAGAGTGCAGTGGACAGCAGAGAGGGATCGGTGACAACAAATCCAGGGGATACTGGAGAGCAGGTGAGTCCTATTTTTTTAGGGTTTGTGGGTGGGTCTGTTGTTGGGGGTTAGGGAGGGAACAGGGGGGACACGGGGAGAGGGATCGGCATACGCAATGGAGGAGCTTCTGTGACATGTGAAAGAACAGCGACTCCATGCTCAGGGGAATTTCCTAGGCAGGGATATGGTTGATCTGAAGGTCGCAACCCTCAACCTCATGGTGCCGAACACCCCAAATAAGAGTTCCCTGACCTAAAATATGTTCCAGTCCCTCAAGTTATCCATCCTGTTCTAGCAGGAGACACATTTTAGACAGGGGATGGAGCGGCCCCTGCGGAAAGGGGCAGTGGGGCAAATGTTCTGGGCCTCCAATAAGAATCCTAAAAAGGAAGGGGTTGGAATTGTTCTGGCAAGGTCCTTTTGTATGAAGGGGCTGCAAATTAAGAGGGGCTTTGGATGGAGATTCCTTGCACTCAAGGGCCAAGTGGATGGAGTCTGGTTTACCTTGGCCACAGTGTACACACCCAACGTGGGTCAGATTCACTTCCTTAGGAGGGTATTTGCTGCATTGGAGGAATGGGGTGAAGGACACGTTCTAGTTGGGGGCAATGTCAATCTGGTGGTGGATTCGGGATTAGACTGGTGGTCAGCGAGAGAGGGAGAATCTAAACAGGTGGGAAAGGAGAACACCGAATTTACTGCCCTGCTCGAGGACCACTTCTGGGTGGATGTGTGGAGGGCTTCCCATCCCCAGGTGGAAGGATATACCTTTTTCTCCCCCCCTCAGTCTGCTTATACCAGGATAGACCTACTATTGATGCCCCGGGAACAAGCGAAGGACAGTACATCCCCCACAGTGGAAACAGTCACATGGTCTGATCACGAAATAGTGACGGCGTCCTGGCAGTTTGAAGCAAATAGAAGGGTTAACCCTGGGTGGCGCTGCAATGATGTCCTACTTCGAGATGCAGTTTTCAAGGAATACCTGGGGAACTAAATCCGATCCTCCTTTGAGGTCAATGAGACAGGGGAGGGGCACCCCTGTATGGTATGGGATGGCACCAAGGCCACAATACAGGAAATGTTAATAGTGGAAGGAGCGCAGAGGAAACGGGAGAGGGGGCTCATCGAAAGTAAATTAAGGGAATGGCTGCTCAGCTATGGAACTCGCTCCTTCTCTCCTTGAAAATGACCAAATAATTCGCTCAGAAGCAACGCCATTAAATAAGAAGGTCTAATTGTAAAAAAGACAACTGTAGCTTTCCCACTGTGCATTTCATCTTTGCATATGATGCTCTGCCGTGCACTGCCTATTAAGAACCTCGAACTGTACATAGTCTGTATATTAACCTGTTGTTATTATCATTTGACTGGTCATAATGTATTCCTGTATTATATGACAGCTGTATACCTGTAACATTTGTAACTGTTCCAATGTGCCCAGATACCTACAGGTCAAGGTGCACTATAGAAATAAATAAAACAAACAAGGGAAGAAATCCGGGGGTTCAGGGCGCAACCGAGTGGGGGAGTTGGGACAGGAGTTGACTCCACCGAACCGCAGCCCGGAAAGACTCAAGAAGAGATGAGACCTGCAAGAGGCCATGAACCAGATGCGGCGATAGAAGGTAGAACGCCGGATGGCTGCCACTAGCTTGCAGCA
Source organism: Ambystoma mexicanum (assembly GCF_040938575.1). Lineage (NCBI taxonomy): Eukaryota > Metazoa > Chordata > Amphibia > Caudata > Ambystomatidae > Ambystoma > Ambystoma mexicanum. The sequence goes on from NC_090921.1 coordinate 301,980,996, forward strand.
GGAAACCTGACGCACTGCAGCCAAAGGAAGCGGGGACACTGGGACACATAAGCAAGCCTGCCAAACTCAAACAAATACAAACAAAGCACAAAGAACGAGCAAGTGAAATTCTATTAAAGAGGCTAAATGAAATATGCAGAAAAGACTGTCAAGTTTGCGAGTGTATGCAATACACGCATCAGAGAAACCCTGGCACGAAAGTATACTGTCCTGTCAGGGGGCTCCCAGACAGGACAGTACAGATATAAGAAACGTCAAGTCCACAAGGGTGCGCAGTACATATATAAGGCAAGTCCTGGCAGAAGTGTATACCAGGCAGATTTAAGATGCAACCAAAGAGGTTATCAAATTTGTAAGTGTGTACCAGACAGATACAAGCTTCAAGAATATACACCTGTGAAAAGCCTTGGAAGGAAATATACCAGGCAAGTTAAAAGCTGCAAGAACATATATAGAGCAGAAAGCCCTGGTAAGAAAGCATACCAGGCAGTTTCAAATCAGAAGAGGAAAAACCCTGGCAGGAAAATATACCAGGCAGATTAACAGTGCAGGAACATACCTATGTGGGAAAGCCCTGGCAGGAGAGTGTACCAGGCAAACCCATATCATATGAATACCTACAGACAAGAGATCTCCTGGAAGAAGAGTATACCAGGGGGATACCAGTTGCAAGTATCTTTAAATGGAAAAGCCCTGGCAAGAGAAGTGTAACAGTCATAGATAAGTTGAACAGTGTTTACTTTGCATATTTTCAGGTACTTGGGGTCTCACCCTAAGTTACCAGGGTAATCCAGACGTGGACCCCTTGCTGAATGTGCTCAGAGAGGCACCGCTTCACTTCACTGATGAGGCCAGACTATGCTGAAACACTTGTCTGCAGTGGCTGTTGGTACTCTTGTTCAGACGAGATTTTCCTAGCATTTCGGTGCTCGACTGCCTTTGGGTGGGACAAAGACTTATCATCTGCATATGGACATTTCTCTGCGCAGTGAGCTAAAGCGTGGTTGAGACTCTCCCGGGGACCATCCATCCACCCAAGAACAGGTCAATGGACTGTGTTCATGCCGGTAGAGGGACTTCCAGACCTTCTTTTTCATACCATAATATATATTTTACCTCAGCACGGATGAGCAAAGATTTTAAACTCGAAGAAAGATGCATACAATAAGATAGGGGACCTATACAAAAGGGGGAGCTGAAGCAAAGCAGATGTTTAAGTGACCGAAAATGAGGGCATGTGTTGCCTTTATCTGAGACGCTAGGCATCAAATCTGCCAATTCAAAGGGCGTGGAATAAAAATGTTGGCGGTTTTCAAATGTTTGATCCAAGCAGCGACTTCATTTAAAGGCTAGTGCTCGACATCTATCAAATCTTAAATGCTGACAAGAGCTCATCCAGAGTCGGGTATGATTGTTAGTGGGATCTGACTGATGAATGTGTGGATATGAGTAGGGAAGGCCTCCAGCTTTATACAGCAAAGGTAGTAACATTAAAAAATGAATAACATATGGTAAAACACTCCTGCAAATATACTATAATTCTAGGGTAATAGATCAGATGGGTTTTTGAGGGGCTATGCTAATAAATGGATATGTTCACACAATTTGACTCGCGATGTGTTCCACAATAAAGGATATTGTAGGTTTCCCATTTCCAGATGAGATGTAGTGCTACATTCTGGGGAGCCCAAGCAAGTAAAGGTACTCTTTACATTTGCCATTTGGGAAACTCACAAAAGGACCAAAATTAGCAGCAGAACTTCTGGGGTAAGGGGAGGTGAAGAACTGGTGAGCAACGAATGCAAATGGTTTCAGACATAGTTAATTTGGAGAAACTCAATTACACCATTCATAATGAAATTGAAATCATGAAAATATGGGCCCTATATCTGGACTTTGAAACAGGCAACATCTTTACTTGACCAATAGGACTTCGACTTCTTCAAACTATTTCAACGAGAAAGAAAAAACAAACTAAATGCCTCCTTAATAACCTCCTCTCTGTCTTAACCTATAAAAGATAATTAAACATGTCCTTTACATCACTCTGATTCTTCAACTATACCTCTGAGTTGTTTAAGCTTCTGCCCCATCTCCCTCTCTGGCTTTTCCTATATTCTGGAGCATTCAAATATCTCCTTCATGTCTCCCCTCACCATCATCTACTGTACCCCCGACACCCCCTAGCTATTTGAAGGTCTCCTTCATAACTCCCCGCTCTGTCTTCTGATGTAAACATTCCTTATATCATCTCTACTCATATGTTCCATCCCCTTCCCTCTATCAATGTGGACGTCCCGAGCAGCGACATGAGGAAGACGTGAGGGGTGCCAGCTCCCGTGGCCGCAACACTCACCTTGCCCTAAAATCCTGCTTTTTGAAATTTAAAGCTGTACAAAGAACCCTGTCGGGTGTGGGACAGCTTGTTACAGAAGAGGAGCAAAAAAACAGAGCAAAACCCGTCTGCTCTCCGATGCCTGAGGCATGGAGCACTTTGCGCTCTCGACGAGCTCTCTGCTCCAAAGATGGCCACCCCCGTGTGAAATAATACGCACCCGGAGGCCGCGGGGAGAGTGTGTGGTACAGCGGCACCCTGCTTGTCACCTACCTGCCAACAACAGCGGAGAGAGGGTGTGACTCCTGGAGAGCTCCGGCGGCTCCCAGTGCCGTGTGGGAACCTGGGCGGACCAACGAAGCTGCGAGAGAGGACAGGGCTCCATTGACGTGCGTCTCCCAAGTCCGGGCTTGACGCAGCCGGAGACAGTCCGGAGGAGAAGTCTCTGCACGACATCCACACGGAGGCACGGAGACTGCGAACGGAGGACACTCCTGGTGAAGGAGGGCGGCCCACGCAAACGCGCGACCAGGGAAGAGCAGGCCTGCCTAACAGCGGACCGAGAGAGCTGCAAAGCGGCGCTGCGTATCACACGTATGACCACCAACGAGCTGACATTGAGGGGACACTGGAGGTCTCATTTCCCCACAGCGCACATATCTGGGTGTGGAACCTGGATCACACAGTGCCAGGCCTGCTGAGGGAGGAACAGCGGGGGCGTTGTGCCCACACACACGGAGGCCAAACTGCCAGAGGTGGGGGACCGGAGCCCCAAGGCGCCCTGAGTCATCATAACCCTGGACCCACACCAGCAGTGGGTGAGTCGAATGAGCAGGGCAAACACTTAACGGCGTGGTAGACCGAAGTCCCTTTACCACAAGGACAAGGACAGTAAGCGGACATACTGTGCGGGCACAAACACCATAAAAACACGTTGCACAGCGGGCTGGAGCTCGAGCGGTGACCAGCGACAGACCACGGCGGGAGCACCCTGAGAGGCGGCCAAGACATCCCAGAGGCACTGGTGCAAACCTGATCGCAGGTATCATAAATAACCCAAACTCTGGTAAAGCAATGAGACAGTACCACGGGGCGAGTGTGCTGCCACGACGCACATTACTAAATTAACACCGAGTGAAAGTTGTGTGGCAACGGCGGCCTCAAGACACAACAGGGAGCATGGGGAAAGACAAACCCAAGAGGCTCCCCACACAGAGCAGAATGGACCAATATACCATTCCTCCAACACAGGCTCCCAATCCCCACCCGGCCACCCTGGAGGAAGAGCAGCCCGACCACGCAATCTCTTTGAGGGACGTCATGGCCGCCATAGCGGATTACCGCACGTCAATGGAGCAAAAAATGGACGGGATAAGTCTGGATGTATCCCTCCTCAGAGATGACCTCCAAAAACTAACGGCACGCCCTGGTGAAGCCGAACAGCGCATTTCAAACACAGAGGATAGAGTACGGGACATGCAACATCAGCTCAGAAGTGTCACATCAAAACTTAAAGTGCTGGAGAACCGAATTGAAGATGGAGAAGGACGTTTGAGGCGTAATAATGTGCGCATACTTGGCATACCCGAGAAAGCCGAAGGGGCCTGTATGGAGCTCTTCCTTGAACAGTGGCTAATTGACATATTTGATCTGAGCTCTTTCTCCAAGTTCTTCTCTAAAGAACGTGCACACAGAATGCCCACAGGTAGACCGGTACTGGGGGCAACTCCGCGCACAGTGATTGCAAAATTTCTAAACTACAGGGACCGAGATGCTCTACTGCAACACGCACGGACCCGATCACCTTTAATGGCTCAAAAATTGCTTTCTTCCCCGATTACACGAGAGAAGTGCAGAAAGCGAGGCAGTCCTTCGACCAACTCAAAAAACACCTGCAATCACTGGGGGTCAAATATGGACTGCTTTTCCCAGCACAGCTTAAGATTTACCACAAAGGTACAACAGTCCACTTTAATGATCCCAAAGAAGCATGGCGTTGGGCTGAACAGCACATAGAGGGAGACTGGTCAACTGCTCATGGTAGCAGGGAAGGAAACAACAGACCACCCCCTGACCAACAACGTGCACCCCGACAGCCACCGGCACAAGACCTGCCGGAAGACAGTGACGGATGACCCCTGCCTCCATCTCTGATAACGCCCCGTAACACAACAGTGAGTACATACTGAATCACCCAACCATATGCCACACACCGTAACACCTACCACAAGGTAACACACCTCTTCAAGTTGTGGTCACGGGGGAAACTCGGGTGAAAGGGCCCCCCCCATAGGCACACCACAGAACAGTGCTAGTGGTGCCAATCCCTGATCGTATGACGCTACGGGGTACCACCTGCACCTAAACTTAGTTCACTGCATGTAAGGTGTCCAGTTGATATCTTAAGTTCTCATGTTCGGGCGACCGGAGCTTCTAGTTGGGAGGAGTATAGGGTGGGGGGTAGAGGGTTTGTTAAGTTTAGTTAAATAAGGGACCAGTCAAACCCATAGCATACCAAGGCCAGGCAAGGTGGTAATAACTCATGGGCAAAAACTCGGCTGGCGCATAACGTCGTTGATAGCAGCACACGTCTCTACCACCAAAGGCAAACATGGCATCACATAGCACCACCACTAACGCTTACAGAACACTCAGGCTCATGACATGGAATGTCAACGGCCTCGGCAATGCAGTCAAGCGCTGGTTGGTACGGCAATTTCTAAACAGACAAGCACCAGACATAGTGTTTTTGTCCGAGACCCATCTTGCAGGCACAGAATGTGCCCTATTCAAACGTACAAACTATAAGCTGGCACTCCATGCAGGCTTCACGATGGGTTCAAGGGGCGTCATGATCCTGATACACAAAAACCTCCCCTTCCATCTCAACACAGTGACCCAAGACACTGGCAGCAGATACGTACATGCGACGGGCACGCTATGGGATCACTCTACCACATTACTAGCCACCTATGCACCGCCAACCCTACTAGAGCCATTACTCACGGATATTGCCCCGCTGATCACAAATGATACCTCCAACCTCATGGTACTGGGCGGAGACTTCAATGAAGTCATGAACGCAACCCTGGACCGATCACACTTGCGTAATAGAAACCCCAACCTACCTACTAGACTCGCCACATTCACCAATGCACTTGGCCTATGCGATATATGGAGAGAACTCCACCCTGATACTAGAGAATATTCTTTTCACTCGGGGGTACACGCCTCGCTCTCCAGGCTAGACTATTTTTTCATCCCATCAACTGACCTGCATAGGGAACAAGAAATAAACCTGCTTCCCAGGGGCATCTCTGATCACTCCCCGCTGGAGCTAAAACTCACAACATCCAGGCCGCTTCCCCCTGCCGAGCTGGTTCCTGAACAAATACTATCTGGGCGACCCGGAGCTAGTGGATAGACTTCAAGAGGCCACCAACACATACTTCGAGCTAAACACAGAGAGTGCATCAAACCCCGAGACACTGTGGGAGGCCTACAAGACAGTACTAAGGGGTGAACTTATATCCTGGACAACTGCAAAAAAGAAAAAGCACCTACGTAAGACACTCGAAGCGGAACAGCAAGTGAAGCAAGCAGAGGAAAGGCATATAACTGAGGACACGCTGGACACAAACCGTATGCTGCTTCTAGCACAAAATAGGCTCCAAAATATAGCAATGGACAACGCAAGACATGCACACACCGCGATGCGAGCAAGAATCTATGAAACAGGCCATAAAGCCGGCAAGATGCTGGCGTGGCTGGAACGGAAGGAGCAAGGATGCAGCCATGTCCATCAGCTAGAAACAGGGGGGCCAAATCCACGCGTGACAGACCAGGCTATAACGCAAGGCTTTGCGGAATACTACGCTGAGCCCTATAAAGGAACCCATGTCTCATACAGACACTACGATCATGGAGGAAATCGACATCCCCACCGTAAATGCGGCACAACAGGAACTACTGGAGAGGGATATCATGGAGGATGAGGTGCTGCACGCCATGTCCGGCCTCCAAACCAGCAAGTCCCCAGGCCCAAATGGCTTCCCAGTCGAGCTATGGCAGAAGGTAGGAACCAACGTGATTGCCCCACACCTACTGCGGATGTACCAACATGCACAAGAAAAGGGCATCCTCCCACCAGACCTGCGAGAAGAAACAATAATAGCGATACCCAAACTGGACAAACCCCCTGAAAACTGCAGTTCATACAGGCCTATTTCACTCATAAATAGCGAAACTAAAATACTGGCAAAACTACTAGCAGATAGTCTACAGCAGGTTATCCCCTCCCTGATCCATCCGGACCAGTGTGGCTTCATGCCACAGAGATCGACGCGCATGATCCTCCGCAGACTATACTCAGCCCTGGAAAGAGCGGGCAGCATACAAGGCCCTCTAGCCTTACTAGCAATTGACTTCGAAAAGGCCTTCGATTCAGTGAGATGGGAGGCTGTCTGGAACATAATGCGCCGCATGGGCTTGGGCAAGAATTTCATGAGTTGGGTGCGACTGTTAATGCTCAGTGGCCAGAACCAGGGTTAATGGCTGGCAATTGGAGCTCTTTAGTCTGGGGAGGGGCATGAGGCAGGGCTGCCCACTATCGGCCATGATCTTTGCAATCGCAATTGAACCCTTGGAAATCCTCCTGCGAAACACACCAATCTGGGAGGGCTTCCGCTTGTCTGAAACCTGGGAAGACAGAGTATCGCTCTATGCCGATGATCTGCTCATTTATCTAAAAGACCTAGGCAATTCCTGCCCTAGAATCCCGCACATGTTAGAGCGATATGGGGCATTCAGCGGCCTACGTGTGAACTGGGCCAAATCCATCCAATTCCCCATAGGCGACTTGTAAGTGACGAGCCAAGCAGCCGGCCCTTACCAAATTGAAACTGAACAATTAAAATACCTTGGGATACGTATCGCGAAGCACCTTCGCTGATTACACATCCTTGAACCTCTCCCCCATTGTAACAAGGTTAGCAGAAGACACTCGCCACTGGTTCTCTTTGCCACCGACGCTGATGGGTAGAGCCGCCCTGTTCAAAATGATTGCTCTCCCCAAATTCTTGTACATCCTGCAAAATGCCCTACTATACATCCCACACCCAGAATTCCACAAAATCGATCGCATCCTCTGGAGGCTGCTATGGGGTGGGGACACCCTGGGATTGCTCTCTCCACTCTCCAGAGGTCCATCTGGGAAGGTGGGATTGGTTTGCCCAGACTGCAGTCATACTACTGGGGCGGCCAAATGGCGGTGGTGAACGACATGCTCCATGGGGATGGGAGCCTCCCACACATCAAAGGGATCAATACCAACAGCACAGCCACACCACTGGAGCACCTGTATGGCGGCCTGCGTCGTACACCAAAAGCGGCCATGAAAACCCATATTGCGAGAATCTGGAAAGAAGCACACCGACACCTAGAGTGGGACGGGAAACTGACACTGGCCCAACCCCTATGGAACAACAGTTGCCTTCCCGAAATACAAAAACTGCCTAGAAGGCTCGAGTGGGTCCAACGAGGAATCACCAGCATTGGAGATGTGATATGAGAGGATAAACTGGTACCGTTTGAGACACTACACTCGAATTTTCCCTCCCAGCTACAGAAAGGTACCACTACACGCAACTGAAACACGCTTGGAGCGCCCACGGACAGATCACATGGGACATGCCAGAAAGCTCTCCGCTAGAGCGCAACATAGTACTGGACCAGGTAGAACGGAAGGTCACCTCCACCATGTACAACGTGATAACATCCTTCGCGACATCAGAACTAACCAGTCTGAAAGCCAAGTGGGAGCAGGATGTGGGACCGCTTCAACCAGAAGACTGGGTTGAGGCCCCAATGTACCCTTGTGAGGTAACCATCTCCTCAAGGCTCAGACTGGTCCAACTTAAGATCCTGCACTGCACCTACTACCCGAGAGTGGCTCTCTTCCGCTGGGGTAAGACGGACGCACGAGGTCTACACTGCAAGCGCGAGGAAGGTACTTTCTTTCATATCTTAAGGGAATGCAGTAACATTCAGCAGCTCTGACGGAAATGCTGTGACAAATTGACCAGCGTCATAGGCAAGACAATACAAGGGATTGCCAATGAAAGTGATCTGTCCCGCTACGAGAAACTGCTCTGGTCAACCGCAACGGCAGTACTCAGGCGGACCATTGTGCAATTGTGGGGGTCGGAGCGTACACCTAGCTACGACCGGTGGGTCACGGATGCAGACATTTGCGCTGTAATGGAACACCGGGTGTATGCGGCGAGGGGCTGCCCGCAAAAAGCGAACAAAATATGGAGTCGGTGGGAGGAGGCCAGCTAGGCGCCAGAGGCGGAGCCGCAGGTACCGAGTTTGAGAGGGGCTCCGCGACACCAGGCTATGCGAGCCAGATATGAACAAACTGTGCCTTGAGTTTCTTTGCCAAAGTTTGACGGTCCATTGGACTGTGGTCCCTGATGTTGAGTTTTGGTGTTTCTGTTTTTTGTTTGTTTCTCATTCTCTCTTCCTTTATTTACTTCCTGGATATGTTGATTCTACATGTGCCCCCCTTTTTCCCCGCCCTGTAATGCAGAGAGATGATTGTAATGTTGTCTTTATGTTCAAAATCAATAAAATCTTTGATTAAAAAAAAAAAGTGGACGTCCCATAACATGTGGACAACACTGGAACCTTTGGCGGAGGAAAATGGTAGCTTCTCCCTTAAATTTAGTATAACTTGCGGGGGAGCGGCATCAGGTATGGGAAGGCCCACGAGGCCCCACCCTCTGGTGCCACACCTCAGTCCCTTTTTCACACGGACAGTGTTGGACCCGGCAGCCTGGCGTGGACACTTTTGGGTGTTTCGCGTGCTCCCCATTATTTACTTTTTTGAATTACTTGCCTCCAGTGCCATGTCTCCCTCTGCGCATGTTGGCAGCAGGAAGCTTTACGAGAGGCGCATCCTTTGCTCGTTCCTTCCCAGAATCAGACCGCCATGCACTCTGCCTCGAGTGCCTGGGGTCTGATCACTGCTGGGATGCGTGCACGGCTTGCAGTTCAAATGTTCATCATTCATTGAAGAATTAGCTTTCCTGTTGGAGTGAGATCTTCCACACTTCACCTCCCTGTCACCTGAAGGACATTGTGGTAAGGCCCCGTGTCACAAGAAGGTAGGTAATTCGTTCTCTAAGGCACCCCAGCCTGGAGATGCCTTTCCAGGGCCTCCAGCTGGGTGGGGTCATCCAGACTAACACTGGTGGTAGGCAGAGGGGCCTAGGGGCTATTCCGGGTTAATCACGGAGGGTCACTCTAGCTCTACTTTACTGGGGTGTGAAGGGCTTTCGAGCTCTGGTTGCAGGCGAAAGTCTGAGGTGTTGTCCCATACAACTACCAGCTCTACAGCTGAGGGCAAGAAGACTCTTGGCAGTCCATTCCGAGGTCATTGCACAGGGCTGAGGGCCCTAGGCCTACCGGAGACCTCTCTGAGGTTGGCACTTCTGTTTCAGGGTCGGGTCACAAACCGGCCCAGACTATTTCGGAACCCAGCACAGGGTTCAGGGCCTTCGTGCCCTCCCTCTCAAGGCATGCTGCAGGCTCCCAAAATTGAAAACAAGACAAGCCTCCACGCCCAGTGGCCATCTTAGATTCTGACAACCGGCCTCCGTCTGCCCAATTGCCAGGAGAATGGATGGCTCAGGGCAGTTCCAGTCCTCTTCCCTCGGGGCTCGGCTCAGGTCCTCGGGCAACTGGTCCTCACAGGGCTACCTATATTACAGCCAGCCGTTTGGTTATCCTTCCCAAGTGCCCCCTCGTGGCAAGCCAGACAGGAGGCACAGCATCTCGTAAGACCGGGATCCATCACGCAACCCGGCGGCCTGTGAGGACTGTTTTTTCAAGTGCTTTCTTTTGCTTGTGCGCTCTCATCAAAATGTCGGGATTCCATAAGGAGCTCATCAAAGAGGTGGTCCTACAAGTGTTGCCTCCAAGGACTCCACCTTTGGGCCCCCAGCCAGTTCTGACGGGGGTGCCGGTACCGCAGCCTGTGGCTGCTCCGGTCCAGGCCCCCCCCTCCTACTCCTCCGGCTCTGGTGCCCGCTCTGCCTCCACCACTGCAGTAAACGCCAATTACCCGTCCCAGCCTTCACAGGGTATGGGCTGGTGGGGTGAGGGGGGGTTTCCCCCAGCTCTGCTGCACCAGGAACCGGACTCCTGTAAGGAACCCATGATGGCAACAGTAAAGACAGACACAAATGATCACAGTTCAAGGGTGTTTATTGACCTGTATAATGGGTGAGATGAGATAAACGGCTAATCTAAACCTAAATCGAAGATGGGAGCAAGCTACAACCGTCAAATAAGGCAGTCCTAGTGACCTCTTGCCAAAATAAAAAGGGACTATACTAAAAAAAAAAAATATTGCCAATCCTTACTGCTAAATTACAAAATAGTGTGGGATAATATTCATCAGAAAAGTAAGAAGTGTTCTCAAAATGTTAAGTCAGGATGGTGTGGCTGGGCTCTCCCTTCCCCACGTTTTTAACAAGGGACAAGGCAGGACTTGCCAGCACGAGGTTACAATTAGTGTCCAAAATATCATGGCCTTCTGTGGCCAAGTCTCTTTCACCTGAAGTCTCTTGCCTCAGAGGACCTGATGTGTTAAAATCAACAAAAACAAAATTTCCTTCAATAAATCTTCATGGGGAGATTACTCTTTGCCTTAGGATCCCCCTCTGCCGGGCTCCGATCCCTTGTACAACGTGGGCCTCCCTGCCGTTCGGGTTCACTACGGCCTTTCATTCACAATGTAACATTCAAGAGTCTCAATGTCTTTTTAAATAACCATTAATTGTGGACAACTCTCAGCCGGGTTCACTCTTGTCGACACAATGTTCACGGGTGTATTACTGTTCACCCCAATTCACAGGCATCCCTAAGCCGGGTTCACATTTGCCAAATACACAGTTCACTTTGCTTTGTCACAGTGCGGGACTCACTCTCGTTAGCTTTCCCTTTGGCATCCATCAGTCAGGTTCACATAGAAAATCATGAACTGTGTTAGAATGGCTAATACAGTTCATGATTTGCTCATCTCATCAGAAAGCGGGGTTCCCTTCCCCTAGCCTTCTCAGGACATCCTTCCGTTGGGTTCACTCTTGCCACAGTTCACATGACAGTTCCTTTAGACCCCTTAGGTTCTTCCTTTTACCCAAGTCTGGATCTCAGCCCCCAGGCAGGTTTCCCTTTACTTACTTTCTTTCTTGTCAACGTGTCAGAGACTTTCGATTGTACAAGGGGTTTGACTCGACCCTTGTATGACCCCTCTGGCTCTTCACGCCGGCCTCTCCTAGGGCCTCCTGGTACTTGTAGTTTCAACAAAGGGAACCAACCAGAGTCCTTCGAATGAGTGCCCATGTGGCGCCTGAGCCCTCTGCAGCTGGTCCTTCACTGGACTTTGTCAAGCTTTCACACACAGGTTTTGTTCAAAAGTTCATCCAATGTTGCCGTTCGCAACCTTGGGCTCAACACAGGCTGGTTTTCTATCAACACTCTTTCCGACTCACCGGCAGTGCTGAACCCGTTGGCGTTTCTTGCTTATGGAGTCAAGGACAGTACCACGGTAGCAAGCGTGCCTCCCTGCCTTGGTTATCAGCGTGGGAGAGCTCCGGGCACCGTTGACATCTGCTGGACTCCCCCATCTTATGATTTCTCTTTCGGAGGATTTACAGGTGGGAGTTGAAAAGGGCAATTCCCTCCTTGTCGTCCTTTCAGGTCTCGCCGCCTTTCTCCTCCGTTTGAACTGCCGGTCCACAAGAGCTGCTTCCTCGTGCGTAAGGCCTTGCTCCTTGTGCGTTAGGCCTTGCTCGAAGTGTGTTCTCGCCTTTTATCCCTGTGGGGATGGGAAAGGGCATTCAGGTGTGCATAGTCATTGTCAATTGCCTGACTGTCTGATCCTTGTGTAAGGACATGTCAAGTGAACAGCTTTGCTATAAATCCGTTGTCTGTCACGGTGTGAGAAAGTGTTCGTGTAGGAAAAGGGGTGTTGGTTGGTCAACTTGGAAAGGTAAGATTTGTAAGGGGGGGGTTTAATAGGGGGAATTGTGGCTAAGGTAGTGTTTTGTCAAAACAGACTGGGAGTTCGGGAAATAGTAATCAGAGGGACGTGGAGAAGAATGACTGGGAGTCTTCGGGTACACAATGGGAAAACAGGGATTCTGGGAGATGTAGTTTCCTAGTGCAGTCATCTGAACAGGCCCCCAAGAGCTGGGGGTACTGGCGGAGGTCTTGGCCCTGCGTGCCACTGGCTGCTCGGGCATTCCTCTGCAAAAAGACATCTCTTTAGCAAGGAAGATCTGGGAAAAGCCTTGGCCCAATGCTCAGATCAACAAGACGCTGGATGGCCGCTTTCGGCTACTGGCCACCCTCAGACCCACTACTCGGTAGATGTGGCTGCATCTCGATATTCAAAGTCTTCTTCGCTTCTTCTGCAGCCGGCGCTAGATCCAACTGCTTGTCTAAACAGGACAAGGTCCTCGAGTCTTTTGGCAAGAGAAAAACTCTCTATGCGGGTCTTCATCTCCAACAGCCCAACGCTGATGCCATCCTTGCGGCGGCAAATCAGAAATTATGGCGGGAGATTGGGGGCTTTCTCCCATGCTTACCCCGGGAGAGTTAATCCTCCTTCAAGGTGAGTCTAGCGGAAGCACACGTGGCTGCGCAGGATTTTATGGAGTCCACGGGCTACCACATAGACACGGTCAGCAAGTGCCTCTGCTTGGGTGTCGAGATAGGGCGGATGGCCCGCAACAGAAATTCTACTCTGACAAGCAGGATGGGATCCTCTACCTCCCTTTTGAGGGCTCCAATTTGTTCCACTCATCAACAGACGACGAGTAAACCAAAAAGAAGACATCTACCCAGACTGCTAAGTCTTTGGCGATCCTTATGAAAGCGGTGCAGAAATCCTTTCCACAGAGTCAGGGCAGGTCGGACTTCAAGCTGCACTCTTTCAGCGGCTTCAAGGGTTTTCGCGATCGAAGACCTCACCAACCGGATAGGTCACCCCGCGAGCATAGGAGGAAGCAGCAAAGAACTTTGCAGGTTTTGTTTTTGCTCCCCCTCCTTCACGCTTGCCTCTGACAGCAAAAAACAATGATGTTTTGGTTCAGGGACCACAATTCTTCTGTGGGTGGCCAGCTGGCTCTCTTTGTGAGCAGATGAAGTGTTTTGTTCTCTAATCCCTGGATTCTGTGAGTTGTCTCCATGGGGTTCAGTCTCCCTCTCCCTTTCCCTGCCCCTCCTTCTTCCCCACCGTTGTTGCAGATAGGGTCGCCTGCGCTACTGCGGGAGATCCTGCTCCTTTTGGACATGCAGGCGGTAGAACCGGTGCCCCCTCTAAACAGAGGGGCTGGGTATCATTCCAGGATTTTTGCAGTGCCCAAGAACAACCAGGCGGGCCTGAGGGTAGTCCTGGACCTTTTTTCCTCAACTTGTCTTTACCGCTCGAACGCTTTAAGATGATTACGCCTGCTCACATAAAAGAACGCGCTGTATGGAAGGGACTGGATATATTCCTTAGACCTAAAAGATGCTTACCTACACATCACCATCTTCAAAACGCACTGGAAATTCCTGCGGTTCACGATTATGTCGCACCACTTCCAATGCAGGGTGCTGCCGTTCTGCCTCAATTCGTCCGCTCATGTGTTCACAATGCTTCTGAACGCAGTGGCTGGCCTGCTTCACTTGAAGGGCCACCACCTTTACCCTTAACTGGACGACTGGCTGGGGAGGGCCAGCTCACCCGCAGTGGACCTTCACTCCTGCCAGCAGTTGGCAGATGTGCTTCAACAACTGGGGTATTTCCTCAAGCAGCGGAAGTCACAGTTGAGCGCCTCCCAGGATTTTGAGTTTAGCTGGGTCAGGTGGAACACAGTCGGTCAGAGGGTTTTCCCCATGGCCGACAGGCTGCCCATTCTCCAACCCTTCTTCTGGATCTTTGCTGGTGGCTCCTTGACAGCAATGTAGCAGTGGGAGCCCCCTTCTCTCAGCTGCAGCCAACTGTGGTGGTGACGATGGACTCTTGGGTCGGTGAGTGACTCTGAACTCTACTCGATCTACGGGTCATGGTCGACGGTGGAGATCCTCCTTCATATCTATCTTTTGGCACTCAGGGTGGTGGGCCTGGCTCTCAGGGCTTTCCTACCTGATCAGGGGCAAGGTGGATCTGGTCAGGACAGACAATTCAACAACATTCTACTTGAACAAGCAGGGGGGTGCCCAGTCTCCTCCCCTCTGCATGAAAGCAGTGTCCATCTGGCAGTGGGCGTTGTCAGAGGGGATGAACTCCCCAGAGACAGCAATGCAGAAGCGGACAGGCTCAGCCGCTTGGAGTAAAACACATACGAGTTGGAATTGAACATCAACTCCTTTTTACCCCTCTTCCAGATATGTTTTTTTCTCCAGATCTGGACTTGTTTGCATCTCCTGAGAACTTCAAATGCCCCCTCATTGCATCATGGGCAGGCCGCGGCCAGGCGTCACTGGGGGATGCTTTCCTGCTTTGCTGACATGGCCGCAGGTGCTATGAGTTTCTTCCCCCTTCATTGCTACAGCGGACCTTTCACAAATGTCAAGCCTCGGTGGGCTGCAGCCTTATCCCGATCGCCCCCCACTGGCCATCAAGGGAATGGTTCTCGGACCTTCTCCAGTGCAGGTTGCAGGGGCCGGTCCATCTTCCGGTCCCGGTCCTTCCCTACTCAGCAGTACAGGCCAAACTGGCCCTCTCGGCTTACATCCTGTTCAGCTGAAGCTTTATCCCTCGCTATTCTCTGAAAGTAATTGGGAGATTATCCAGGAGGCCGTCCACATGCTTGCAGTACAAGAGTAAGTGGACCAGGTTCTGCTATTGGGCACAAGTAGAGGGCATTGACTCCAACTCTCTAGATGGCATGTTGTCTTTCTGCGCACCTGGCCCACTCAATGGGACAGGCGGATACTTGACGCATTTACCTGGTGGCCATTGGGGCGTATAAACAACTCGCCGGATCAGACTTTTCCAAGGGGCCAACCCAGTGGTAAAGGCTCACCTCCAGGGCTTAACCAGACTGTTCCCACCTGTGCAAAGGCCCCATCCCATCTGGGACCTGAATGTGGTTCTCGCCGCCTTATAGGGTAAACTATTTTAGCCCATGGCTTCAGTAGTTACAATGAACATGAGAAAGAAACAAACTTCTGTTTGAAATGGAATGGGAAAACACTGGAGGCGTCAAAAGTTCATCATTTAATAGAATTAAATGCTGCAAGAGGCTTGAAAATCCCAGTCACGTAGTCGAATCAAAATAGACATTGGGTCGAGCTACACCAAAACCAAGAAGATACTCCCTTTATTTCTCAGGCACAGAGAGCTTCTACAAGGCCAAGTGCAAAGCCTAATTGACTGGCAGACAGCAAGAATGATGATGGATGTGGGGCTAATTGGAAGGGCAGTCATGATCACGCCGACCTTCCATGCACCTGGTATGGTAGCCTGCGTGCTGCTAGTGTGTGGTATATTCCAGAAGGATACAAAGGTGCCAAACCAATGGTAGGGGGCCATGTATCCAAGTGGGTATTACCCAAATTGACCTTCTGCACAATTGACCTTTATATTATTTTAGTTATTTTATACATGTATTGGGTTGGTGGTTTTGGATTATACATTGACCTTCTGCACAATTGACCTTTATATTATTTTAGTTATTTTATACATGTATTGGGTTGGTGGTTTTGTATTATAAATGATATAAGGGGATTGGGTGGGGGTTGCGGGGTGTTTTGGATTGGGTGGGGACCTGCGGGGGGATTCCCCCTGCATATATGTCCTAATTGACCTTCTAAATTAGGTCACTTCTCCCGAGGTCGATTCTCCCGAGATCAATTGTGAAAAGGTCAATCAGTATACAACCATCAAAGAGCCCTATAGTTTGTATAACCAAGAAGTTTCGAGTATTAGAGTGACACGAAAGATGATTTGCACTTGGGATGGGCTTAGTTGCCCACCTGACAGTAGAAACCCAATCACTTCCTCCGTCAGTATGGAACGTATACTTAGATGTTCCCTGTAATCCTATCACATCCCCAAGTAGATTTTGTAGTTTGCCACGTAGTGCGACGTCACTTATGACGAGTTTTCGCTATACAAGTTGTGTTTTTTGTGATATGGGCTGAGAGAAATCAAGCGAACGTCCGTTGATGTCCATTTTAGACCACTGCATATAGAACATCATAGAGTTTTGCCAACTTCCTGAGTTGGTTTGCTTATTGATGTTTGAGTAACTCTGCATCCCCATTCATCTCAAAGTATTGCTACCTCATCTTAAAGGGCCCTAGGTCACTGGGTTCAAATTAAAGCTACTCACCGTAGTGACTAGATTACTCATAGTCCCAACACCCCTTTCCTCCATACGGCCCCACCCACCTTACCCCGCTAGTATGCCAGGGGCTAAAATTGTCAGTACAGCAGGTTTACAAGAATCTGATGTCTCAAAAAGGGACTGAGGTGAGGAGCCGGAGGGCGGGGCCTAGTGCGCATGGCCACGCCCCTGTGTGCTATATGATATGATAGGTTATTTATAACACGCTTAATACCCAGAGGTTTCTAGGCGCAGACCTGGGAATCGAACCTTTGTTGTTATATGTTGTCTTGCTTCCAAGGTGAGCACGTTGTACCGGAGCTATTCTCCCGCTATACCAAATATAAAGGAGAAGCTCACATTTTTCGCTGCCAAAGGTTCCGGTAACGTGGATGGAGGAAAGGGGGCTTAGGACTATGAGTACTCTAGCCCCTACAGTGAGTAACTTTAATTTCTATGATACCTCTGTGGTATTTAAAATGTCTCTTTTATATGCCCCTTTGCCCCTTCCTCCTATCTTTATATCCAATATTTTAAATATAAATGTACAAGTTAATTAAATATTTAAGTATCTTAATGTTTTTGTTGTCCCCTCCTCTGCTTTCATTAAATCCATTGATATTTTAAATACCTCCTTCCTCCTCTACTGTGTTCATATTCTTGTTTTATTTCTTACCTCAAGCCATCTCACCGCATGTTAGGTTTGTTTTCCTTCATTTGTATTAATTATATTCTTCATTCCTTTAAAAGGTGACAAACCTCATGTTACCTATTTTTTCTCTTACTGACCTCCCTACGTGGTTTGTTTTGTGCCTTATTTTCCTCGTTTTGGTAGCTTCTTTCCCCTTACTATAATTCATGTAAATATTTACACTTATTCGTAAGTAGAAATGTGTGTCAGGTTTTCTTCTACTCAACGTGTACATTTTCTTGATGGGGCCTTGCACTTGAATGGATTTTCATGGAGAAGGGTGTAGTAAAATAGGAGAATACACAAATATGACATTAAGAGACCAGCACCCATCGTCCAGGAAATTATGACACAAAGGGACTGATTCACAGAGCCTTTTCTAATGGAATTGTGCCATTATAATATGCTTCTGTGAATCAGGCCCAGAGTCCAGCCAGTATCTTATAAGAAGTGTGCCTATGGTACAGTCAGCCTTTTTTAAAATGGACGACAGCAAGAGACTATCCCTTCTTTTACAGAAAATGCAATAGTAAGAGACCACACCAAGCCTTATAATCAGTGCAACAATAAAATATGCAACAATATACACTTATAAGAATATGTGCATCTGTGACAGACCAGCGGCCTCCCATCATGAATACTACTGATTTTCTATTGGTCTGGTGCTCTCTTTGTAGCAGAGGATCCATGCCCCACTGTACAGAACATTTTTGCTTCAGAATGTAACAGAATCCTCAGTAGAACCGTTATAAGGTTCCCCTTGTCAAATTACTTGATGTTCATTGGGCTGGGCCATATGTGTCAAAAACGTGTATAAGCCTGTGCCACCCTGTAGTGCATGTGCGAAAATGAGCAAAGAAAACAAGGCGTCAATGCGCGGCCATCGTAGACATTCACTTCCATTTACTGCAATGAAACAGCAATGAAAGCCTACGTTTTCGTAGGCTCAGCAAGTTAACGTATTTCTGCAGCGAAGACAAGGTCACATATTTATGTCAGATGAACGAACTGTGGAGAATAGTTGTTGTATTGTCCGCCGAAGGACAAGCCAGAAAGGGAGTCTGAGCGTTATGCCGGTGCAGTCATAAGGGGGGGATGTGAACGAAGGCAATGAGAGAAGCTGGGTTTTTCATTTCTAGCTGGAATTTTCCACTCTTGCTCCTCATGCCTATTGTCTGCTCTTCGGCCGAGGGCAGTCTGGTTACCCATGATGGGCGGGGATTAGCCCCATAAAGAGAAGATGTATTCCTCTTGGGAGAGTAGCTAGAACATGGACCCCGGGTGATGAGGCCTCGCTGAGAGGGTGGATCCTGACCCCGTTAGTACAAGTGATCTCTTTGCCTACCTGCTGTGGGACTAAGCAGTGTCGTGATGGCTGAGATGAAGGGGTCTTCGGCAACTATCCCAACAGTGATGCTCTTTTTCTATGTTTATGTATAACTGACTGTGTCTTTATTTTTCTTTATGCATGTTATGAGTGAATAAAGGGCCTATAACGAGCCATTATATTATCATGATAACCAGTGTTTTATGTGTAATTATTTGCCTACCCGAGTTCAATAACTGATTTTGCAAGGTGCTGGCGAACGCAAGTACAAGGTCTCCCCACGTGGACAAAACAAAGAAAAACAATTGGTGCTGTGAGTAGGGTTGTTGTGCTGGTATTGATGCCCTGCTAATTTGATATACGTAAAAGGTATTGGACTCTGAGAGGATATAATTTGGAATGCGAAAATTGTGTGGCGAGGTATTAACAATAGAGACGTGAAATATCTTTTAGTTAAAATAAGTTCCCTATTTAGGAAAAAAGGAAGCTCCACAGGCACAGGCTGTCCTGAGGTGACTATTCCAGGGTGGATTAGGAGTCCGTATGACAAAGTCGCACAGACTTGGGCATGTGGTTCGGGCTTGAGCGAGGAATGGGATACCAGTATAGGAGAGGCAAGTCCGGCTTAAGTGGTGGGCTGTCTGCAACAGGTGCTGGTGGAAACATTGAAGGTGTGTTCGGCTCTAGGTAGGAGGGGCTGGATCCTGTTACATGCCTTTCGAAAGATACACCAGCAGAATGTGGAATTACAGGCAAATGCCCTGAGATTAGAAAAGGAGCTGGCTGCTGAAAAACAGATTGCATTGATGCAGCAGTTTCAGATGAAATTGTATCATGATAAAGCAAACAAATATCAAGCAGTACCCGTGTGAGCGGCTGTGAGGGTTGCTTGTTACAAATATAGAAAGAGACGAGAGAGAGTAAATTCTCGTATGGTGGCAATTGCGATTGCTTCTGCAGGGCTGGATTGGGATCCCATTCATTGGGATGGAGATGTATTCAACAGTAGTAGTACCAAGAGTGGTTCATAGCCACAGGTGTTATCCAAGTCGGAATCTGGCAGTAAGGAAGTAATTGTTAAACCTGTGGTACATAGCAGAATGGGTCGTAATCCAAATAATCCCAGAGGAGGGGTAGTGGATATGATCGCACTTGAAGATTATTCATAGCAAGAGCCTGGGGAAATCATTAACCGATTAAAACAGATGACTGGTGAACTCTTGCTGACCTGGATGGTCAGGTTATTTGATGGAGGTGTGGCGGGTCCCCGAGTAGAAGCGAACGACTCCGCCAGGTTTCTACCCTTGACGCAAGAAATCCAGGTACAGGAAAACCCACGTGTAGGCCCTCCTCGCAAGGATGATGGAGGGGAGGTTCAAATGTCTTTGTTACAATTGGCAGCCCAAGGGTGTAACCGCAAGTATCCTATCGCCTCAGATTGGCCGACTCAGGAGAAGAAATGGTATACATTAAAAGAGGCTATACAAAGAGGGAGGGAACATGCCATGAAAGAGGCAATGCATCTAGATACTGCAGAGCATATGGGTTGGTAGCGTTGTCTGTGTCAGACATACCATTATTCGAATTGCTCCCCCAGCATATTAGAATGTCGTAATGTTTCTTCCACATGTGGTGGACATTACCCGAAGGTCCAACAGTTTTGGAAACTATGCCTAGCGGTCATTGAATAGATGACTCGGATCCCACTTTCCCTTGACCCCAGACCCGTTCTCCTAGGGTCCCCGATCCCAGGGATATACCCGCTCTCGGGAAACAAAGCTAAACTACTAACCCAATGCCTCCTGGAGGGGAAAATTGTGACCGCCCGCTTCTGTAAGGCCCCAGAGGGCCCCTCGATGATCCAATGGTGGGGGAAACTATGGGACGTCCCGATTGCCGAAAAGGTGACAGCGGCAAAGGCCGGAATCCTTCACCGCTTCCAGAACATTTGGGCCCCCGTGCTGAAATATGACCAGAGATTTCCTGCTCTGACCTTTAAGCCCACTAACGCCCGGCGAGTCCTGGGCACCCACAACGCCACCTGAAAGGAGAAAAGGAGAAAAACAAAACAATATGGACGGACCGAAACACAAGCGTATGTGAAACACACCTGCACCAAGGGGAGGGTGCCGGGACGGGGGACATTGTGGGGAATGATCAAGAGCCATGCTATTTGTTGTACTTCTGTAAACTTATCACCTTGCCTTGGTTTAAAATAAACATATTTTAAAAAAAATAATAATAATGTCATAATGTCCCTATTGGTGGGAATGACTGGTAAAATAACGGATGAGGTAGTGGATGCTATTATGCAATTGGCGGATCTAGGAGAATGGGAAAAGACATAGGAACGACCCCGAGAGCGATAGAGGCACAGGCGAAGTGAAAAACGCACTCCTGGGAAGAGGTTTGATAATCGAGATTATCGCGTATCCAGAAAGGATATGTTTTTAGCTGTGCTGAAAGATGGAGTGCCGCGAGAAGATAGATGGAATTGAGATGCTGGAAAAATATCAATCGTTTGGGGTCTAGATAGGAAGGAGCATTACAAACAAGTGAAGCTGCAAGAAGTACGTAAGCCCAAGAGGGAGGAGGATCCTTTTGTACCACCTCCAGGAGAGGGAGACGATGAGTCCCCAGGTGTGTCCACAAAATCCCAGCCAATTTCTGCGGATTTGAGGAAAATGGTGAGTGCGATGGTGGAAATGGAATCCAAACACTTGCACTCAAAGTACGAATAGGATGATGGTCAAACTCCGGTAACAACTGCCCAAATTAAGGTAGACAGACGGCCTCATGGAAAGGTAAAATTATTTTGGCAGTCAGGAAACATTCAGGAGGTCAACACCTTAATTGAAACCGGGGCGGGGCCTCATTGATATATGGAATTCCTTCAAGGTTTAAGGGCTTACATTTTACGATCACAGGGTTAGGGGGCAAAGAGACCCCTGCTGTCCAAACGAAAATTGATATGAAAATCAGATGTTTAAGAAGGGAATCTTATCAGGTATTAGTGGTTCAGATCCCTGAATACATTATTGGATTTGACATTCTAGAAGGGTTAATGCTCCGATTGGGAGGTAAACTTTATCAATTTGGGGTAAGTGCGTTCACTTGCACCCACGTGTTGGTAGTACAATTGAAGATGTCCCCAGTGCAGGTTTCCATAGTCACTAAGAGAGTGTCCATGAAACAATATCAGATACCAGGAGGGCAGAAGGAGATTTCAGAAACCATTAAAGGGTATGTAGAAGCCGATGTGCTGCGTCCCATGACCACGGCTTGGAACAATTCGATCTGGCCTGTTAAGAAACTGGACGGGAGCTACAGGATGACTGTTGATTTTTGAATAAGAATACACCTCAGCTAATACCGGCAGTCCCCGACGCAGTGACTTTGATTGAAAATGTGCCGAAATTGGAGGGAACTTGGTATGCAGTGTTAGACTTGGCTAATGCCTTCTTCACCAGGGTAGGATTCGCCTCTCGGCCTGTGGCCGGGCCGAAATATCATCCCTGGGGAGTGTGGGCCGATTTCTGACCACGCCTGGGGCAGTTTAAATAAATAAATAAATAAAATAAATAATTAAAAAAAGGACTGGGAATTTTAACAAATTTTTTGGACAAAAACAAAACACCTGCAACAGCATAATTCATCAAAGCAAGGTAACAAATGTTACCTTGCTTTGATGATGGATTTGCAAGCATGATGTGTTCATCATAAATTATGATGCATGCATCATTCATCTGCTACTGCAGCTTGCAAAGTTAAGGGGGCCGGGGCTGCCGCCGGGCCGGCGGCTGTCACCGTGCCGCCACTTCAGGGGGCACGGTGCCCCCTGGAGTGGCTGTGCTGTTGTATTAGTGATAAAAAACAATTTTAGAGTAGAATAAGCATCAATTTCGGACTATGTATTTTGCCTTTCGCAAGTTGTAATAGCATGTTTTATTTTATGCTGTTGTCTCTGTTACGATCATCAGAAGACATTTCATCTTGGTGTCCTCAGTCACTTCACAAAATCCTTGTGCCTAAAAGATTCTGTACAGCGTAGAAATATTTGACCATAGCACATCAAGTGGCCATTGACTTCATTGTGCCACAATGAATGCTTTCTTGTAATGTGTCTATCTTTCTCAGCTCCCTGGCATGCTGTTCAGGATGTTTGTTTGCATGTATGAGGTAACGAGTGCTCAGAGTACTGGATGTCCTGTGAGTGCACTGCTTTCTCTATTTTGCCAACCTCTGAAGCCTGAAAATAGATGCATGCAGGCTTGACATGCGGCCAACTTTGCACCAGAAATGAAGATGAACTTAACTGGTCTGCTGTTAAATCTCAGTTACCAGTTTAATGGTATCCACTACAGAATAATTGCTAATTTTACTATAGCCGATAGGATAGCTCAGTGGGTTGAGCGCTTGCTGCTGTGATGTTTGTGTGATCTGCAGGTTCAAATCCCACTAAGGCCATCTCAGCCTTTCATCCTTCTTAGGTAGATAAATGAGTACCAACACAGGTTGGGTGATATTGTATGCATATTTGTTCTAAAAAAGAGCTTAAGCTTAAGTGCTATACAATAACACATTATCATGTGGCCTTGGACGTCTGCTTGCATTCGCTGTAATTTGACAATATGGATCTATACACACACAGATATTAATGATACATATGGTGATCCATTCTTGTATGAAATGTATATCACATTAGTGAAATCATAACCATATTTTTCGTAGTGTACTTAGGAACAATGCTATTCGATGCCACTTCCTGTTTTGTCAAGGGGTGAAAGGTTGCGTTTCATCACTTTGGGGTTGTGTCAAATGACATCACTTCTGGTGATATCATCAGAGGTCAAGGGTCGAGAGGCAAGGGGTGGGTCACTTTTTTGAGGCGAGGGATAGGCCACTTTTATTTGGGTGTCCGGGCCCATTTCTTGTCCCAGTCCGACCCTGTTGTTCACTGTACCAATTGCTGATGAATGTCGGTAGCAATTTGGATTTTCCTGGAATGGGAGGCAGTATATATTCCAACGTCTACCAATGGGTTATATGCACAGTGCAACAATCTATCACCGGCTGGTGGCTGAACATCTGGACAAAATCCTGTGCAAGCCTGAGGTGCAGATCGTACATTACATTGACGATATATTTATCCAAGGGAAAGATGAGCGTAGTATGCGAGTGCACCTAGATCTTATGAACGGTTTACGGAAAGAAGGGTGGGAGATTAATGAGACCAAAACCTAAGGTCCTGCAGAGACAGTGATTTTTCTGGGAAATCAGTGGCATAAGGTACACTGCGAAATGGTGCCCAAAGCCAAACAGAAGATCCGCTCCGAGGACTAAGAAACAAGCGCAGCACTTTATTGGGCTATTCGGATTCTGGAGACAACATATACTACATTTGGGGCGGATTTTGGCACCCATTTAGAAAGTAACATGCAAGAAATTCAATTTGGAATGGGGTGATGAGCAAGATAGGGCGTTCCAATTAGCCAAAGACACCATTCAGAAAGTACTTGATTTATGGCCGTTGAGGGACAGAAAGGTGGAACTAAATGTATCCGTACAAGATGCCTATGCCAACTGGAGTTTTTGGCAAAAACAGGACACAAAGCGGGTGCCTTTAAGATTTTGGTGTCGGAAATTGCCTGAAGCTGGTAGCAGATATACTCAGTTTGAGAAACAATTGTTAGCCTGTTATTTAGTGCTTGTGGATACAGAACAGATGACGGGGGGGGTCATGATGTATTGATCCGACCGGAAATACCAATCATGCAATGGGTATTGAGCTCCCCTAAAACACATCGAATTGGGCATGCGCAAGAGGCTAGCATCATTAAATGGAAATGGTACAGTCAAGATCGTGCCAAGACAGGAACGAGTGCAGTAGCAAAACTTCACGAGCAAGTGGCAGGGGTTCCATTAGTAGACCTGGAACCCGAGGGAGAGATGACAATTGATGAATCTCCAGTCAAATGGGGAATCCCATATGGAGAGTTTGAGTGAACAAGTTGAACATGCCTGGTTTACTTATGGTTCCGCCAAATGTGTGGGAATTGAGCGACATTGGAAAGCTGCATTTTATAATCCCAGATTGAAAAAAGTGTTAACCACCTCTGGCAAAGGGAAGAGCAGCCAATTCATGCAATTGTATGCAGTGTACCAGTCTTTCAAACAGAAGATGCCTGGGAGTTGTTACATTTATACAGACTCGAGGTTAACTGAGAATGGGTTGGTGGTGTGTCTGCCTACTTGGCAGTATAACGGATGGAAGATTCCTGCTAAAGAATTGTGGGGGAAAGAATTGTGGCAAGACATTGCTGAGATGCTAATGCATACTACAGTAACTGTGTATTACGTAGACACACATTGTGCAACGGATTCATTAGAACGATGGTTCAATTCTGTTGCAGACAAACATGCAAACATTTTGATCATGAACGCGAGGGCTGAGAAACATGATTTGGAGGGGATGGCTAAATGGGGCCCACCAGAAGAGTGGACATCTCGGAGAGAAGGCTACTATCAGCTGGGCACAAGACAGGGGAATCCGCATTCCGTCACAGATTGTGAAAACAATTCTACAATGTCCCATGTGTCAACATCAGAATCAAAGATCTATTCTACATATAACTCACGGCACGTTGAGGCGGGGTAAATTGCCTGGACAGATCTGGCAGATCGATTATATCGGTCCCATGCCCATTAGCCGAGGATGTCAATATGCGTGTACCACAGTGGACACATATTCCAGTTACTTAATGGTATTGCCATGTAAAAGAGCCACCCAATTGAACACGATTAAATTATTAGATCGAGTGGCTGTGTATTATGGTATTCCCTTACAGATTCAAAGTGACAATGGGCCCCACTTTAAGGGAAAGTTGGTTTTAGACTATTGTCAGGAAAAAGGAATCAAATGGATCTTTCATGTCCCCTATCACCCTGTGGCTTCAGGGTTAATTGAGAGAATGAATCGTGTGTTGAAGGAACAGTAGCGCAAAACTGATGAGGGTACTATGAAAGGGTGGCGAGAATGTGTGTCGGATGCTGTGAAGATACATAATAACCGTCCCATTGCAGTCATTCTCATAAACAGTGGAGAAAATATGTTGCCTCTACGTAAGGGAGATCGAGTGACCCAATTGATAGTAGTACCCATAAAATTATCCATAGTGAGGAAAGGAGAGCCACCCACAGTTTGTTTGTTTATTAGGTAATGCGCACCAAACCCTTAGGTAGCCGGGCGCAGCAGTACAAGTAGTCTTATAGCTTAGTTACAGTGCATAACACAGGTAAATGCAACAATTACATACATACATATAATACAGAACGTGTCCTTACAGTCAAGCAAACATTGACATACAATTATATATACATATTAGCCTAAAATACAGTATAGCTCACTGCAGATATTTGTGGACGTGTATGCATACAAGGAGTGTATACAAGTAGTGAGTATAGAGTGGTGGGGATAGTCGGGTGAGGGGAGTGGGGAGGTCATGTCAGATGTAAGCCGGGGGTAGCTAGGTGTGAAGTGAATCTGTTTATAGGTCGTTAGTACGCAACCGTTTGAGTACCTTATGTCTAAATGTATTAACTATTCTTGGGTACAAGGGTTTTGGCTCGTCAGATGCAATGGTTTCAGGTGCCAAGTTATTGTTACGCTCACCTGGTCTCTGTGGAGGCGTTGGGGTCCGGTTGTAGGCCTCCCTGGAGTTAGGTCACCCCTTACTGGTTTCGTCCCCTGCGGATCAGCTGTGGGCAGCGACAATCGTTGGCACTGCTCCTGCGTGGATATGGGAAAACGTGAATGCACTGATAGGCGACTGTGGTATCTCCCAAACCCTTCGACCCAAGGTGCGATATCTGTGGGCATGTACCGGCCCATAAGGCTCACCTGGTAAACGTGAATGATGAGCTCTCCGTCCTGCTACTTCTGGCAGGGGCACTTGTTGATGTACTCGAGTTCCTTCACTGATTCCTGAGTAATAGTCCAGTCCAGCTGTGACTAAGCTCCTCCTTTTGCTTTCTCTCAATGTCTCGTCTTATTCCCTCTTTCTGCTTTCTCTCAATGTCTTGATGTTATTGCTCTCAATGTTGTTTTTCACTGAATAACGTTCCTCTCTGTTTTCTCCCAATTAGATGGATATGCGACCCAACAACGGCTGTTGAGGCGCGGAATGCGGCTGAGCAGTAAATGGATGCGACCGCGATGTCAGGCAGCAGGTGAGTGATGGTTTTAGGGAAGGCGCTATCTTTAATGGCAGCGCGCCCTTAACGTAATGTCTGTTAAGTGTCTAACCTTGTCTTTTGCAGGTGCTGCGAGTTCGGATGGAGTGCGTCGTGCCGCGGTGCCAAGAAGAAGATGTCTGCGCTCCGAGATGTTTGCAGGTGAGCCACGGTACCAGGAAGATGATGTCTGCGCTCCGAGAGGTTTGCAGGTGAGCCGCAGTTCCAGGAAGAAGATGTCTGTGCTGCGAGATGTTTGCAGGTGAGCCACGGTGCCAGGAAGAAACGTACAGGTGAGAGCAGGATCCTCCAGATGGTAAGTACGGATGTAGATGGCAGGATCTCTCCGGGTAAAATGAATCCCAGGCGACAGTGAGCGTTACGCTGCACGGAGGTGCAGAATAACGCGAAGCGTGTGCCTTGGGGTTGGGCTGGCTTTTATAGCTGAGCTCTTAAGGCCACGCCTCCCTAGCTCAGTCCTGCTTGCCACACCCTGCCACTCGTAAAAGTTGCACGTGCAGATGCAGATGGAGGCCACACCCGGACTAGTTACACACAAATGAGAAGTTCTTAAGAGTATTCCTGCCCATAATAAAAGAGTTCTGTTCCATTCCAAGCACTTCTGCCCATAATGAAAATGTCCTGTTCAAGTTCTTCCATGAGCCTGGTGCCACAGGCGCAAGGACTGTGTCCACCCAGGCCCCCCCATGTATAAACGCCCCAAACGGACGTGTGTGAACCATGATGCCCCCTGCTTCCTCCACCAGATGGTGCCGCTCCTGTGAACCTGGGCAAGTGGCCATGACAGGTAGGAGTCGAAAAACCTAATGGTCCGCCTGTCTCGGCGGATGCAATTGCAGCAGGAGATGATCAAGTGGTTCTTGTGATGAAACCTGGTAAAAGGAAATGGATGCATATCCCTGCTGACAAATATTATTTGCATGAATGATGTACTCTGCTGATATCTTGTTTTTGATCCTTGATTTATAGATCCAGAGTGTGCCGATGAGTGCCTGCGTGAGGCACGGTGGAGTGTCTTCGGGAGGGTCCGGGGACATGTTGGAGGAAGTGGCAAGTGTCTCCATTCTGCCGATGGAGTCGGGATTTGGATCAAGACTGACACGTCTGTTAACACTGCTGAGCCTAATGATGCATCTATTGCGACATACCGGAGTGCCTTGAGGAAACGCCGAGGACAAAAGCGTAATGATTTGCCCCTTTCTGTTCTTTCTATGTCTGTGGTGCAAAATAACTATCCCACCCTCGTTGGGCAGACCGAAAATATATAGGTTTACCTTGCTCGACAGGTGTTGAACGTTTCACATTTCTATATGTCGGATGTGCATGACTCTGCGACTGGTTTCCAACTGCCTTGTGGCGGTACCGACATCTGTCCCAGTGCTACAGAATTTATTTGGGGTCTTGCATAAGGATTCCTTGGTTGAGAGTTCCGATATACGGAGTTCTTTTTCGATATATGAATATTGTAAATTCTGTATGGACACGGACCGCAAATGGAGAAATATGACAAGCATTATTACTCACAATATTGCTCCTGCTGATGTTTGCTACCAAATGATTTGGGATCCAAACTTTGTCGGTAAATGTCAACAACTAACTTTGAACCAGAATGGGAAGGAAACTGATTTTGAGCTGCGCTTGTGTTTGCATTGATGTTTCTAACATATGTGGTGTAATTTCAATGTTCTAAATGCCAGCCACTTGAGCCATGTGACACTTCCTGCAGGGTGGTTATTCCCTTGTGGGAACCACACCTATTCATATATTCCTGCTAATATTTCAGAGGTCCTTGTACTCTAACACGCCTTGGCTTGATGCAGTTTCCCTTACGTCCTGTTATTCGGCGGTCTACGCGATCTGCTCCTTACACCGCCCTATCACCTCACTGTAACTCTGATGTTCATTTGTTGTCCGAAACTGAAGTGTTGGCGTTAGCTATTTCATTATTCGGGATTTGGGGCTTGGCAGATGGGGGATATAAAACCACGATTACATTTGCTTGTTTGATAGTCAAAAGGGCTTAATGAGAATTTGCAGGCTTTGACTGAGCTATTGTTGGATGATAAGAATTTTAGGAAGGCTTTTTTACAAAATAGGGCAGCTATTGATTATCTGCTTTTGAAGCATAATTTGTGGTGTAACGCTGTAGAATGGATGTGTTGTTTTGACTTGGAAGATCGTTCCCGTTCCATTGAGGATCATATTAATGAGTTGAGAGGTCTAGTTGGCCGAGTGGCACAGGATAAGGATGGGGACTGGTGGGGTCAAATATTTTCCTGGATTCCTGAGGCGTTGCGTTCGGCTTTGGTTTGGGTTTTTGGTATTTTTGCTGTTTTGGTGTATTCTGGGAACCTCCTTTTTCCCCCATTAGGTTATGGTAGTTAAATGTTCATGGGTTGGAGTGTAGTGCGTGTGCGAAAAATGAGCAAAGAAAACATGGTGTTGATGCGAGGCCACCTTGAACATTCACTGCCATTTACCGCAATGAAACAGCAATGAAAGCCTACGTTTGCATGGGATCAGCAAGTAAACATATATTTCTGCAGTGAAGACAAGGTCACATATTCATGTCAGATGAATGAACTGTGGAGAATAGTTATTGTATTTTCCGCCGAAAGGCAAGCCAGAAAGGGAGTCGGAGCATTATGCAGGTTCAGTGATAAGGGGTCCTGGGAACGAAGGCAAGGAGAGAAGCTGGGTTTTTCCACTTCTAGCTGGAATTTTCCACTCTTGCTCCTCATGCTTATTGTCTGCTCTTCGGCCAAGGGCAGTCTGGTAACCCATGAGGGTTAGCCCCATAAAGAGAAGAGGTATTCCTCTTAGGAGAGCAGCTAGAACTTGGACCCTGGGTGATGCAGTCTCGCTGAGAGGGAGGACGCTCTGCTCCATACCCGGTTAGTACGAGTGATTTCTTTGCCTGCCTGCCGTGGGACTAAGCAGTGTCGTGGTGGTTGAGATGAAGAAGCCTTCTGCAACTATCCAAACTGTGATGCTCTTTTTCGATGTTTATGTATAACTATGTGTTTATTTTTCTTTATGCATGTTATGAGTGAATAAAGGGCCTATAAAGAGCCATTTATAATATCATTATAACCAGTGTTTGTGTGCAATTCTTTGCCTACCTGAGCCCAATAACTGATTTTGCATGGGTCCGGGGGACCCAAGTACAAGGTCTCCCCACGTGGACAAGACAAAGCAAAACACACCCCCACAACCCCACATCTGATATCAGTCAGTGGACAAGGGAATCAAAATAGCCTGCATTCAAAGTTGGAAGGAGGATTTCACTTACCACAATCTCTGCCAGAGACTTCTGTCCTGGACGCGGCAACCAATAATCCGGCTTAAGAATTACTTTTGGAAATGAGGCAGAATTGGCATTGGAGTTTCGAGACTTCTGACTAGCCAAGGTCCCATCTCCCATGACTTCCACCAGGCTCACCAGTTTCTGACTTGATGGTCCATTCCGACTATAACACAATTCCTGTTCGCTGTACGTGCTGCTAGTCTGTGGAGGAGGTAGAGTGGAACACAGTCCATATGACCCACTTTGACAATATGGTGAGCCCTTTTCTCTGTGTGAGCTACGTGTCCGCGTAGGCTGTAAAGTGGAGCTGTGCTCTGGTGAAGAGTTCTGCTGGCAGTCATTTCTCTTTATTCTCATGGTTTGGGCGTTTTCTCCTTCATCCTCCTCTTCCTTGGTTGGTTCTTGATCTTCCCTTGGCATCGGAGTCCCTCCAGAAATGCTACCTGTATCTGAGGAGTATCCATCCCAAGAGCCCCAGGGCTCGTTCACATTCGCCAATGCAGCTCGGAGGTCAACATGGATCTTGTGAACTCTGGGTTTCCAATGGCAATCATTCACGTTTCCGGTGTTGGACCCCATGCCATTGGTCGACATGTCTTCTTGGTTTGGGGTGTCTGGGGGACTTTGGCATCTCTCAAACCACACACTCTGACCAGCTCTTCCCTCATGCTGCCAGAGAGATTTCCTTAAGATGGAAGACTCCTCCAAACACTTAATTTCTTTTGATAGAGTAGGGTCCACTGGACTAAAGTCTGAAACCAAACCCCCTCTACGGTCAAAATTGCTCCTCCTTTCCTTAGCATTTAGGATCCCTGAAAGAAAAAGCATACAGTATGTTCAAGCCAAGAGGGAACATGAAGTTGTATTATCAAGACAGAAGAAAGCCAAAAAGGTTTTTTGACAAACTGACTTGGAAATTGGGCTTGACCTGCAGAGGTACAATTTTAGCTGATAGGACTGAAACGTATGGAATGGAGTGTGTGAGTGAATGAGAAATGGAATAGACTCCAAGATGTTTTTAACTCAACTCCTGAAGAAGCACTTTAAATTAGCAATATAAATGAGACAAAAGGTTTAATACAAACTCAAGCGTAAAATGATATGATAGGTTATTTATAACACACTTAATACACAGAGGTTTCCAAGCGCGGACCCGGGGATCGAACCTGTGGTGCTTGGTGTCGTCTTGCTTCCAAGACGAGCACGTTGCCCCTGTGCTATCCTCCCGAGAACATGCAAGGATTTATTTTCTTAAACAAATGGAGCACTTGCAAAAATGAAATTACACTGCAGACATATGAGAGTTTAAAAAAAAAATGTTTTATCCCAAAACATGGTTTATCCCAACTTGCAGCCTCAAAGCAAGGTGACCTGTATCCCACTGGGCTTTGCAGCTCTTTTAAATGTCATGAATTGGCACCCCTTAGTAACATACTTTTTTGCAGCCGCTATCTGATAAACTAAAAAAGCGTTAATTTATAGTATTTCTGTATAGACATGTTGCCTTGTGGTTGATCTGCTACACTGTATGCATGCATACATTCTAAATTATAAGCACCAATCCAATAGCTGCAGGAATGAGTGATCATTAGTGGATCAAAGCATTGATATCTGTGCACACTTGGCCTACCAACAAGCCCATATGCCTAGATTATATGTAGAATAGCTGGTTGACACTGAGGGCATGAGGTGTTTTTCAGGACCCCACAGAGGGCTTCGTGCATCCTTTGGGGTACCTGTGAAGTTGTTGGAGAC
The DNA here is from genome assembly GCF_040938575.1 of Ambystoma mexicanum. NCBI lineage: Eukaryota > Metazoa > Chordata > Amphibia > Caudata > Ambystomatidae > Ambystoma > Ambystoma mexicanum. The sequence goes on from NC_090921.1 coordinate 302,013,051, forward strand.
TGGATTCCCCATAAGTCAATGCTAGTCTCCTCTTTTTTTTTTTTTTTTTAAATGTTTTTATTTATTAGTGTTTTGGTACAGATATCAAATGTACAAACCTTTCACTATCAGTAAAAAAAAAGAATAAATAAAACATCCTCATACAGATTTACAATAAAATTAAACAAGATTAATTTTGGATTTACATAATAAATGTCAAAACAATTCATGAAACAGTTTATTCGAGAGTGAAATTTGAGTTGATTATTGCCTTAACCCTGCCATTTCTGTCATTATTAGGGTAGGAAACCCACATAATGCAAGAATCAAACTCTGCCGTTGCCCTCCCATCAAACCAGACAACATCAGATAATTTACTATTACAGTCCCTAAGTATCCATTTCTTTCATCATTCAGTGCTGTGCAGTTAGTTACTAGACATTTAATAGTCTCTTTAGCAGCCAGATTAGTACAGAACCTACAAGTCTGGCCACCCGAACCCGCGTCCCACTTGCTTGTTTTTTCTTGTGTCAGAATTTGGTTTAGACGGAAACAGAGGTATATTGCCCTTAATATTGGACAAAGAAAGCTAAGAATATACTTTGAGATCTTTTTCCTTAGTGAGATATTTGGCATACTCACCATACAGGGAATACGTTCCAAGCTGATCAGAGAAGACCGCCCACTCATATTTGAAGTGCTTCTTCTTTACTATGGCCAAATTATGAATAAGTTCTTCTTTGGATGAGCCAATTAGGGAAAGTATTTCAGTCATTTGCTCTTTAAATAATTCTCTATTGCTAGCACCAGATTCCCTAGCCTGGTCATCACCCCAGCTCTGATAAAGGGACATAAGGGAGGGGTGGGGGGATTTAGCAGTTTGGCAAACTCAGCCATCTTTCTCCACATGGCTCTAGTTGCCACCAAAATGAAGCCGAACTCTTGTCTAATAATTGAGTTTGGAATTGAATTTGCAAATCCCAGTGTTTTTTTCCAGAACATTCCCTGTACCGAGTTGAGATATTCCCCCAAATCGTTCAAGGAAAGATCCAGACCATACAATAAAACCACATCCACGCTACAGATAATACTGAAGCAGAGGCTTTAGCAAAAAGTGGCACAATTGAGTATAGGCCCTCTCACTTTTGCCAACAAAGGCGCCACTTCCCCTTGATCAATAGTTTACAGCTTTGCTTGGAACCCGTGTTAGTTATATGGTACCCCAAATAGCTCAAGGACTCAACCATTTTTAAGAGGTTCTTACATTCTAATAAGCTACGATTATAGTTATTGGAGGTTATCCGGACTCTCTTCATCTCCATTTTCAGCAGTTCTTGTTCCCATATAATGGTAAAGATTCTATACACTTTGGAATTCCATTTCATGGTCAAACCCCTCCCCGCTGGCATAAAAAATACTGTACCATACTGCAGATGACAAACAGTTTAGTAAACTCATGGACAGGATTACAGGCTAATGATCACTGCCCCAAGCATCCCCCCTCACCAATGGATCACACAAACATCCCAATTCCTCAGATACATAGAAGGGGTCAATCCATGACTTTCTTGCCCCCCTACTCCACGTAAAAAAAGTCCTTCAACTCCAGTTCCCTTGGTAAACATACTTGGAGGACCCAAAACGCAAAACATTGATCCCAAACCGCCCCCTGCTGCACCGTTTGAGTAGAAAGCCTCTTTACACCGTGGGGTGCCCCAGTAGGTGGAGACGGAACACAGGTGGCATTAAAGTCCCTCCTACAACAAGGTACTCTTTTTCATCCATTCCCAACCATTCCATAAACAGGAGATCTAATTCCGGCTGTAAATCTGCTAGTTTAGTATTGGCGTGGTTCCAATAAAAATTTACAATCAACATATTTGCGTTTAGACAGGGTAAATAAATATTGATTGCCATGAAGTGTTTCGACTTTTTATTTTATTTTGTATTCTTTATTTAAGCCTTAGTCAAAGTGAACCTTTTACAAAGAACATCATATCACCCACAGTTCTGCTTTTGATGCCTTTACCTAGGCTGTCATTTTAAACTTTTTGTAGAACAGGTTAACATAGTTATAAGCTTAACAATTATTATCTTCAGAACCCGTTGTTACCCCCATTAGCCCCTCCCACAACAGACGAATTGGGGTGACAGTTCGAATTCAAGTCTGTGGCATTTGGGCAGATGGGAGATGTAGCGGCAGTGGATCGAGAATGTCCTTTATTTGTAGGCGTTGAGAAAGGGAGACCATTCCATTTCTCTTGCTGGCGAGAGGTTGTGCAGAGCCCCTGTGATGTTTTCCATTTCGTAGATCTCTTTGGCCTTTGGGGCCAACATTTTTTTCTGAGGGAAGCGTCAGTGACTTCCAATTTATCGTCAGGCAGACCCTTGCAACTAACAGAAGTAAGTGGGGCAAGTGTGGGAGACGTTGCCAATGTCCCTCTGTTTCCTTCAGTCCGAATAGAACTAGCCAGGGTTCATAGCGTCTCTCCACACTGTCTAAGCGCCTTATCCACCCCAGGACCTCTTTACAAAACGCTTGTGCTTTCTGGCATGACCAGCACATGTGCCAGTAGTCTGCTTGTAGGCCACACCCTCTCTAACATTGAGGGCTTGATTCCTGGAACATCTTGGAGAGGTGAAGTGGGTCGTACTGCCAACTATAAAGTAGCTTCAGCCTATGCAGTCTGTATTGGCTTGATATGGACGTTTTGTGGGTGCTGGTGCATAGTTGCTTCCAAGCTCTGTGTGGATAGGTCTGCACAGGTCTCTTGCCACCTTCTTTTGAGGATATCGTTCATATTTGTTTCTGTTATGTTATTTGGCATTTACATAGTGCTCTATACATCATTGGTATGACCTCAAAGTGCAGGTAGGTTGAACGCCCTCTGAGACTGTAGTCCAGGTCAGTTGAGAGAGTAGGGCGTCATAGGGTGCTTGGGTGCACCAGTTATGTGTGCAGCTGATGTGATTGCCTAATTGTAGCTCCATCCTAGCATTAGGTGTGGTGTTATTGATATTAGTAGAATGTGTGCAGTCTGGCGGGTGCACACCAAGACTAGGTTCTAGCTACATTATGCCTGTAGGACGCTCAAGTGTGCAGCTAGGCCAGTTTGTCATGGGATATAGCTGCGTTTTATTAGAATGATGAGGTGTTCAAGGGGTAATGTTTGTATGTGAGCAGTTAGGCCAAATTGATTGAGGGGTGTAGCTGCACTCCAATTGTGTGATAGTGTAGAGTAGAGAGTAAACATAGTGCTCAACAGGCTATGTAAATTTGCGAGATGAGACCCACTGTGGATGTGGCTCGGCTCAATATGTTTTCGATCGGCGTCAGGTCCGGTTGCGGCATGTTCCTCCATTTCTGGGATGTCCGAATGCTCTGTGATTGCAGGAAGTGGAAGATTGACAGGGGGCCTATTCTCAGCCCCTCTTCGAATTGCTGGAGGGAAATGCATCTGTTGCCCTTTATCTTTTGACCAACCCTCTCTAGGCCTGCCTTGTACCACTCTTGGAAGCGTTGTGGTTCCTGAATATCGTATGATTTAGGAGTGGGGGGTCCATATGTGGCTCATCAGGGACAGCCAAGATGTAATTCCCTTCATTTCACGCTTGTTCCACCACAGTTGTAAGAGAGTGCCCAATATTCCGTGGTTTAGAGCTTTAATCAGGAATGCTGCGTTCGGCACCCATAGCCATTGTCCTAGCGTCACTGGCCTCAGCAAGTAATTTTCTATCTCCACCCACTGCTTGTCTTCATCATTTCTGAGGTGTGAAATCAGGGCTCTGAACTGGGGTGCCCGATAATACGTGTAGAAATCTGTGAGGCCTACTCCCCCTTCTTCCTTGGCACGTCTCAGCATCTTTTATGTTATCCTTTTCTTTCTTTCTTGTCATAGGAATTTATTGATTTTGCCCTTTAAGTGTGAGAAGTGGCTTCCTGGCATGGCTAATGGCAACATCTGGTATAGATAGAGGATTCTGGGGAGGACGGCCATTTTGAGGGCGTTGCAGCAAACCGAACAGGAATTTGTAAGTTTGGCCCATCTGTCAATCTGTCCATTTCATTAGTTAGTTCAGACCGAAGCGGGAGGAAATTAGCTGCGTAAAGGTCTTTGATGTCCTTCGCAATATTCATTCCTAGCTATTTAAGGCCTGTCAGAGCAATTGGAATTCCCAGATACTGTAAATCGGTGCCCGGGACCTCTGCAGGACACCTATAAGGGAACAATGTGGATTTTTCTATATTCAACTTGACTTAACTCGAAATGTGTACAGTTTCAATTTAAATCTACTGCAATTGCAAGACCACCTATTGGTCTACCCTTTGGTCGTCTGATTGCTGGCTTACAATTCGTATGGAACCCTTTCAATTAAAAAATGTTTCTAGGCATCGTTTCTTGTATCATTAACACAGTTGTCATCTTTAGGTTCGTTCCAGAGTGACCATCCAGTTTATGGTAGCCGCACATATTCCATGACATCAATTTCAGGCAACCTCCCTCAAAGACTCAACTGCTTGACTTTGGACTTCTTAAACATTTCAATTGTAGATTCCAGCCAGGACCATTCCTATAGGTCTGGTCTTGTCGCTATTTGGATTTCAGGTTTAACATCTTATATCAAAAGTTTGAAGTGATTGTAAAGGGGCTAAGAAAACCTCAATCTCCTCGGATTTATTTAGTTGGCCCCGTTGGTAGCCAAGAGAGTTAAGTACTACTCGGTTATTCCAAACAATTTGTGCAATCAAATTGGAGGCATAATAACAGACAGACCTCTCAGCACCTTTTTTGGGGAATGCAACCCTTTGAATGCCGTCGGATCTCAGGGCCCGTAACTGGGGAATAGCCTGGAAGCTTTTAATCATTTGGCACCTGTTTATATGAAGGGACCCACATATTTGTGACTCGATCTGCCAATTCATCGTAGTACCCTGCAAAGTCTCTGTTTCAGGACGATAGAGCCAAGGGCCTGCTGTGGTTGAGGAAGAACACCAGCATCCATCGTTTCCACCTTGCCTGGGACGACATCCACCCTCGAAGGAAGCACTGTACTTGTCTGATCAGCTGAAGTTGTCTGCACCTCTGCCAGGGCATTTGTTTTGGAAACTTCTTGAGAGGGCATGTCAACATTAGATGTTATTTCAGGTTGTTTTTGACAGCCACAACTTTGTTGGCTACGGAGCTTGGTCTTTGGTTTTGTTGAGACTCATTTTGCACCGAAACCTCTCCTGACAGAGCATTAATAAACTGTTTATTACCATTTAAGGCTGGCAGGTTTTTTTACTTTTGGAGTTTTCCTTTCCTTTTTTGTCTATTCACCCTTACCCAGCCTCCGCGGCCACTCTCCTCTCCTGGTGAATCACTGAGTGTATGAACTTCCTGCACTGTGCAAGATTCCTCCAAGACAGCTTGTCTCTCCCTGAGGCATAGTTCAACAAGCGGAGTAGGACTGTCTGGAGATTCTGTGTTTGTTCTCACCAATTGTTCCAAGTCCTCCGGGGCAGACCTCATTTCCACCCGTATCTCCTCGGATGGTTGATTTTCAGTCGTGCTTGGTACCAATTCCTCCACTTCTTCTCCAGTCTCCGGGTACAGACGTATGGTCTTACGCTGGAATGAGGTTTCCAGCCTCTTTTCCAGTAGTTTGTTCAGCCCTTGATCCAGGGAGTTTAACTTTAGGGCATTCGCATGAACCAGCTCTTTTACATTGTCGTACAGCCTCAATAAAAATTCCAGTACTAAATGAATTGCTGAGATCGAGGCAGAGCCAAGGGTTTCCATTTGCGGCATGATGTTAGAGTCCCTCCTTAGTGTAATGTTTTTAGGGGTAAAGTAATTTTCGTTTAATGGAGCGGACTGAGCTTGTCTGAATCCTCGTATTTTCTGGTGCTCTATTAATGAGCTGTTTAGAGGACTCAGGTCATGTTCATAACCCCTTCCAGTTCTTTGATTTTCTGTTTCACTATGCAAACCACTTTTCTTAGTTGCTCGATAGGCATGTTCCTTGATTCCCAACATGTCATTGCAAAGTTACTCAAAGCATTAATAGGCTCTGATGTTCATTGCATATAGTGAAGGGTGTTACCCCGAGTCTCCCTATTCTGTGCTGTTATGCTAGTATATGCCAGAGCATTTACGTCGTTCTCACCAGACGTACGTTTTGGGGTAGCAAAAGTTACATGGGCTCTACTCGTAGATGGCACTCCTTTATCCGTGGGCAACAGATCTTTACTCGTTGGTGACAGCACTTAACCAGTTATACCCATACTCTGACTTTGGAACTCCTTATGGGAATCATAGCCGTCTCCCAATACAGAGTACAGACAGGGAGTACTGTCTACTTCAGGGACCGACTCCCCATGCAATTCCCGATTGTCACCCCGGTCTTCTGTGGACGGCAACTTAGATGTACTTTGTTGCTCCCCCCATGAGGAGTTCCTGTTCCCTAGAAACAGCATTTAATTCTGCATAGGTAATTTCCAAATGTTGTTGCGGGTACTGCATTTCGCACAGTTCTTCCAGCTCCTCATGGACTTGTAAAGCAATGCGCCCTTTTTTGGTTGGTTATTTTCAGCTCGCCATTGCAAAGCTTAGAGATTTTGGGTAATGTCCCCTAGTTTTCGCAATGTTTTTGGTGCGATTAAACACACACAGCCAGACAATGTGTTGCGCTTTCCTTATAACTGACCCACTTTTGGGTTCCAAGGGTGAAAACTAACCCCACAGTCGCCTGGGTCACAACTCAAAGAAGAATCAAGTTTCAAACCACTCCTCCAGGACAGTAGCAAGTTTCTCTTACCCCATTTATGGAGTCCCACGGTTCAGCTAGGTTTTCGCAAAACACACCTTCCCCGATTTGGAGCCTTCTTCTCTTCACAACACTGATGTTCAAGCAAGGAGTCTGAAGGGATCCAACACACGGGCATGATTAAACACATGTTGCACTTTCCTTATAACTGACCCACTTTTGGGCTCAAAGGGTGAAAACCCACCCTGCAGTCACCCGGGTCACAACTCAAAAAAGAATCAAGTTTCAAGCCACTCCTCCAGCACAGAAGCAAGTTTCTCTTACCCCATTCGTGGAGTCCCGCGGTTCAGCTAGGTGTTCGCAAAACACACCTCCCCCAGGTTGGAGCCTTCTTCTCTTGACAACACTGGTGTTCAGCAAGGGGTCTCAGGGAAACAGACCTTCCCCGACTTTACCACCTGACCAGGCTGACCGGAATGCCAGACTGCTTCACTCCACACTCATTCTCCACCTAGACTCCTCTAAGACCCATGTGCACATACAGTACCATTGCTTTCGAAAGGAGAAATCGGTCCAGAAAATTGACAGACCCAAATTGAAGATGGGAAAACATAGGAAGGTTTCACTCCAACTATTTCCAAATACCACCCTTCCTACCCTAAGATATACCGATAGACCAGTTGCAAAGTCGAGGTCTATACCACTGCAGGCTGCATGACAAACAGAGCTTAAACTTTAGGGGAGACAATAGCTTGTTGTAAAGTGCAGTGTCCCTGTACAGACTACTTTTGGTGATTAGGAGATTGAGCCAAAAGAAGTACGATTTTAAGATGCCTATAGCAAAGCTGCTGTCACTGTTTAGGATCTTAGGTATTGTCACAGCGTGTCGGATCAACAGAACACGCAAAACACAGGTCAGGTTTTAGCACTGTTTTATTTGTATCAAACATCAGGGCTGGAGAAAGGGCTATGGGAACTATTGGGAGAAAACACAAACACAAGAGGGGCAACACATAGTACACTAGTGCAAAGGTATTGCACAAACCAAGTGGGATGCTTGTACGTAACTTACACAGAATCTAATGCCCAAAGTCCAGGTTTCCCTACTCTTCTATAATCTACATTCAGGGCTTTATCAACCTGGAGATTTGTTCAAAGGGAGTTTTACAGTGCCACAGAAAACGAGCTACGACTTAGAACTGCCCTACTGGAATGGGTGCGTGACAAACTCATGCTGAAAGTCGGTATCCTTCCTTGCTCTAGCCTTGTAGATGTTGACCCGCTTTCCCTCTGCTCTGTCCTTGATGGACTTTCATAGTTTGACTTCCCTAGCAAAGGGCTTTACAGTACAACAGGAGCCACCGGTTACAGGCTTGCAGCTGAGACTGTGGTGAACTTCCAGGAGGTTACCAGTCATTTGGTCGAAAACCAAATGGTCGAATGACCATTTGATCGATGTAAAATGGTCGAAAAAAAAAAAAAAAAGTAGAATTTTTTTTATTTTTTTTTTAAGGGGGGGGGTTCCCCCAACCCTCCTTTTTCTTTATTAAAAAATATTTTTTAAGCAACCAAAACTAAAAAAATATATATAAATAAATAAATTCGACCTTTTTTTCGACCATTTTGATTCGATCAAATGGTCATTCGACCATTTATTTTCGACCAAATGACCGGACACCCTTCCAGCAATGTAGTTCCTAGGAGTTGACCTTGCCCGAAGGACCGGGGGTTTCATACCAAGCTTGTGGTCCCTTTGTTTCAGTGGCTCAAGCCAGGTACTGGATTATGCATCCACCCCCTCAACCCAGAGAGAAGGTCCTTCCATTGCTGGACCTAACTGACTGACCACTTGCAGCCTCTGCAGTCATCTCTCTCCTCCCCCTTTCTCCGTGTCTGTACTCCCTTCCTCCTGATATTTCTCTCATTTCCCTTCTCCTACTCAAACCTTTCTCTTGTACCAATCTCCTCCTCTTCGCTCTGCCCCTTCTTCTCCAACTGGTTCCTTACTCTGTACCCAACTCACCATTAAGCAATACTGCCCTAGTTGACGTGCTTCTGTCCCCTTTTGCAGTGTAAGGGCTGGCGCTAATTACTCCCAAGGGCTAAGTGACAGATAGGCCTGTTCCTGTTTTGGCTCAGTCCCCTGGTAACTAGCCTGTTCTCATTGTTCCTTCTACTACCAAGCCCCTGAGACATTAAAGGGCTTTCTGCTCACTGGAAGCACTGTCATGTTGGACACCAGATTCTGTGATAGCTCCAGAGTGATCCCATCTTCCGACAAGCTTTCTCCATGGTTTGCGGCTCCTGGAAAGTTCTCCTGTTGATCTGGTGAGTGGCCTAGAGGTCCTATGTTCTGATTCAGGGGCCGCTTGCTCAGAGTTTGTACTATCAGCATTATTTGTCCTCAGCTCATGGTGATACTTCATGGACCACTGTTCTGCTCCATGCTTCTAATAACTTGTTTCTACCTTACAAAGCGATAGGGCTATGGGAGCGACTTTACTCAACAGTCTGGGGAAGGGAGGTGGTCTCTGTTGGATTCCACCTACTCCTATGTACCACCTTCAGGGATCACATTGCTTAGGGGGTGGCTTTCCATGGCCCCAAGACGCTCTGGGACCCACCTACCCCTGCATGCTACATGGTATATTGCCACATACTCCTACTCCTTCTCTTAGGACTCCCCATAGATCGGTCCTAGGAGTTGTGGGGAATCTGGCAATGTCATCACTCCCTCTCCGGGGAAACTCCATGGAAACTCTCCTCCCATATGGCCATGGAGGGGCAGCTGCTACCTGATCCCGACCCTGGTGGTGGCTGCCTGAGGGAGGACCATTGGGGGGTGGGGAGGGACAACCCTCATGGGACGGAAGAAGACTCACTGGCAGGACCATGGTATCCACATTGCCACTCAGGGTCTAACACCAGCCCCTTGAATTCCCAAAACCGCATGGCCTATTGTGATATAGATCCAGTCCATCCACTTTGCACTGACCAGTCAAGCGGGAGAGGAGAGCTGTAGTGGAGGGAAGACAGTGCAGTGATGATTAGGTTTTCCCACTATGGCTGTTGGAGCGGCCCACTCTAGCTGTGAAGGTCCTGCCTCTTCTAAACGTCTGATAACTTGGCAGCACATCTCTTGTAGTCCATAAGGTCAAAGTTGTATCTGTTGCTATTGTCCTCATTCACTGTCCTCTACTGCCACTTCCCACCCTCCCCAGCCAACAGTCACCTTCCATCTCATCTACAGACTACCCAAAGCCCACATCGCCTTCATCCGAGACTTCAAAAACCCGGTCACCACCATGTCCCGGGAGGATGCCCCGGGAGGATAGCTCAGTGGCAATGTACTCGCCTTGGAAGCAAGACGACACGGAGCAACACAGGTTCGATCCCCGGGTCCGCGCTTATAACCCATCATATCATATCATGTCATGTCTCTCATGCACACCAACAACATCATCTTAGGTAACTTCAACCTCCCAGGCAACCAAACCGATGAAGGAAGCTCTCCTCAGCCTTCTCGACACATACAGCACACGAAAGACCCAACACGCGAGAAAGGTAACATCTTCGCTCTAATCATCACTGCACTGTCTTCCCTCCACTACAGCTCTCCTCTCCCGCTTGCCTGGTACGACTACCTAGCAGTGTCTTTCAACATCCTGCACACCACCCCAGTCAAGCACTGCCAGTAGAAACCCATCAGACAAACCTTAAGGTCCTTCAAGAACTTCCGGGTGGAAGCCCTCACGGAAGACATTGCCACCCTCCACCTTACAGGGACCGAATACCCCCAACTGAACTGCGGCTCTCCACTGGAAGCACTCAGTGGCACCATCTCAGCCTCCAGTCAACAAAAAGCGCCTCTGAAACAACGCACCTGCAAATCGAAACAGTCAGCACCCTAGTACATACAAGAACTCAACTTCAGCAACAGAGTCCTCAGGAAACGAAAGAAAATTGAACGCCGCTCCAGGACCGTATCAGACCTGGCGCTCCTCGAGGAATTCCAAGCAAACCCGCCAACAACTAATCAACACAGCCAATGCCTCCTACTATCAGAACACCAAAAAATCCTCTTCAAAGTAGTCAAGCACTGTGTGTACCTGGTACCCGACCCTGCCATACCGCACTTCATTGTAAAATCAACCGCCATCCACACATTCTTCATTGATAAACTCAGCAAGAATCACCAGCACATAGACACCAACTCTGCGTCCACAGACCTACCTCACGTCCCTACTTGCAAAATCTCCACACCCTGTACAACATTCAAGAACTCCTAGTAGAAACCCAGATCAACCTCAAAGCCACATCGTATACAGACGACATACTCCCAGAATCTATCCTCAAGACCCTCCCCACAGAAGCTCTCCTTCCCTACTTGGAGATCATCAACAGCTCCCCAACTCAAGGTACCTTTCCATGGATCCTAAAGACAGGACAAACATCCCTCTACTAAAGAAACCCACTCTGGATTCCGACAACCTAGGTAACTATCACTCCTTCACCTATCTTACCTTCCTAGGTAAGATTATTGAGAAAGCGTTAGCTGCACAACTGCAGCAACACATCGACACCAGCAATCTCCTTCAAACCTACTAATATGGATTCAGACCCAGATGCAGCACGGAGACAGCAACCATACAGGCGGGTTGACGATGCCCTCAACATCCTTGATGACAGCCCCACCTGCCTCTTGGTTCTAATCAACTGCTCAGCTGCTTTCCACACAGTAGATAACCAGGCGCTTACTGACACTCTACATCGGCGTTTAGGAATCAGCAACCTTGTCCTACGCTGGTTCAAGTCCTACCTTGCCAACCACCAGCAGTTTGTTCAGATGGACTACTCTCCAATGCTGCCCGCCACTTGTGGAGTCCTACAGGGTTCCATCCTCTCCCCAGTGATCTTCAATCTATAGATGGAGCTGCTGGGAGCCCGGCCAGCCACATAAAACATGCACATGCAGCAATACGCTGATGACACCGAGCAATATCTCAAGATCAAGTCCATCAAGGACATCCATAGGCTCAAAACCTGCCTCTCACCGATCCGGTCTTGAATGTCCAGTGCATACTTGAAGCTGAACCCCTCCAAAAACGAATTCCTGCTCATCACCAACAACGCTGAACACGCAGAAATACAGACCTGGCTATCTACCATGAACTCTGTGCTTCACAACCGCCAAGTCCCTCAGGTTCCACATCGACAAACACCTCTCCTTCAAGACACACATAGCGGTGGATCATCTCTCCCCCCAGCTCAAATTCAAGTCTTTCCTCCCTCCGGACAGCTTTAGATCCACTGTTCAAGCACTGGTCCTATCCCACCTGGATGGGGGCAATGCACTCCCCAAAGGCCTCCCGTCACCCTCCCTTGTGTCCCTGAGAAGTGTCCTAAATGTGGCTGCACACCTCATCGAGGGTCTACGCAGATACAATTGCATCACCCCGGCCCACATCGACCTTCACTGGCTTCCACTGCACACAAATCTCCAAGTCTTGCTGTACCATTTATAAGGCAATCGCCTGCAAGTCACCTGGGTACCTCACAGAGAAACTCAGAATCTCCAGTGGACAGCACACTACCAGAAGCCAGGACATGTGCAGACTTGAAATCCACTGCTGCAAAAAGGAAAGGACCAGAAAGCAAGCCTTCTCTGGCTACACCCGAAGACTATGAAATCGCCTCCCGTCAGCATCAGACTCGCCCCCACGCTCCTATAATTCAGAAAATAACTCAAGGCCCACCTTTCCAAGGAGTCTCTCCTCCTCAACGCCTAGTCCATCACGTTGCCCCTCAAGCCACCTGACTTACTAGACGCCACTAGCCCCACTCCTCCCTGCCACCTGGTACAGCTGTAACCCTGCCCTGTGGCCCACTGTATGCTCCCCCACCGCTGTATATCAGTTCTGTTATGTCTGAAAAGTGCGCTGTTCTGCATCTGTACTGTTGTATACCTCTGCAAATCGCTCTATTTCTTGAAGCTAGGTCCACGCTCAATAAATGCCCTAATAATGATAATAATAATGTGGTGTGACTATGGTCATGGAATCCTGCCACTCACCTTGGAAATACATCAGATTATTTATCTGAGAACTAAATCCAATTCCTCTGGAATCAAGCTAACATTTGGCTTGACCATTTTACCTTCTTCCGACTTGGTTCCAACAGCCATGAAGAGTATTTATTCACCATCATCCTTCTAGGCCTTAAACCAGCTTGCAGTAGATCTGTGATGGATCCAGTAGGCAACGTCACTTAAAACTTCTGCCATGGCAAATGATGCATGCCACTCTGGCAATAGCCTTTTTTGGGAAAGTGTCAAAGAGTCCCATCCGTGGTAGTCTGATCTTTTCCAGTATTGTCCACTTGACACCTGTTCATATGTGTTATAACTATTGTTGGACCTAACACCTAACACTGTTTCTTCCTTCCTTAGTTTAGTTTCCCTGTATGTGCCTCTGATTTATATGCATTGTGGTTCTTCATATGTATTGTTTGTGCCAGCTCAAGTGTTCTAAGTCTTGAATTGTTAGCTAGTTATTACATGTTTAACATTACTCAAAACTCTGATAACGTAGCATTCATTATTGTACTATCCAAAATTACAAGATTATATATAGTGTACTTCTATGGTGCATGCTGCAGTCATTGCCTATGTTTATATAGGATTAGGTTTCTGTATTAACAACAACACTCCAATACAATGATTTTAGAGGAGTACATTCTTTAAAAGATAAAGTAGTTTATGATAGGTCTCCCGATCACCCCTGACAACATCTTGTTACCAACAATATAAACACAACTCCTTGTAGGGACTTTTCATCAAAATGTATTTCACATGTGATGTTGTCAATGACATTTGTGATGTCATCTTTGATGTCATGGGTGTTAGTCTTAGCAGTGCACGGTGGTGGCGCGAGTTATGGTTGCTTAGCTTACCATAACTGGCGAATTTCTGTTTTTTTCCGGTTTTACTTGTAACTATAACGTCCCTTTAACAAAGATTTTTCAGTGAATTTTATGGGTTTTTACCAGTGCATGCTATTTTCCTACAACTTACTATTATCATACTTACCCAATATAGCAATATTTGTGTCCAATTTACAAAATGTCACCTTAAAACTCTCCCATTTCCCACCTTCTAGAATCATTTTTAACACTTCTATATACTTTTTGCAACTATTTCAACTAGTTTTGCATCCGTAGACGTCTACGAACATCTGACTTCATTGCGGACCTTCCGGACAGTGCCACAATCCCATACGCTGGCGCGCGCGAAATGATGAAGTGTCCGAGAACCCGTCCGCATTTCACAATAAGATCTGTGCTTTGCGGGCACTTCCCAACTGCATTTTCTACTGATCTAGGAACTTTCAACTTAAAAATGTACATTACACAGCTCCAACACCAATTCCTGCTCACTATCCATTAACAATCTAGTACACAGTACATACTTTTAGCAAAACTGCTATTTATCTTAAAATGGCATCAGCTAATGCCATCCCTCCTCCCCAAGAACCACCACCACTGCTGTAAACAAGGAGCATGAGAAACACTGCCCCCTACCTTAGATATAACACACGCGCAACATTTTCCCATGTCCACCTACCTCTCCATATTAGTTTTTGGTTTTCCCTCATTTCCCTCCCCACCTTTCATTCTTAGCTCTCCTGCCAAAAAAAAAAAATACAGGGCCCCTCTTCGCTTTCCATGGCAGCCTGCAGAAGGCAAAAAGAGAACTCTATGACCATATTACCACAAGCACATTTTTATTCCTTTTCAAATCTATCCCAATTTCGAATAACTTTACCACAAAGCCAGTCCCAGGTGGACATGGCCAATTTAACCCCATGTTTTGTCCCTTATGGTCATGGCCAGTAGCCAGATTGTCCGGATCATGACCTTATTACGTAAGCCGCACAATATGGCCACTGCCCATGGTCACAGGCTACACCTCAGTCGCCAAAGGTAAATCACAATTTTTTGTACCTACATTATGACACTTGTCAAAATATAAAACACAGGCACATTTGCAAAACCATGCTTTCAGGTCCTTCTCAATGCTCCTTACGTAAGTTTGCTGGAAATCCATCCATGTTTTATTTTTCAAAATTGTCAAATGTATGCACATACAATAAATTTTTTTTATTAAAATGTATTTGGTTTACATCTTAAACCTTACATTTATCATTCACATTCGATTTACATTGTTCTCCTTATTAAAAACGGCAACATCGTTGACTTTTATTATTCTTCATTACTGCTACTGTTTTCCAACCTAATAGTTTCCCAGAAGTCAACTATGGTTGCCACCATCTTTCTATTATTTCCCATCAGGATTTGGCTCCATCTTTCTTCTTTTTCCATTTCTACTGTGGTACTAAAATATTTGGAGCTATAGAGTAGTCTTTTTTTATTTAGTGTCTCGCATTCCATAATCACATGATAGAGAGTTTCTGTTTTTCCTATTGTTTGACAGAATCTGCAGTCGCTATTTGCACTTTTATTTTGGTTCCATTTCCCCAGGACTTCTCTTGTTGGTAGTAGGTTCAGTCTGAATCTTAAAAACATGTCTCTGATTCTTCGATCTGGGTATAGTTTTAGGTAGTATGGAAGTTGGTTGAGTGATCTTGCCTCTCCATCACATTTCAGAGTCATTTTATATCGGTCTTTCTGCTCTTGTGTCTCGATCCAATCAGTTCGACTCAGCTTCTTTTTTGCGATTTGAGGCATTTTCGTCAACGTCTCCAGTGTAATTCCTTTTTTGTTACATATAGTCATAGACGCTTCTTTCCATTTGTTTAATGTAGCATCATTAACGTGTTCTTGTGAAGTTCTTAGTATTTCCAATGCAGGTATCTTTTCTTCGCTGTTCATTTTTCTGAATAGATCTAGTATTTTCCATTCTATTATTGATTCTAGTGATTGGAGGCCCAGTTCATAGCGGATACGTGTCATTGGCATGTTCTGGGGTAGGCTTAGTACTTTCCGCCAGTAAATCGCCTCCAGTTTCATCCATATTGTTCTGTCATGGTTGATCTGGGTTTCAGCACCGTACGCAAGGATCGCTGTCACCTTGTGCTTGTAAAATGTTACAACTGGTATGAGAGAAAATTTCCCGAATTTCTTATGTATTGACAGTCCTTGTCTGGCAAGCATTCTGGTTTTAGCCTTTAACTGTTCTGCCCATGGCGCTTCTGTCAGTGATTGATTGATCCATATCCCTAGATATTTATAGGTTGCGACCTGGATCAATTTTTCTTCCTGAAGGTAATAATTGAAGGCTTTATTCCATTTTGATTTCTTCTTTGTCAAATACATAATTCTTGTTTTCTTGATGTTTATTGTGAGTTCATTTATTTTCCATGTATTCATGAGTTTTGTTGAGGGCTTTTTGTAATCCGCACAGTGTTTTAGCAAATAGAATTATATCATCTGCATAGATCAAACAAGGGACTGCAGTCGCATTTAATTTCGGCGGATTATTGCTCGATGTACTTATGGACTCTTCAAAATCTGACGTGAAAAGACTGAACAGTGCAGCCGCTAGCGGACACCCTTGCTTTAGGCCATGCCAGATGCTGATTTGTTTTGTTATTATTCCATCCGATGTCATTCTCACTTGTATTTTTGTGTTAGTATACAAGAGTTTGATTGGTTCTAGGATGTCGCTAGGGCATCTCCATTGTTCAAGTTTGTTCCAAAGCAAGTCTCTATTGATTTTATCATAGGCTAAGATCAGGTCGACATACGCTACTATTGTATTCGTTTTTGTTCTTTCAGCTTCCTGTTTCATCATGTTTAAGATCATCAGGTTTATATTTGTACCGACATTGTGCACAAATCCTGTTTGACACACTGCTTGATGGTTTGTTTGCTTAGCCCAAATGTTTAATCTTGTCAGTATAAGGTTAGCGCCAACGGTCGATAGTTCTTTGGCTCATTGGATGATCCTTGTTTGTATATTGGGATTAGTGTTGCCATTTTCCAGGAATCAGGAACATTTTTCGTACGGTTAATCAGGTCTATAATTTTACCACAGAATTGTGCCCAAACTTCAGGGTTTCGTTTTAGTGTGGCATTTGACATGCCGTCCGGGCCCGGGGCCCTTGATGCGTTTAATTTTTTTATTCTGTTGGTAATTTCACCAATATCGTATTTTATGTTCCATGGCTTTTGCGTGTGTTACTGGCTTTTATTCATTACTGTTGATATTTCTTCGTAGAGTGCTGTGAAGTACTCTACCCACGCTGCTTTAGGGACATCCACTATCATTGCATCCTCTGAGTTTTTATTCGATTTCAAGAGTTCCCATGGACGTCTGGTGTTACAATTTTTAAGGGAAGCCATCATAGATTCAGTGTTTTCTTGCTCTTGCATCATTTTAGCATTTTTGTGCCAGTTTTTGAATTTTTGTGTTGCTTGGCCAATTATTCTTTTTTTGGTTTGTGGAGATTCCTTTTGTGCTTTTTTAATGATCGCTTTTTTTTCCTTTTTCTTTTCAGCGATAGCTTTGTTATAAATATATTTTCGTTCTGGCTTTGATCGATTATTCAATCACTGCTTCATTTGGAATTGGTTAGTTAACCATCCATAATTCATTTTATTGGAATCTTCTTTCTTTGAATTCATTAATGTTTCTGTGATTTCATTTAGTCTGTTATGCGGAATTCTCAAACGGTTCATTCTATTTGATAGCGTCAGATTGGGTAGATTTATTTTGAGTCATTCTCCTTTGTTCATTTCCCATGAACGCTTTAGTATGTAGTGGTCACTATGTTCACTAAATAGATTTTTGGCTTCGATTTTAGTTTGAGTAATTCCCTTACTAGTATAAATAGAATCGATAATTGATTTGGTTTTCCCTCGTGACCATGTTGGTATCGGTTTTGTTGCTACATTAAGGGCATCCCATCTTTCAAAGTTTCTATTGCGTGTCTCTGTTATCCATCTTCGTGCTCTATGTTCCAGCAGTTGGTCTTCGATTGGTTCTCCTTTATCATCAAATAGATGCAAGTTGAAATCGCCACATATTATGTATTCGACATCTTGATGCTCCTGTGCGATTTTATCTATCTTAGTAAAGATAGTATCTATTACCGTTTCTTCTGGCACTTTCCTTGGATTCCAATATACATTGGTGATGTTTAAGTGTTGGGTCCTTGTAGTCTCATTATTACTCTGTGGTTGTGTTATCGCTTGTATTTTGACTAGGGTGTTTTGCGCCCAATTTCCTATATTCTGATATTCAATAATTTCTGTTGCCAGGTCTTGACTGATTAGGGTAATAAGTCCTGCAGATGGTCTGCCTCCATTGTTGTTAATTGCAGGGTTCATGTGTATGAGAAATCCTTCGCATACTGGGGGAGCTGTTAGCCATGTCTCCTGTAAGCATATCACCTCTACTGCGTTCAACTCAGGTCGTTCCATTTGGAAAAGATGCGAGTGTCCCCTAGTATTCCATGAGCATATTGTTACTGTTTGTTTGTTGTTTCCTGTTCGTTGTTATTGCCTCAGTTTGTCATATAACCTAACCCCAACTTGACAAAAATCGATTCAGACTTTACGAAAACATTTGTATCTAGACCTATAATCTTTTTGCAAACCTTTGTGTAGATTTGTCGAATGGTACCACATTTATAAGCCGTTACAATATTTTGGCACCCCCCCTCTAATTCTGCCCTCTCTTGACAAAATCCCACAAACTTCACAAAAACATTTATATCTAGATCTATTATCAGTTTGCCAAATTAAGTGTAGATTCATCAAATTGCACCACATTTATAAGCCTTTACATTATTTCAGGAGCCCCCCTCTAATTTTGCCCCCTCTTGACAAAATCCCACCAAACTTCACAAAAGCATTCGGGATGAGGTCAGGAATATAATTGCAATATTTCATGCAGTTTCATTAAGTGGCGCCAAAGTTATAAGCCATCCAAGAACTGCTTTCCACCAACCCTGTCATGCAGAGGTGTCTGAACTTCACAGGACTGTTCGCGAACATCCGAACTGTTCGCAGACTTTCATGGTGAAATACATCTGTTTTTTTCCTTCTTGCAGCCATAGTCCATCCCATCCTCATCACCCCTCACCTCCCCAGAGATTATTTGATAAGTTTGACAAGTGCAATTTTGTGTTTTTTAATATGCTTTTACCGCGATGTCCGAGGACACCGGCCGCTGTCCGTGAATCCAAGCTGGCGGGCGTTGCCAAAAATCTGAAGCACCTCATGCGTCAATCCCAGCCAATCAGCAAACACGTTGCATGTCCGCGGACATGATGCAAGCCGATTAACCAATCGGTGTCCTGCCTGCGGAGTGAACAGGGAAGTGTGTCCGCGGAGCGGACATAGATATCACTAATTTTTTCAGACCTACTTTTTGGTTGTTTTAAAAAAAGTACTGGATGGATTTTCACCAAATTTACAAAAGCACGCTTTCAGGACCAAGTCGCTACTCCTACGGCAAATTTGGTGAAAATGCGTCTAGCGGTTTGGGCCATAGGCACAACAGAAATTTTTTCTCCATTCAGTCTATGGGGAAAAAAATAATTATTTGGGACCCCCCCCTCATACATTTTCCCCCCTTGACCAAACCTCACCAAACTCTGCAAGATGATTCAGAGTGGGCCATATACTTTTTTTGCAAAGTTGGGTGAGGATTTGTCCAGGGGCAGCGAAGCTATAAGCCGCCCAAAAAGTGCTCTTCCTATGAGATGAGCAACTTAACCATGACTACATGGCCGCTACCGTAGGCCATGTAAAAAATATATATCTCAGACGGTCCAATATACGGTACAAATATTGAAGTGGGCACGCAAAGTCTGGATCATTTGGGTATCTTACATGGAACGTGAGGAGCATGAACTGCCCATTCAAAAGGTTGCAGGGTGTTATTATATATGCAGAGTGGGTATTGCGTTTCTACAGGAGACACATTTGACATGAGATACCAAAGCAAAATTTGGGAAGAGTTGGGGTTGCCACCGGTATTTCTCCTCATACATATTATACTCAAGAGAGGTGTGCATCCTCATCCACAACTGTCAGGTTCCGTCTAACCACAATGGTCAAAGATCAAGGTAGGGGTCTGGTGGTGCAGTGGATTATACAGGGTCGACTGTACACCTTGGTCAACTACTATGGTCCTAATCAAGACACAGTAGAATCACTGGAATGGATCAACCATCAACTAGGCAAGCTCCCACCTGGAGAGATAGTTTGGCAGTGAGATTTTAACACGGTTATGGAGCAGGGTCGAGATCGCATGGGATTGAGCCACCATGCAATACCCAAGACAACCGATAAATTACAAAACATGTGTTCAATGCGGGAGACTGCCGATGTCTGGAGAATTAGGAACCAGGACGCATTGAAATACACATACCACTTTTCTGTGCACGACTCAGCGTCTAGGCTGAAGTACTTCCTAATCTCCCAAACGTTACTGGGGAAGAGTAATAGAGGCGTCTATCCTGGCTCGCTGTCATGCCTGCAAGGGGTCTCCCCGGTCACGTCCCGTCACCCAATCACATGACCACCCCCGTCCATTTACCTTTCTCCCGGGGCTCGCGCAGGCAACCCAGTTTGGCTCACGCGCTGACAAGGCAATCACCACATGCCTGTCAGTCGCGCTTACGACAGTTTCTCCATTGGCAGTTGCCATGGAGATTAGGCAGCCGCTCGAGCGGTAGCACACGCTCTCGCACCGTTGTGGCCCGGTCACGTGACTTGATTACGCGATCATGTGACCCTGATTTACGGTCACGTGACTCCGTTCAGTGTCACGTGACCAGGAAGTAATGATATTTAAACGGTGCAGCGCCTAGACACCACGCTTCACAGCTGTTTTCCTCGGAGAATCTGTCTGGCTGATTTACCCGTGCTACTCACCCGGCTTCCTCGAATCCTGCTCTTGTTTTTTGGACTCCTTGTGGATCACGTTTGGCTACGGCGACATTGGCTCTTCTATTCATCACGGCTCCTGACCTCGGACTGAATCACGGACTTCCTCTGCTCCTTGTTTCCCATTGATACGGACAGCTCTCTCTGGCTACAGACCTAATTTTGTTCAACGGATACCTCTTGGCTTTCCCGGATTGCCTCTCTGCACTAACTGGTCACACTCCTCCTGGTGGCTATCATCGGACTAATTGAGACCCTTCCTCCAATACTACTCTCTCCAGTTGGAGACGGATACTTTTGGGTCCAGAAGGGGTTCCTTGTCTGCGTGAGTCCCGGAACCTTTCCCCTCTTAGGTCCAACATCCATTACATCAAAGACCCCGGTAAGGCTTGAACTCTTCTCTGTTACATATACATGTAGTACCTGCCTGCTTGAATTATAACCATTGCCTTTTTTCACAGCTGCCTTGGGGTTCCTAGTACTTCGGTTCCGGCGTTGGATTCTTTCTCCACCTGTGGCCTCAAGGGTTGCACAGGGAGTGATAAGCGATTCTCCCTGTGCGGCACTTGGGGACGGAGGTCCCCTATATCTTCACGACTCTCAACACTTAACACTCGCACACTGTCGGACCCTTCTCCAGTGCTATTAGCTATTGAACTAACGTGCCGGGAGACAGAAAGAGCGACCCGTGTGTTTAAAAGTAAAGGACTAACTGATGCAATATTTATGAGGACCTCGCGAGGGTGATGCATCTTTTTTCCGAAACTAATACTGGATCGGTTGAGTCAGCAGCAATTCTATTGGAGAGCTTTAAGTGTATAGTTCGAGGTGAATTTATCGCTAGAGAATCAGGGGTATTAAAGCAAATAATGAGGGAAATGTTGGATGTTGAAGCTCATATCCAAGGATTACAGGCGGAAACACCCACACCAACCCCCTCAGAGCAAGCTGAAATTAGGAGACCTCTGCACCGGTTTAACGAGCTAGCGCACAGAGATGTTAAGTTCCTGCTGGGAAAAGCTGCCATACGACTCCATGGGGAGGGACAACGACCAGGTAAATTATTGGCCAAAGTGGCCAAGCTAGACGACCCCAGGGATCGCGTGCTATCCATAAAATATTCACAGGGAATGGAGTGTTTTGCAGATACGGAGATAATCCGGGAATTCTGTCAGTTTTACGAGCAACTATATTCTTCTTAGGTCTGGGGCCCCCCAGGTGCAGTTAGGGAATATCTGGAGCGGGTGGCCCTATACTGGTGTATGGATAATGAAAGGGGATGGCTGGGTCACCCACTGACCTTGGTGGTTGTGCCCGGGGCTATTCGATCACTCCCATCTGGGAAGTCTCCTGGGCGAGACGGATACACAGTGCAGCTTTACAAACAATATGCTATGTCCAAGGTGTCTCCATCACTAGTGAGAAGTGCTCCGTCACCCTTATTATTATTATTTATTCAGATTTATAGAGCGCACGTCAGCCCGGAGGCATCGTGGCGCTTGTTACAGACAATATCTTAGTTACATATGATACAGTAATTACATAAAATACAGAATTTACAGTGGATATGTATACATTAGCAATGCAGTATATTTACATGGATTCCTGAGAGTTTCACGGATATTTCGCAAGGAATGAGGTTTTCAGTTTCCTGCGAAAAGTGGGGAGTGCGTTTTCCGCTCTAATGTCAGCAGGGAGAGCGTTCCAGGTCTTGGCTGCAATGTAGGGGAAACTTAGACCTCCGGCTTTGGCTCTTTTGATGCGTGGGATGCAGATTAGGTTGGAGTATTGCGTCCTGGTGGGACGGGAGGAGGAGGGTTTGAGGATGGTTTCTGATAGATAGGACGGGGCGGAGAGAGAGAGGCATTTGTGAGTGAGGGTGAGGATTTTGAGAGTGATCCGTTCTTTGACCGGGAGCCATTGGGCTGAGTGCCTGGCCTGGGTGATATGCTCTCTTCTTGGGATACTAAGAGCGGCCCGGAGAGCATTGTTCTGGGTGATTTGTAGTCTGTTTATGTTTTTGGCTGATGTGCCTGCTAGGAGTGCATTGCAGTAGTCCAGTTTGGCTCCAATGGTTGCCCTTGCTATAGAGAGGCAATTTGGTTTAGAGAGGTAGGGCTTGATGGCGTTTATGAGTTTGGTGGTGTGTGCGGATGCGGATGTGATTGCGCTGACTTGTCTAGTCATGGATAGTGAGGAGTCAAGGTATACTCCCAGAGTCTTTACGGCTGTGGAAACAGGGATGATGGAGTTGTCAATGGAGAAGTTGGCGTACAGTTTGTCAAGTTTGTCTAGGGTGTTCTGTTGACCTAATATCATGATTTCCGTTTTGTCACCATTGAGGCAGAGGCCATTGACAGCCATCCAGGCCTTGATGACGGAGTAGATTGTGTGGAGTGCCTTGGCGTCTTTGTTGTATGATCCTGAAAGGGGTAGAAGTACTTGTGTGTCGTCCGCGTAGTTTGTGTATGTGATGCCGTATGAGTCAAGTTTGTCAAAGAGGGGCTTGGTGAACAAGTTGTAGAGTGTGGGTGCAGTGCAAGATCCTTGAGGGACCCCGCAGTGGATTGTTGTGGGAGTGGCGTTGGCGATGTCTGAGAAGACTTTCATGGCTCTTCCCTCGAGGAAGGAAGTGATCCAGAGGGCTGCTTCTTTGGAGAAGTTGGCTGAGTGTGTGAGGTGTGAAGTGAGAGTCTTGTGATCAACCAGATCAAACGCGGCTGAGAGATCTAAAAGGAGCAAAAGAGCAGGCTTGCCTTTGTCCATGATTTGGGTGATCTGATTCTTCAGATCTACCAGGGCTGTTTCCGTGCCATGTCCTTTCCGGAAGCCTGATTGCCTAGTCCCGAGGATGGAATGGGTTTCCAGAAAGTGTTGGATTTGGCAGTGTGCAGCTTTGTCCAGTAGTTTCAGCAGAAATGGCACCGTGGTTATGGGTCTGTAGTTGTTTGGTTGTAATAGGTCGAGAGTGGTTTTTTTTTTAAAAGAGGCCGGACCCAGGCCTCTTTGAGGTTGGCTGGGATGATGCCTGTTTTAAAAGACGTGTTGATGAATGCCGTGAAGAGCGGCGCAAAGCAGTCTGCGCAGTCTTTGACGAGTTTTGGTGGGCAAATGTCTCCTTTACAGGGGGAGGGTTTGAGATTTTTTAGTAGGTTAATAACTTCTGATTCAGTGACGTCTCTGAAGGAGAAGACGGGTATGGTGGGCTTGGGCGAGGTGGGTGTGGTGCTGGTGGGTTTAGTTTCAGTCTGTTGGGGAAGTGCTTTGCAGTGGTCTTTGATTTTTTTTTGGAGAAGGTCAATTTTGTGTAGCATGGCAGTTTGAATGCTGGTACACCAAGCTTCGTCTTTGATTATTTCGTCCGGTGTATTAGGGGGGGAGATAAGCTCATTAAAGATGGCGAAGATCTCTTTGGAGTGTGATTTGGCATTGGAGATACGCGTGTTGAAAGCGTTGGCTTTGGCATTGGTGATAGCTATCTTGTATTGGTGGGAGATTGAATTGAATTTGTTCTTAGTATTGGTGCAGGGGTCCGATTGCCAGTTTTTTAGTGCTGCTCTTTTGTGGGATCGCATTGAGTGCAGTTCTTCAGTAAACCATGAGTTGGTGTGTAGGGATTTCTTCTCTTTTTTCCATACCCTTACGAAACGCTTAAGAGTTAGCTTGCTTTTGTGAATTGTTTCCAAATGGACAATTCATAAAACTGGCTCTCGGTCCTAGATGTGTTCTTGTACTGCGCAATTCCATAAAACAGTTGTCCCCGTCCTGAAATAGCCCCGATACTTGATAAAGTACTTAAGAGTGGTTGCAAGGAAAGAGTGGTTTCGACAATTTATGCACTTATACCTTGCTGGCAGGCGCGAGCTTGCCAAATCCCCAGTGAGAAATAGGAAACAACATTGGGGTGCACAATAACACAAGAGATTTGGAGGTCTTGTTGTAAGGGTACGAGAAAAGTGACCCTCAATGCTAGATATAAACTGATACACTTTAAATATCTGCACCAATTCTATCATGTACTGGCCCAAATGCATCGCCTTTTCCCTGACACCTCAGATAGTTGTGCAACATGTCAACATGCGCCGGCTGACTTTCTGCACTTGGCATGGAAATGCTCACAGATTTCTGCATTCTGGAAACAGTCATTCGAGACAATCAGTAAGATAATAGACGAGAAGCTAAACCCAGATCTTTTGACAGCATTACTGGGTCATACTAGACTAATCCCAGGAGGTACACAGAAATTGGTGGGCCTGCTATTACTCTTAGCCAAAACACGGGTGGCAATGACATGGCAAGGAACGCAGTCTCCAACAATGAACCAATGGCAC
This sequence comes from Ambystoma mexicanum, assembly GCF_040938575.1. NCBI lineage: Eukaryota > Metazoa > Chordata > Amphibia > Caudata > Ambystomatidae > Ambystoma > Ambystoma mexicanum. Next base: position 302,038,028 of record NC_090921.1, read on the forward strand.
AAGGATATCCTATAGTGCGATGACATGGAGGTGGAATACAGTAAACTATTGTATCATCGGGCTAGCCCCAGAGACATCTGGGGACCGTACATACACTACCTGATTGCATTAACACAAGAATCGGAAAGAGCTCAAGGCAGTTCCCTGATAACTTGCGGAATGCTGCCGACAGACAAACTGATGTTGCATGACCCTCGACGGACAAACGTGAAACGAGATGTAAGCATGTTGCCCCAATGATGCGCAGTCAGTACTCAATGCGGATAATTCAACAGATAAGCAACTGTAAAGTCATACTCCACTGTCTCTAAAACAAGCTCCGAATTAATGCACTGTAGATGAACCACTGTTTGGGGGTTATGTGTTTAAAGTTGGCACAATGTTCCGGTTATGTTAAGAAATGCCAATAGTTGGGGGCGTGGCTTGGAGCCGACGCGATGCAGTCGCTCCTCTAAAGCCGCCTGTGGACTGCCCGCTGCTATAGCTAAAATTATGCGGTTCCTGTAGCCTACATGATCCATCGCCGCCAGCTATGTGGATCGGAACCGATGGGGCACTAGCAGCTCAAAGATGAAAGCCGGGAGAGGGAGCACTATGTCTGTACTCGTCGCTTGAATCCCGGTCTCCTCTGCCCCATCTGCCGCTCGGAGAATCCAAGATGGCGGGCGCACGTATGATGGCGTGCGCAGTCAGGAGCTGGAGGCGATCCTCCCCGTAGCACTCGAGCCGGAGGGGACGGACGAGCATCCGGATATCCAGACAAGTGGGGACTGTTCCCATCGGCCGGTGAGGGCGGCCCAGGTCCCCCCCCCTGGAACCGGCGAGGATTCCCGCATGCACTGGCCTCGTTTGTACACCTTTTCCCTCTTCCTCCGGGGGCGCCCCGGCCCACGCCGCTTTACAGCTTCACATCCAGCGGACGGAGATCCTCCTGGGTGTCCGGTGGAGCCTATCTTCCGGCCTATGGACATATGCAACGACCCTTGAAGCGACTCGATTTCCTGGAACGGAGATGGGAGACCCTCCCCCCAACGGTTGACGGTGGGAGCCCTCAGCAGAAGCCCCTTGAGAGACTTAAATTCTCCCTGAGCCCTTCCTGGGGCGCCCCGGCCCACGACCCTGCGCCCCCGGATAAGGCGTACATCCCGCACGAGCAGTGCTTCTTAGCCGCTGGAGGCCCGCGAGCAGCTCCCTTAGCAACTCTTCTTCACTGCTACAGTGCTCCTGGTGGCCATTGCCCCGCCGCTGACCATCAGCGTGATGGCCAAGCAACAAAAGACCACCAAGTCTTCGGACATAGCAACTCTGCTGACAGCTTCCGACAAAGCTAGAAAACAAGATTCCGGCCCTTCTGTCTCACGGGAATCCCTAGATAACAAGGGACCTTTGGCGACCAGAGAAGATATACATGAATTCATGGCAGATATCAAATCAGAATTCCGCTCTTATGTGGCGGAACTCACAACTAAACTGGAAAGCACAGATAAAAAAGTCTCGGAGGTTGAATAAAGAGTGGGAGTTGTTGAGGATCATATCCAAGATCATGCCTCCGCACTAACGGAGGTCCAGCGCTCAATCGGACTATTGCAGGACAACATACGACATTTTGGAATACAAGCAAGAGGACCTCGAAAATTGGGCCCGGCGCAACAACCTCAGTATTCGGGGGGGTTCCCACTTCGATCCCAGACAAGGGGTTAGCTGAATATGTGGGCCTCTTTTTCCAATCTCTCCTCCCTGATCTCGAAGATTCACAGCTTCTCCTAGCTCGCACCCACAGGCTGAATCCCCGGCGTGGAGTGGAATCGGATGCCCCCCCGACATCATCACTAGGGTGCACTTCTTTACCACGAAGGAAGCCATCTCGGCAATAAGCCATCTCGGCAATAAGTTGCTCCAAAGACGAAATTACTTTCCAAGGGACCTCCCTCCAGCTCTTTCAGGACCTTTCTCCGCTTACTCTTCAAAAGAGGCGAGCCCTTTGCCCCCTAACCACCCTTCTTCAGGCTCAAAAAATCTGCTACAGATGGCTCTTTCCCACAGCTTTGCATTTTTCCTACAAGGGCTCACTCAGGAAAATTAGCCACCCGGAAGATGCTACCGATTTCCTGCGCCCAGATGCTTCCAAACCCACGTCTTTCCTGCCCTCGGAAGCAACGGCTAACTCAAACCTGGTGGCCTCCCCTAGTCTCACACAAGATTCTTGGTCGAAGGTTCCCAGATTCCGGAAGAGGAAATAGCCAGAGGCGACCCCATGATGGAGCTTCCACTTCGATTCTGGCTCGAAGTCCGACACCATGATCCGATCAGCACCCTCAGGATCACAAATAAGCTTCATCCTTGAAGCAGCGGGCATTATTCCATGGTCAATGCCCAGTTCCAAGGCACAGTCCATCTACGAGTCCTTGGAACAAACCACTAAGATTTCCTGTAAGGTTAGCCATGTTGGCTACACACTGTTCTATGGCCCCGTTGGCCAAGGGAGGCATTAGACCCGCAAAAGGTCAGCTGCCCTCAGTTAAAACCTGGCCCTCCCGTTGGCGGCCCAAGAAAAAACCCCACAGGCAGGTTGGGGAATGGCCACGCACTCCGCGACATGATGGCTGATCCCTCTACATCTCCCCCTCTCCCCCAGGACTCGTCAATCTCCCCGGAACTGGCCCCAGAACATCGAACTCTGAGGTTCGTCTCCATGAATGTCAAGGGACTAAATTCACCCGCCAAACGCAAGTCCATCCTACAGAAGCTTCAGAACGACGGTGCAGCAGTGGCTATGCTACAAGAAACCCATTTGCTGCCTGCAGACCATAGCCGCCTACGCTCCAGAAACTTTCCAAAGCAACTTTTCGCATCTGGAAACTCCAAGAAGGGTGGCACAGCTATCCTATTTGGGAGGGGACTGAACCCTCAAATTCTAGACTCTAAGCTGCCCGGAGGGGCGGCATATGGCGGTGAAATGCCTACTACTAGGACAACTTATTCTATAATTTCTGTATACGCACCCAACTCAGGCCAGGCGCTGTTCTATGAATCCCTGAGTACAACTCTCTCTCCGTTTCTGTTAGGCCAGATTGTGATTGGAGGGGGCCTTCAACGGGTTCCCGGATCCCACGAAAGACAAGTCACACCCACCCAGTGCCGGAGACCTCACCATAGCCCGGGCTCTCTTACAACTATTTAGAACTTTGGGGGTGGTGGAAAGAGACTTTTCTTTTTATTCTTATGTCCACAGAACCTTCTCCAGGATAGATGATCTTCTAGTGTCTCCACAAATCTTCACGTTCACCAACAACGTGACAATTGGCTCCAGAATCTTGTCTGATCACGCTCCGGTGACCCTGGAAATCCGAGTGCAGGAACCAGCTAACCCCCAACAGCGCAGATGGACTCTATATGATCCGATTCTCAATGAGATGCCACTCGGAGATGTGATTGCAACCACGATCACCAACTTTTTTAAGGAGAACCCCAGTGAGGACACCTCTACCGCCAACACTTGGGACACAATGAAGGCAGTAGTGCGGGGTGAACTGGTTGCGCAAGGAGCGGCCTACCATAGACACAAACGTCAAACTCGCCAAGGCCTTGAAGAAGACCTCAGGAATGCAGAAAAGACCCATAAGGAGAAGGGCTGGACCCCTAAAACTCAGCGGGCCATCCGGATAGCACAAAGAAAGATCGAGGCCCACTATGCCGAACACACTGCCCACCAAATGGCAAAAGCAAAACAGTTTTATTATGCTAAAAACAACAAAGCAAATAAGCTACTAGTGGCCAAATTTGCCAAGGAGAAGAGGAACAATACAATTGTGGGCCTGCGGGACCAACGAGGCAAGGTCCACTACGCTGACCAGGACAAACTGCAGCTCGCTGCGACCCACCTGACTCAGGTGATGACCGCACCAGTACAGGACATGGAGGAACAGAAGGAGGACCTACGGAGTGCAGCGCCTCCTCGGCTAAAAAGTACAGCCCGTGACTCCCTGGAGACGGCGATTACTGACGAAGAAGTGGACGAGGCAATAAAAGCTCTTAAATCCCAAGCCCCTGGCCCTGACGGGTATACAACCAGGTTTTACAAAATCTTCAAACCCCAACTATTAGCACCTTTGGTACAGTTCTTTAACTCGTTCAGGACCACAGGCACTGTAACCCCGTTCATGCAGGAGTCAATTACGGTCTTATTACCTAAACCTGGAGGCGATCCGAAAAACCCTGCATCCTATAGACCCATTGCCCTGCTCAACATAGATGCTAATATTTATTCTAAAATCCTGGCATCACGTCTGTCTCAGTTCCTGCCAGAGATAATCAGTGCGGATCAGAGTGGCTTCCTCAGACACCGCTCCACGGCCGACAACATTCGAAGAGCCTTGGATCTGGTGGAACTTGCCTCCCGGGATTCCCGGGAACTGGTGCTTCTGGCCCTGGACGCGACCAAGACGTTCGACAAGGTGGATTGGACTTTCATGAGGCTCAGCCTTGAGGCGTTTGGATTTGGCCCGGAGTTCTGCACTATGACGCTGGCAAATTACAAAGCTCCCAAAACCCTTCTCAGAGTTAATGGCACCCTCTCCTCCCCTATCAACTTAACTTGCGGAACCCGGCAGGGATGCCCACTGTCCCCACTTCTTTTCGCTCTAATTATGGAACCATTTGCCCAGCGGATCAGGTTGAACCCTGCAGTCGAAGGCTTTCAATCAGGCCCGGCACACCACAAGCTGGCCCTCTATGCAGACGATGTCCTCCTGACTATCACGAAACCATGCTACTCCCTCCCTCAAGCCTTGGCTGAGATAACGAGCTATGGCAGGGTCACAGGCTTCACAGTCAACTACCGGAAATCAGTCGCCATGGGAGTAGGTGTGACCCGAGAAGATCGAGAAGCTCTAGTCCTGCTGTGCCCAATACAATGGACTACCAAAGGAATTAGCTACTTGGGAGTTCAGATCCCGGCCAACCCAAGCGAGACCTATCGGGCTCATTTTCCCCCATGATTTACAACCTTGGAGGCGGATTTGAGACGCTGGGCGGCCCAAGGGATATCGCTGATGGGCCGTATTACAGCTTGTAAGATGAACTTACTACCGAGATTCCTGTATGCGTGCTCCACAATCCCGGTGCCAGCCCTTCAGCGCCTACAGAAGAAAATGCTGCAGTTTATCCGGAGGGGGAAAAAGCCCAGGATCCTTAAATCCATGATGCTGGGAAACGCAAAACTGGGGGGCCTCGGGGTCCCTGACCTGCAGAAATACCAAATGGTGGCTCAACTGTCCTGTATCCAGTCATGGCAAGTCCTCACCAACCGCCCTAGATGGGTGGACCTCGAACAAGCGCAGCTACCCCTGCCGCTACGCTTTCTCCCACATGCCCCCCCCCTCCGGTGCGGGACAGTGGCGGAACCTTCTGGCATCCACCAAACACTCAGTTTCGGTGTGGGACAAGGCGTTGAAACAGAAGATCCCGACGGGGCTTAGCCCCCTCTCCCCGGTGTTTATGAACCCGACCTTTTCTCCTGGTTTGTCTACCCGGAATTTTAAGGCCTGGATTGCATGAGGCCTAGAGACCCTGGGTCAACTTTTTGAAGGGGGTCAACCCTGCACCTTTGAGCGATGCAAAGAACTCTTTAGGATCCAGGAACAAGATAGATTCACATACACCCAGCTACGCCACTGGTGCACCCACCCACAGACTCTCCAGGCGGCGACTCGTCCCCCCACGGCCATCGAACTGACCATTAATGAACTCCCGCCCCGAGGAAGAATCTCCACTCTATACAAGCGCCTCCAAACGGATTTCCTAACCTCCAAGACCCGGTATATGGCCCTATGGGAGACGGACCTGGGCTATCCGATTGAAGACCAACAGTGGGTTGACATCTGGTCCCGGGCTCACACCTCCTCATCATGCATCACAAATGGAGAGTGCGCCTACAAGATCCTCCTCCGGTGATACTACCCACCCCTAAGACTTCACCACATGAACTCCACACTCAACCCTCAATGCTGGAGGCAATGCGGCCAAATAGGCTCCTTCTTCCACATGTGGTGGTCCTGCCCCAAGGCTCAAGCCTTTTGGAAACAATGCCTAGCGACAATAGCGGACATCACTCAGGTGCGACTGCCCTTGGCCCCCGAACCTATCCTCCTTGGAGCACCGATCCCCGGGATCTACCCAAGGTCTGGTCCCAAGGCCAAACTATTATCGCAATGCCTACTGGCGGGCAGGAACGAGATAGCCCGCACCTGGAAAACGACAGAAGGCCCTCTCATGACTTTCTGGTGGATGAAAGTCTGGGACATCTTAATCGCCGAGAAGGTGACGGCGGCCGGGGCAGGCACTTTGCATCGCTTTCGCAAAATCTGGGGTCCGGTATTGGACTTTGACCAAAGGTTCCCGGCCCTGACTTTCAAGCCCCAACTGGCCAGGAGAACTATTCAGGATGGAGATCCCCGGTGGGGACGTGAAGACGGAACTTGAGACCGAAGGGTGGGGTGGGAGGAGCATCAATTGATATTACTGAATGCTACATGTTGCAAGTGATTAAGCTTTGTATTGCCATAACCTGCCTGTTTAAAATAAACACGTTTAAAAAAAAAAGAAATGCCAATAGTTTAAAAATCAAGGTGGGAGGGGTTGTTAATTTCAACACTATACTTAATTCGGCAGAACAAGGGGACAGATGTCTCAGAGAGGTCTGAGAAGACTACCTTGTGGTGGACGAGGTCATGGAGGTAAATCAACCAACAAAGCCTCTGCCCCTTTGCCCTCTGCTGCAGCACTAGAACAAAATCTCCAAGTCCTTGGTCCACAGGATGCTAGTGGGAGGCAGACTAGCACAGCGTTTAGAAGATAGCGAAGCATTACTTCAGATGCTTGGGTACTGCAAACGGTAGCCCATGGTTATTGCCTTTCCATTGTTAAAGAGGCCCCCAGATTGTCCACCCCCCCACAAGCAAACAAACAAGCAATCTTTAAGGGAACAGATCCGCTCCTTCTGAAGGAAATACTCTCCCTGCTGGAAAAAAGTACGCTAGAAAAAGTTCCTGTTGCAGAGAGGAAACAGGGATGGTACTCCTCTCATTTTCCAAATCCTAAGAAAGGCGGAGGTCTGCGACCCATCTTGGACCTGAGACGCTTGGACAAAGAATGACAGATTTAAGATTGTCACTCTTTCTATCATCAAGGCCCTTCAGCTACAGTACTGGATGGTGTCACTATCTTCAGGATTCTTACTTTCATGTGCCTATACATGCCAAGCACAGGAAGTACCCAAGGTCCGCTATTGGCAGTTCTCACTTTCAATTTCAGGTTCTGACATTCTGGCTCACCCCCACCCAAGGGTTTTCAACAAATTAATCGCGGTGGTGGCAGCAAATCTGAGGAGAGGAGGGATTCACATCTATCCCTATCTGGACAATTGGCCGATCAGAGTGTGTTCTTCTGAACAGGCTCTGGGTCATCTCAGCAGGACCTGCTAATCCCTTCACAAACTGGGCTCCTCCCTCATTTTCAAGAAGTCCCATATGACACTGTCTCGAAAGCTTCAATTTAGTGGAGCAGTCCTGGACTCTTCCTCGGGGGAAAGCTTTGACCCCCGAAGTGAGGGCTCAGCATATTTCGAAGATGGTAAGAACATTTCCGAATGCCCAACATCTGCCGTCCTACGATTTTCTGAGGTTGCTCGGCCTTATGGCATCCTGCATTTTCCTAATGCCAGATGCCAGTCTAATGATCTCCTGTGGTGGGCCTGCAAAGAGGGTATGTTGAAAAGGGAACATTTTTGGCAACCATGGACGGAGAGGACAGTAGTCATGGACTCCTCACTCAAGGGATGGTGAACCCATATGGACGATATGACAATCAGCAGTTGTTGGTCTCTGTCAGAATCCAAAACCCTTTTAGAGCTGAGAGCAATCAGACTGGCGCTGATGACCTTATTGCCTTCTGTGCGAGGGAAGTATGTCCTGATAATTACGGCCAGCACAGTGGCTATGCATTAGCTCAACAGGAGAGGCAGTGTAGGGGCACTACCTCTGTGCAGAGAGGCAATGCATCTCTCTTTCTCGACACTTCAAGAAGCAAGCTCTCCGTCGACCGTTCACCTAGCCCTAGATGAGAACACGACAGCGGATGCTTTGAGCAGGCAGAGCACAGTCTCCCACGAGTGGGTGTTAGCTCAGGAAGTCCTTCTAGAAATGTTTGCTCTTTAGGGAGGGACCCCCCTCAAGTGGATCTGTTTACATCCAATATCAACAGGAAATGCGAGCTGTTCTGCTCTAGGGAAGTTCCTTAGAGATGAGCTCTGGGGGACATATTCATAGTGGACTGGATGTTTCCACTCCTGTATGCGTTCCCTCCAGTCCCAGTCATTCTTCATGTCATCAGGAGGTTGAGGAATTTCGGGATGTAAATGATCCACTATCGCTCCAGATTGGGCCGGGGGAACGTGGTACCCAGACCTTCTAAAGATGTCCATCTGCCCTCCAATCCATCTTCCCAGAGAGTGGACCTAATCTCACAAGAGGGAGGCCATCTTCTTCACGCAGAAATCAGGACTTAAACTTCACACCTGGTTTCTGAGAGGTTACGATACAAGGATTGGGACCTCCCAGATGATGTTATGAAGGTGTTGCTTTTGTCCAGAAGGCCAGCAACAAAAACTCTAAGCGCTGCTGTTGGAACATATTTTGCAGCTGGTACAGAGCTAAAAATATGGATCCTTTTGCTTGCAACACTCCCTCTGTGTTATCTTTCTTATTACATATGGCTCACTCCCCGTCTTAAACATGCATGCCCAAAAAATATAAGACACCCCAATGGGGAATGAGACAAAGAACAGGTTGCAAGGTTTAGTTGCTTTATATAAAGTTGGCATCCAGAGAACTCGGCTGCCTCCAGAGCGCTCTGGCAAACATTACAATTACATGAAAATATAAAGTAAAATAGCGTCATAGATGACACAACTAACATAGGGTACTAGACCAGCACAGGATTGGATAGACAGTATAGATACTTATGTCCGAGGAGGCGCTGCTTCGTCCGGATTGGTTGCCCAGTTGGAGGGAGGGTGAACATCACGTTGTCCGGCTGCCAGCGTCCAGGAGGGGTGAGGGTTAGGGCATGGTGAGATATGGTGGACACTAACTAAGCTAGCATGAAAAACTACCACTAGACACACAAACAATAATCATTAGTATACCTTTGAGTAAATCTTACAAACCTATACATTGCATGCCAATGATTATACCATTATTATACCATTTTTCATTAGGACGTATATGGGTATCGGGCTTAGGGTTCTTGGTTGGTGTGATAACCTTAGTCATAGTGCGGGCCTGTGTGCATCTAAGAGATTGTGGGGGGGACACTGAAATGTGTTAGTTCTAGGGTGCAATATATGGTGACAGAGGTCTGGTTTTAGTAGGGGGCACCCTGGGGTGGGCTGCACAGCAGGGTCACACTTCTGGTACATCAAGAGAATACCTTAGGAGGGCACAGGGTTATTTTGGCAGAAATTTTCCAAGAGGGCACTGGCGGGTTTGTGGAGATGGATGATCTACAAGGCAGGATTCAAACCGGTTCACACACAGGACAGTGATCTCAGAGGAAGAGTGAGATGCTACATTTGTATATTTGTTTCAATTATCCCCGGCGCATCCATGAGAAAGGGCTTTAAGACAGAGTGAGGAAAGGTGGGGGCCATTAGCGCGGTGTGCGCAGCGCTGCAGAGGGGCGAGAAGCCTTATCGTATTATCGAAGTGAGGCCTAGTCCAAAGATGAAGTCGAGGGCACACAAAATGGAAGCCAAGTGTCCCCCACAATAGCCCCGTTTGGTGCTAATGTTAGCATACGGCCAATGGAGGCGTCCCCCGCTATTGCAAGTGGTCCACATTGTGCTGAATGTGTGATGGGGGCCCAAACGACCCCTCACTCCCACACACCCATCGGGGAATCAGGTGCAAAAGGAAATCTGTCTGCGCTATTGATTTTCAAGCACTTTTTCTTTGCGGTTCCCATTGGGGTTCAGCTCCTTAAGGGATTGACAAACATCTTCCCTCCAGTAACTTTCATAGTTCAGGCTTGGGATCTTACTTTAGTGCTAAAATTCTTAATGAGATCCCCATTTAAGCCACTTCATTCACGCCCTTTTAGGATGCTAACCTTTTCTTTTAGCCATCACTTCTGCACATAGAGTGAGTGAGCTTCAAGCTTTATCATGCAAACCGTCATGTACTACTTTCTGTAAGGAAAAGCTGGTCTTGAGGATTCGTTCTTCGTTTCACCCAACACAGGATAGTTCTGCCAGCGTTCTATCCACCTCCTCACCCTTCCAAGGATGAAGAGAGACTAAATTGGTTAGATACCAGGAGAGCATTAAGTTTTTACATTAGCAAGCTTGCTAAAGTCAGACAAGACGACCAACATTTTGTTGGATACACTGGACATATACGCTGGGTCAGTCTGTTATCAAACAGACCGTATCCCGATGGATTATATCTCTGAATGTTACAATTTAGCTGGCAAGGATGTTCCTAATGATTTAAGGGCGCATTCTCAAGAGGAGTGGCTGCATCTTCAGCCCTTCAAAGAGGGGTACCGGTGCAGGATATCTGCAATGCTGCAACATGCTCTTCTCTGCAAACCTTTACAAAACATTATTTTCTTGATTCGGTGTCGAGTCGGGCAGCTAAATTTGGCCTTCATAACATAAATCAATAGCAAATACTTGATCCCAACTCCATCTATGTACTGCTATGGGAGTCTATCAAAGATGAGAAATCCATGGGAGGACATAATCCATTAAAAGAACAAATTTCTTACCCCTGGTAATGGTCATTTTGGGTGGATGTTCCACCCACAGATTTCTCATCGCCCTCCCCACCTGTCCCTCTATCCTTGGGTGAATTTCCGATGATTACATTTTCCTCTCTTTCAACATCTGGGTGCTTGTTTGATCTTCAAGACACCTGTGCAAATAAGAGGGGAGAAATTTGGGTACGGCGCATGCTATTTATACCAATGCCGATGTCACGGCAGAGAGCAGGATGGAAGCCGCAGATGGAAGCCACAGAGGGACCTTGAGTCGACGACGCATGGCGCTCTCTTCTGTCAAAAGGTTTCCGAAGCTGAGAGCAGGATATCGGATATATCAAAGATGAGGAGTCTGTTTGAGGATCATCCATCAGCAAGAACATTACCAGGGTTAAGCCATTTGTTCTTCTTAACATGAAGGAATCCATTTGAAGAACAAGTTACTTATCTTGTGATAATGTCTTTCTGATGTATGTTCCTCACCCTCTCAACCTACCCCTTTTGGCACATAGCCAGTACACAATTGGTTCTGTGGTACCTCAGCGACAAAGTGCTAGAGAAAAAGGGTGTAACAGAGCTGTGGCTGCAGAGCACTACCGGCGATAGAAAAGGGCAGAGGCAAGCTTGGGCCTGGCCGCATAGTGAAGCGGTGCTGATTGACTGTGGAACCGCCAGCAGAAGAAGAAGGAAGTCACAGCGGGAACTGGAAGCCAGGACGGGCTTTGTTCCGGTGCAGGGAGAGAGACTGACTGTGGAATGTCGTTCGAATTCAGCATTTACAGAGGTGGGTACACAAACGTGTATGTTTGGAGTGAGAGAATGCATATGCTGTCAGTGAGCCCAGAGGGGAGAAGGGAATGCCGAAACTGAGGCAAAGAGACCCTAAAAGAGTGAATTGGTTGCCAAGAGTGGGGAAAGAGTTATCCTCATTGGAATCAGTGTCATCTTCATCGTCACCGTATTTTGCCATAACGTAACTTGGGGAAGATCCATGCCCCATTGTACTGAATGAGAAAGAGAGATTGCAACAAGTCCTGGCCGGAGAGTATACCAGACGAAGAGCGGATCTGTGATCCGCACCCATAAATAATTGTATAAGAGAATCTGCAGGGCAGCATACCAGGTGTATTGCTAGTCTGGGACACACCCACATTGTGTAAAGGAGCTGAACAAGAGAACCTGGCACACAAGTATACCAGGTGTTTTGTGAGTCTAGGACACGCACCCAAGTTGTGTTATCTTGAAAGGAGAATCCTAAGGAAGACCCATGCCCTTAAGAATTGAATGTGGAAAAAGGCCTGGGGAAGGGAGTCCCCTGTAGTGAATTGCAACACAAGAGGGGGGAAGTTATTCTCTGGGACTATAAAGAACTTGGTTATTCATTGAGAATTTGTTTTGGTAGAGAGAATCCTGGGGAAGGGAGACCTTTCTTCTGAAACTGTGAACATTATCAATTAGGAACTTTAGTTGGAGCTTTACATTTTGTTGAACTTGAACATTTGTGCACTTTCTAAGCAAATAAAATAATACCCTTAACATCATAGAGTTTGTTTTAGAATGCGAGGGCTAGGATAGGATTTCGGACACAGGATATTTTTGCTTTAGGCATCTTGACATTTGACAGACCCATGGTTCAGGTAGGGGAATACCTCCTAGATTAGGAACAGTGAGGCATTTTATAACAACCACTATAAGTCATCTGTGTCCGCGTCTCATTCCTGGCTCCTCACACAAGTAATTTGTTCCCTCGACTGTCTGTGGGTGAGGCATAACATGCAAGATTGCAGGTAGTGTCAGTCAGTGTACCCTAAGGTGCTTTGTGAGGAAAAGAAAGTCAGACTCCGTGCAAGGTCGCAGGGCAAGGAGCATCGTTACGGGGTTTTGCAAAAGTCACTGCCTACAACAGGATTTAGGAAGGCCCACCTTGGGCTGAACAGGGTTTACACCATTTAGGATCCACCTGAACTACCCAAATGTTTGGTAGAGTGGTCAAGCAGCCAGGCTTAGTCCAAGGATGGAGGAGGGCTGTAGTTCGGCAGAAAGACTTCTGAATATACCTGGTTCAAGAAAACACACACTTGCGCTGCCACAAATGCAGGTCAGTGACTTTATATTAATTCTATTTTCTGGAAGGATTTGTATATAATTTAGAGAACTAGTTTAGTTTTGTGCTTATGACTTTAGAAAGAGCAGTTCTTATTCCCCTGAAGAAGGATTTGGTATCCGTAACGCGTTGGGCAAAATTAGGACGCAGAATTTATCGATATCATTATGTGTAGTTCCATTTGGCCAAGTGTATTTGCAAATGGCATCTTCGTCATTGAAGTCAGTAATGAACTGTAAGCCATAATTGGCGGTACAATTAAACCATTTCTCACCCTGTAATGCCTGTATCAAGGTTATCTGAAGAGTTGGAAATATGTCACTATGCACCATGTCCCTGCAGCACATTGCCACCACAAGATCACAGTAGGATTTAAAGTATTCACAGGTGATGACATAATCAAGTAATTCTGATTCCATTCCAGCATTTTAGTGGTAAATGTTATAATGGAGTGAGTCTGGGCACCCCCAGGAGGAGTGTATACATTAATGATCAACATACTAGAGTTTTGATTCGTATACACCAAGTGGCATTTTGTAAGTTGATAAAGGTGAACTCCGCATGATTTCAATTCCGTTAGTGAATTCCGAGTCTTTAGTCCAATCATAAGCCCTCCTCTTAGCCTTCACAAAAACACCTTCAAAGCCATTCTCTCAATTATGGAGTACCCATCAATAACTAGTTTTCAATAACTAGTTTTTATGTTAGCCGAGTCTCCTGCAGTGCAAAGAGGTCATAATTAGCGAATAAACCATAACCAGACGAATAGTGAACATAATTGGAGTGGCCTCTAGTATTGCAGGAGATCCAGGTAAAGCAAAAGTGTGGCGGAGTGCCATTTGGCAAGGGTATAGAAGCCCTGGCTTTTTATTTATATTAATTAACAAAATGATGCAGTTAATTCCATTTCTGAAAGAATAATCTGCTGACCAGATTCCCCTTTCATAGGCTTCATGCCAAAAGCATCGTACTTGTGCCCTGCTGCATCAGCAGCCTTATCTGCAGCACCTGCTCTACCAGTGGCACAGAGCATGTTCAGAGGTCACAGGTGCCCACTTGACAGCTGCAGGGACAGCCAAGTTTCTACAGCACAGGGGTTGCATTAAAGATATGCACTTATGTCCCAACACTCTATATTTATGAGTCTACCTCATGGTGGCAAAATAATCTTTAAATGTAAGCTATACCCGAGTTACGGTATGATGCATGGTATTCTCATAATTATTACAGCTACAGAAATTTGATATCACACGTGCCAGCCACGGGGTTCCATGCTATGCTTTGAAAGGATTATGTGTATTCTCAGACAAGCTGGACCTTGCCACTCATGGTAGGAATGTAGCCTTGGGGGACTGCTTCTTTGTTCCTTGGCACCCTTCCCCCGAAGACAGCTACCCCACAGGAGGTTAGCCTGGGAACAGGAAAGAAAGGGTGAAAGGGAATTGTTGGAGCACTCCAAAATTTGTATGTTAAATTTTTCAATCTGAGCCTATGTAGTTATTCAAAAAATACTTAAGGTGCAGGGGTGGAACAGTGAACCTGGCACAGGACCACTAACACACATATGTAAAGAAGAGAAGAGGATCCAGAAGTGGGAACCCTCCCGTCCCCTGCACACCATTACTATCCCGTCATAAGACGGTTAACATACTCTTAATATTCAAAAATAATTATTCTACCTCTCATCAATTGTAAATGTAAACACCACGCTGGTTATTCATTTGATAAAAAACACAGTAATTTAATGTGAAAAAAATGTTTTCCTTTGAAATGCAGGTACAAAGTCCAAAATAAACGGCTTGTGTGAACAATTTCATCAATACATGTATAAAGTTTAATTTGAACGGCTGACGCGTTTCGAGTTAACCAACTCTCCTTCTTGAGCAAAAATTTGAACTGTAAAACAACAATGTAAATGAAAAGTCTATAAGCATTTTGCCTTACAATCAAAACTTAAAGATTTAGAGAAAGTCTAAACTGACATAAGAAAACAAGGGTTAGACCCAGTCAAATAGATACAGCAGATTTGACATAAATGCTAACAAATTGCTAGGCAGCATACGATTATGTGATGGATTATGGAGTACCATGACTGTTGTTGCATCAAGAAAAGTCATCCATCTAGGATTGATCCCTCTAATTCAGAGCTGTCTTCTACCATCAAAGTGCTATTACCTTGCGTAGTGAAAACAAAACAGCTACAATTAACCTGAGTCCAAGTGTATTTCCTATATTCCAGTACTTGATATATAGTATCACTATTATTGATGCATTACTGTGACCCTGTGTCTAGACAGCCCAGGGCATAATTTCACAAATTAATATGCATACCTTCATTTGAGTGCCTGAGGACCTTCTTCTAGGAGTAAAATTCTGTGTTCTGGTGCTCTGTTCGCAAGACTGGATAACTATCCTGTCTTGAGACGGAAAACCCTGCTAGAAACATAGCATTTGAATATGTATCGATGAGGAGCTCTAATATATACGGGATATATACATTCTCTCTAGGATCAACCAGGATCCTAGTTATTGGTCTCACCAGAAACTTATGGTGCAATCTTCTATTCCCAAAGTGCCATTTTCGAAACTGCTTGCGGCTGTGACCTACACATCAGTTCCTATATAGCACTCGTGTCAGCAAAGTGCTTGTGATCTGTTGAAAATAATGGTAATGTTGCTCACACTGTCCCCCAATATATACATTCACTCAGTCAATTGTAGGATAAGTAAAAAGCAGGAACATGATTATTGTATCCATAATGCAGGCTCACCTCTAATACAGTGAGGATGATGTAAAAAGTTTCAATGCACTACTTGTATAGTGCTTGCCCTGTTCTTCCATCCATGGTGCATACACAGCAGCGATCTGGGGTGAACGTCTACAAAAAACATCAAAAATGATCACTCAATGTTCTCTTATTCTTAAAGAGGTCTCTTACAAGAACGCAGTGTTTGAACCCTGCGTGACTCTCACCTGTACAGCGGACTACATCTACTCAAGGACGGAATGTGAATTCAGCGTCCGTTGTCAGTATCCTCTTCAATCACGCTGGAAAGGCTGAGTGCGTACTGTCGTGCAGGGAAGCTGCGACCCTCGCGCGCTCTCTAATGAATTTCTCTGTTGTCCGGGGAACCACACGGTACACAAGAAAATTGCGCACGCACCTGTCCCCTCCTATGTGGAGTGTAAGTCATGAAAACTAAAGAAGGACTGAACACAGTCCGGATGGTGCTGTTGACAGCCTGGTCCACAGACAGACTAGGTATATTATGGGCACCATATTTTACTATGTGATAGTAAGCCTGTTCTTACTATATGAATATACCAGTGTGCTCTATTTAAAAACTAAAGTAGTGCTAATCCATGATGCATCAACAAAACAGGAAAGAAAGGGCACATATATTCGCAAAAGGATTAGCCCAACACTAGGATGCTGCATTTCAAGGGCCTTTGGTCCTTATGAGGAGGCAAGGGTGTGTGGTTAGAGTAGACAGGAGGGCTCTGTACAATGGAGAAAGACTTGCACCATCTTGTTTCTCTCTGCCTCGCTCTCTCCTTCCTTTCCTAGAGCAAAGCACTTTGGGTGTGATGTCAGAAGGGCAAGTCCACTTCTTTCAAGAGCAGGGCTTGGACCACCAAGGCAGGCTAGCTATAGTCCAATAATCTGCAGATTTTTACCTTTAAAAGAAGGTGTCTCGCACCGCTTCTTTGAATTATCTTTTGGGTTCCGACCTTTCAAGAAGATTTCATTGGACCTCTGTAGGGAGAGTTGATCTTTCCAAAGTGCTCCACCAGTGAGCTGAAGACAGAGTATTCAAGGCAGAGGGAAGCTCTGCCCCCTAACCATCCCCAGGGATCAGTGGGGGTGAACTGCTACAGGAACTCACCATGGTGAAGGACCCCTCCAGTTGTGTGAAAGCCTCCCCTGTTTTTTGGGTGCCCGAGCACCGATGCAGCAGGATCACTGCTATGATGACCCACTGCCCACTGACAACTGCTGGAGCGTCACTCACCGACTGTATCGAGTGGTCAAAGCCTAGCTCAACCTCCAACAGATCCTGGTGAGCATCACACCCTTCTTTGCTGAATGCCACCTTCGAACTGCACAGAGCTACTGCATTAGACCCTGCTTGATGCCAGTGTGCTGGTCGGAGCCACAATCCACCGTACCCAAACTGTGCATGATCCACTTGCAAACTGCTTGAAGCCAGGTTAAATGCAAACTGCTTGGAGCCAAGATCAACGCAGTCGACTGGGTACTATCAACTCATAAATGTCCCATGGTCAATTCTGGGTCCTAGAGACTGTTTAGGTCACTAAATCCCTTTATGCATCCAAGAAACATATCCTTCCTAAGAACATTGTGGCGTTTACTTGCCATACACACCCGATTCATTACTCACAGTGCTGTATTAGGCTATCTTTGGTTATTCTCTGTTCTTTCCTCAGGGAAGGTTTTGTGTAGTGTTTTTCTATTTAGTTATGTTGCAGATGGTACGTTTTATTAAAGTATATCCATTTGTGTTAGAACCTTGATTGGACATTATCTTGGGATGTTCTGCTGTGCTGTTTGGGTCGCTAAATGATCATATTCACACCCCTCGAGTGTAGCCGGCCCACAGTTCCACAAAAGGCAGGGTTAAATCTCTTAACTATTCCCGTTTTACCTTTAGGATTGTGTCGGCTTTGTAGCAGTGAGAGGGCTGAGTGGGCATTATAGTCTCTACTCATCCTTGTACTTCGTCAGGGCAAAATCCAATTCGTCACATAGATATCAGAGTTATTAATAATTCATTTTTTTCGTATGTTGCAAGTCAGAAGGTAGCCATTCCCAAGTATCAAAGGGCTTAGCTTCAGAAGATAAACTGTCTTTAACAGTAGCGTTTTGCACCCGTCTCCCTTTAACATTAAAAATGATCCTGAAATTATAAGGGTGGGGATTGGTAGAATGGGAAAGGTCAACAAAACCATGTTACAATTCAAATCCCAATTTTAACAAACAAGAGGAAAGACCTAATCAATTCAACTGTGTACGGAGAGAAGACCGGATCAATTACTATTGTTTGAATTATCAGGTCATTCGACCAGCACCAGGTCCATACAAACACGTGCTGGCATATTGTATTGATTTGCCTATATTGTTTCACGATATTAGGCTTAATGTGAAATTATTGTAAAGCATTTGTCCTATCTGGCACAATTACTATGCAAATTATTAAATGCTTAGGATTGTATAAGTAATTAAAAAGTATTTCAAAATATCAAGTAAGATTGGTTGTGTTTACATGCTCATTGTCGGCACACAAAGGGCGTTGTTGTGTAGATTGCATTTGTTTGTGAAAGGACTCCTTCAGGTGGGGTCCCGACAGACCCGGTGCAGCCTTCTCACAGCTATGAGTAAGATTGAGTGTATATGAATTCAATTGGTTATTGAATATGCATTGTGCAAGCTTGATCATTTTTAGGAGCCCGAGATATTGTTTTGTGAAAAATGTAACAGAGAAAAGGATCTCACCGAAAACACTTCAAAACAAGTATAAAGATTGCCACACCCAATATAAAAATACGGTCAATACGAGGAAATGGCAAGCCAAGGTTAAAATATTGGCAACAACAGCTCTAAGAAGTTGCGGTCCTTTAACAACAAAACCTGCGTGACGGCTTGCTCCTTAATACAAGTGATGAGGGAATCCATCTGTTTCAAGTACATCCAGGAAAGATACTACAATGACTATATGCATTTTGTATCTCCTACAGAGCGCTATGACTTGAGGGATCTAGAAGTGCTTGATATTGAGATAATAATCAATATTGAAAAATTCGGGGGAACTTGGGCCGGATGGGATCATCAATTAAATAATGAAAGAAAATGCATCACTTTGGTAACAACTCCTCCTGAAACTTAACTGAACGATTGTCATCCACCATGAAATCCCTGTAGCTGGAAATGCTCATTACTGATCCTAGCATTTAAAACAGGGGACAGCGAATGCCAGAACAACTATAGGCTTCTAGCGCTGCTAGATTTAACTAGCAAAGGTTTTGCCACAATATTATTAAAATAGCTCACCTCTTGGGACAATAAAGAACACCTCAATCCTTTACAAAATGGTTTTAGGAAAGGATGTGGTACCATCCAGAATATCCTTTTATTAAAAACCCTTGCTGAAAAGGCCATGAAAACTGGCCTACCACTTGATATAGCCTATATTGATTACAGTAGAGCCTTCAATACCAAACACAGAGAGAACTTATGGAAGAAACTGAAACACTGGGTTATCGCAGGGGACCTACTGAACATGGCATGGCAACTGCACACTGACATTAACGTAAGAATAAGACTAGATGGGGAGAGGAACTTTTCTAGCAAAATCAGCACCAATTTGGGTCTAAAGCTAGTCTGTGTGCTGGCCCCTTTCCTATTTAACCTTTACATAGTGGATATGCCTAGAGCTTTGGACGACATTTGACTCTTTCTACCAAAGTGGAGGACTAACCTAAAAAAACTTGTGGCAGCTCATCAAGCTCATCCAGCTACTGGAGAAATCCGATCTTCTGTTGGCTAAAAAATGTGAACCGATGAGCACGAACCCAAGTTCCGACATGACATCAGGTATGGGTTTCTTTCACCTACATAAAGACCTTATCTTTGCCTCCTGCCTCCCAACACTAGGCCGAACGGAAGCTCAATCGAAATATGTAATCTGTTTGCAAATAGACCCTCCCAACACTTCTCACTTACATTTTTAAAAATCTGTTGAAAATCCAAGTAGGTGGGACGCCTAAAAGCAGCACAAAACAGATTACATTCCCTTGGAAAAAGTTGAATACATGTGAGCTTTGAGAAGGTTCCCTTTTCTTTATTTAATGAAACTCTCATTGATTATAGCGGGAATGGCCTACATAGGACCCATACATGGCAGCAAAGGCCTACCAGTCTGAGCTGTTTACATGGTCGTAGGGCAGTTACCGTCCGTGTTTGCCTCTCCTACCCTCCCCCCTCCAGTTATCAATGATGTTAGTACACCAGCATCATGCCCAGTGGATTTATTCCTTTGTAGGAGAACCCTCCTGTGTGCTGTGAGAAAGCTGATGGTACTCTCCTGAGTAGACTTCAAGAATCCCTTATTCAGGTGGCCAGGGAAGGGCTAGCGCTTTGAGATCCCAACCCTGGGGGTGGATGAGCGAGGAAGGATCAGCTAGGTAGGGGGGCCCGAGGTTATGCTTGGTGGAATATCCAAGGTGAGATGCGGTATTATACCAGGGAAGAAGGTGAGGAGGACAAAGTCCTTATGGCTTTTATAGGCTGCTGTACAACTACCTCCCTTATGCCCAGTGATTCTCACTTATTAGAATCCATCAAAAACCACAACTCCCAGAATCCCTACTATCCTGTCTTCTACCAGGATATTCCCAATCATTCTTCTCCATGTCTCTATGATTATTCTTTCCCGAAAACCCAATCTACCTTGACAAAACCCCACCAATCCCGTCCCTCTGATCATCATTTCCAACCTGCTCAGATAAAACACTACCATTCCCACAAACCCCCTTGTTTATTTCGCAATAATAATCCTGATCATTCGCGTTTACTTCACAAACCCTACCAATCCCACCCTTCCAAATTTACCAACTCCCCCCAGGACTAAGAATATAATTTTACCTGACATGTCCCGACACAAGGGTCAGGCTGAGTCGGACATTCAACCAGAATCACACACACCTGATGGCCCTTTCCTTTCCCCACAAGAATAAAAGGTGGAGCACAAGAAGAGCAAGGCAGACCACACGACTTGAGAGCTAACTCAGCACGGCAGTTCAAAAGGAGGAGAAAGACGGTGCAGACAGATAGGGTGACAAGGAGGGAAACGACCTTGCCCTTTCCGACCAAGGCCTGTGAAACCTCCTCAGAAAATAGAAGACCGCAAACAATAGCCAGCATGTGTTGCAGAAGATGTCTATGGTACGCAAGACCCTCCTCCACTGATAAGCAAGCCGGAGAAGGACGCTGGTTCTCTGAGGTACCGACCTGGACTCCAAGGATAAAGAAAGGCAATCGGTTCATCACAGCCCGTGAGTTGAGGGGAGAATCGATGAAAAAAATGAACTTGAACAAGAAGTAGCCAGCGGCTAATTTGAACTTTGAAATTGTAAAGATACGATTGAAGAAAGAGGGGGATAGCCAACAATCGAGGAGGCCGGCTACATGTGGGTTCTCAAGCAGGAAACGCTGGAAAATTAACCAATGGTAGAAACTACTGTATCCAGAAGCCCTCTGGAAGAGGCGAAAAGTGGTCAAAGTGGTCATACAGCAAAATCCCCATACAATTGAAAGTCTTTGACCGGCAACCAATTAAGAAAGCAAGGGAAGTGAATCCAGCACCAAAAGAAAGCAAGGAAAGTGAACCCTGCAATCATAAAAAGTAAAAGGAAATTGAGAAGAAGTGGCAAGAGTGAACCCGGTGGAGGGATGCCAATCGAGAGGAGTAAAGTCTTAAGTCCCAAGAAACGGAGGGATGTCCAAGAGAATTGCTTGAAGAGACATCAAGACTGCTCAAAGTTAAAAGGTGAATTGTCTTTCTGCAAAGCCATAGTGATCCTGGAAGAGGGAGGCTGAGAACAGACAACTATTCGAAAAGGGGACTGCTCCTGGAAGAGGGGGATCCAGGGGTGAAGAACCATCACCCTAGAATGAGAGAATAAGCTATAGTGAACTCAGCAGAGGGAGGCAGAGATTTAGGAAGGGTCTACACCCGGAAGAGGGGGACCCAGAGGTGATGAATCCTCACCTAGCGTGCAATCCGAAAGGAACTTTTGTTTGTTTTTTTGTTTAGTTTCTTTTGGAACCATCAGACGCTCGGAAGCGGGAGACTCAGCCACTGAAGGTTCTGATATCGATAAAGAACTGTTTGAGGGGTCTACACCCGGAATAGGGGGCTCCTGGGTTGAAGCCATAACCCAATGTGGATTGTGGAATAGAACCTTTTGTTTGTTTTCAATAAATCAGGCCCTCGAAGACAAGAGACTTTTGTTAAAAGAGACTTAACCATCGAATAACCAGATAGCTGGTACAAGAGCTGTCACCTCGTGCTGGGAAAGCTCAAGCGTGTGCTGTGCTCAGAAGTCCCACCTTATCCTGTGCTCAAAACGTGGGGAAGGGAGACCCCTGGCTAAAGACCATCCTGACTTATGATTTGAAAACACTTCTTTCTTTATTGAAACCCTTTCCCACACTCTTTCTGTAATTAGTTGTAAGGACTTGGCAATAGTTTCATTATAGTATTTTTTTTTTTTTAGCAGGACGCCACTAGGTCTGCCTTATTTTTCATTTGATGGTTGACGCTTGCTCCCATCTTAGATTTAGGTTAGGCGTTTTTCCACCCTGCATTCATTGTTCAATAAACACCCTTGCACTGTTATCACTTGTGCCCGTCTTTACTGTTGCCACCATGAGTTCCTTACAGTGCTTGGAGGGATGGCTGACCACATCCCGCTTTCACTGATGCTTGCTGTGTGCTTGAGTGATGTTCCCCCAGTGGATACAAGCAGGAATCTAACACTCACCTTCTCAACAGCTGGAACCCTGAAGCTGCATTCTTCAAGGCTGCCCGAAGGAATCAACGGTATTGCTCCTTTCCCCTGACCCAGTGGGAACAACTGGACCACAGCTCCTGACCGTTCCCTCATTGCCGAACCCAAAAGCAGGTGACCCACTACTGCAAAGACTGTGCCAAACAAACCAACCAGAGAATCTTAATCTGAGGACATCTGGCAAGTGCTCTGGTTCTTTCTCACTCGCCTGAGGAGCACCAGAGTCATGTGCTGCCTCAATTGCTGTGCCATCCACCTCTCGTTCCCTGTTCTTCTGTGGCTGGCTCCTCCCTGGTGTGACTTCCTCAACCTTTTTTCAACATTCATTGTTCCTTGTAGGTCTTTCTGAGTGCCCCCCGCACCACTTCCTCCTTAAGGGCCATTTCTTAGTACACCTCAACTTGTAACCTTTATGCATTTTAGGCCACATCCTCATTTTAGCTGGCCAGATGGAATTCTGAAGTCACCCTGCCATTGGAACCCCTTTTACTTTACTTAAGGTGTATGGGTCCCTCTAATGTGCCAAGTCCTAGAGGTGCTTAGAGGCACCTCGTTTTTGGATTATTATTTTAGCCTACATAGGTTTTAGGGCTTAGGTTAGTGGGAGCTCTACTTTAGTTTTGTACCACCTTGGTAGCCTAAAGTATCTTTTTTTCTTAGCCTTTGGAGCACCAATGCATTTTTATTTTTTGTGTGAAATCCTGCTCTCGACAATTTTGTATTTTATGTCTCGCTTTTGTTCAGGACTAGCACCAGAAAGGCACAAAATGGCAGTTTTTACTATTTATGGGCTCTTTGTGAACCTAATTTGCAGCATCCATATTGGTTTAAGCCAGTGTGGGTCTATGGGCTCTCACTTCCTGTGGTGGTTGTATAGGCCGGTTTGCAGTCCTACCGACCAATCAGTATCTTTGGTCATGTGACCCTTTACCCCAGCCACCTCTAATGATTGGTAGGTTGTCCTTTGGCAAGCCCTTTTTTGCAGTGGAACTCAAGGTAACAGCCAGCCCTTGCCTTGCTCTGTTTTGGAAGCCGCAGGTCTGACAGCCTGGTGTAGGAGTTCTCCAGAAGTTATTGTTGCTGGTTTTTCTTTATTTTTTTAAATAGCTTACTTACCTTAGCCATACTGGCAGGGTATGGTGGTTTGGGCATATCCTCGTTCAGCTTTTTCCTCTTTTGAGAATCCCAATCCGTGCTTCCTAAATTCTCCTGATGTTTCCACGAATGCTGATGCCATTTGCAGCGGCACACCGTGACAAACATCCTTCCCAAACACAACAACACTACTACTACCCACCAATACCCCACGGATGCTGGCAGCGTTCACAGAGGCACACCGTAACTAACTATTGACCCCCTGTAATCCTCCCCCGCAACCACTTGCGCTTAAGGGGGGCCACGAATAGCGAGACCAGACAATCGCATTGGAACAAGAAAAAAAACACGGCAGTCGAACTCCATCCAAGCGTACAGTACATATACTGTACACCACGTTTGTGGACACAGACCACAGACAGAGCCACCCACCCATGCACCCTAGAAGGCAGCTCAGACTATCCTATTCGGGGCTAGCAGCACACATAACCGCCAACACAAACCCCAGCGACAACCAACGAAACATAATCGGTCTATCTGAGCACACATCGTTTCTTCAGCACTAGCACTCTATCCTAAACCACCAACAGCACCCACCCACATGCCTGACCTCTGGGCTGCTCACTGGAGCCTAGTCAGCCCACCCTAACCAGGCACAAAAATGCACACATTTTAATTTATACTCTTAAAATCTCCTACACATGGAATGCGGTCACCGAGGGAGTTACAACCTCAAAGCTCATTGAGGCCATACAAAAGGGGAAAGGGAGTTCTATAAATGAATACAATCTATCTGAAATCGTCTTTTCATCTAAATGAGAACATCTATATGTTGTAATAATTGACAGGATTGAAAAAGTGCTTATAAGAGTGACCTATGTTAGGTCTATAACATTTGGGGAAAATGCAGACGTACAAGAAAATGTAAATACATTTGGAAACGTGTGGTTGTATGTATTGTATACATTGTGGAAGATCATTTATTTTAATCTATATTCATAAAAGTGAAAATGTGTGGATGGCTGGGTGTGTGGCAAAGCGTTGTTCCTTATACAATTCCACACTGCTTCACCAATCTGCACTAAATTGTGCATAGTTACTTGTTCTGAGCCTCCCGACATGGCTGCCTAAATAACATTTGGACACCTCATCTCTTTCCCCGGATTTCAGCAACTGAGACGGTTGGCTGAAATCAGTGAAATATCAATGTAGTCATAAAAGGACCGTCCCGACAAGAGGAACAAAACTCAAGGTTCCTATGGGACCTCTAAAGCCACAGTTCAAGGCCTTAGGATGCACGGTTTCCGAGATCTTTCCACCGCAACGAACTTCACCATGCAGGGGTGTGGCCACAGGTGGGAAGAGAGCACAGAAGGTCCCAGTAAGCAGCAGCACACTAACTCTCGCCTCTCCCCCCCCCCCAATGTCTGCTCTGGGGTATGTCAGCGAGCCACACGTGCCCATTCTCAGTGCAGTTTACTTCAGGGTGCAAAGCACATCAAGCGATAAGCGAATTGGAACAGCGTCCTACAACACCATTGATTTTCAACAATTGAGGAGATTGTTATCATGATTGTCTACAGAACTCGTTCGGAGAACAGGTACTTTTGGTTATATAATATAAAAAACGTTATGTTTCAAGAGTTGATAGGAGGGCTTATGGGTCACTCATTAGGTCACAATGAACTCTTTTCATTTCCATTAAATGCCATTTTAAAGAATCCATCACAGGACAACCATAGCACTGTGGTTCTTCCACACTCTCTCAAGAAGATCCCCATCCCACTGGAAGGGGCAAAGTATGCATTACAGCTCTCTACATATACTTTGTGATGTAGAAAGGTGAAGAAACAGCAGCGTTGTGCATTGATAGTGCCATGTTTCACCGACAAATATTCACAACCTTGACCTCCGTCATTTCATCTCACCTTGAGGTTGGGGCGGGCACTTTGTGGCAGGTATGCACAGCCCCGTCCACTGATTTGAGGCAGGTTTCTGCCTGTCCCGACTGCGTGCAGCGTCTGCCCCATGTATAGGAGGCAGTCTTCTTCGGTCCAGCCTGACTTTCTGGCCTAGGCTGACTTTCCCCATCATTCCAGTGCAGAACTAGCTTCTTGGTGAGGTCTGGAGGCCAAGTGGGTCCAATCATCTGTGAAGAAAAAGGTATCCGTCAGATAGTGAACTGCAGAGTGCCAGATTCAGAAAATGCCAGCTACAAACAGGGACCACTTCAGGCAGCAAACGTGGCAACCCCAGAGCTCCTACATTCTTCCCACTACAGGTAAAGAAGAACAAGAAGCAGCTCGTGAGCAAAAGAACTACTTGCTGCATGATCTGGACTGGGTCCACAGGTCCACCCATGCGCAGAGCAAGTCTGTCAAAGGGACAAAGCCTAGCATGGGTGGCAAACTGTGTCGTGAAACAAAATGTTGAGCATGGTAACGGGAGCAGAAGTAAGACACTGACATCGAGGGGTCATGATGGTTGGCATAACCTTTTATTCACGTGTGAAAAAGAAAAGAAAACCCTATCTTGCCCTAACTCTAAGAGGGGTTTCCCAGCCACAACCAAAATTACTAATGTTGCAGTGAGGATGTTAAAAGCAAAAATCCTAATATCCAATTCAAAATCCTAGCTCTGTCCCTCAGACTCGAAGTTTAAACTAAATTTAAAAAAGTATTTCTGGCCCAGAGGAATGACTCCCTTCCACTGGACAAAAAGACAGTTCTGGGTTTATCAGTTTCCCAAGTGTTGGGTGGGAAGGTCTCCCTTCCCCAGCCTTCCTCAGGCGTCTGGTATAGTTAATAAACTGCTGGAGGATGTCTCGCTTCCCCTGCCTTCATTAGGCATTTTATACAGTTCAACAATTGGTGGGAAAATGGCCCTGTTCTCCAATTGGCCCTTCCCAGAATTCTTCTGTGTCTCTGGGACCCTTGACCTCGATTGGCAGACCTAGATCTTTTCCCACCAGGCACTGTGACGAAGAGGAGTTCGGACGTGTCTGCAAACTGTAGTGGGTCCCTGACCCTGGTTGGCAGACCTTGATTCCTCCTACCATGGTACTGCAAAGAAGAAGAGTGGCATGGATGCTTCTCCATGCTGTGGTGGGTCCCTGATCCTGGTTGTCAGACCTCGTTTACTCCTATAAGGCACTGCGAGGAAGAAGAGCGGCTTGGATGCTTCCCCAAGCTGTAGTGGGTCCCTGACCATGGTTGGAAGACCTGGTTTCCTCCTACCAGGCACTGTGACGAAAAAGAGTGGCCTAGATGCTTCTGCAAGATGTGATGGGTCACTGGCCAAGGTTGGAAGACCTGGTTTCCTTCTCTATTAGGTCTCTTAGTCTCAAACAGACTTGTTTTACATGCCTGCCAAGCTCTGTGTTCCTTTCTCTTTATGGTTTTTTAATCTTCCATGCAGACTTGGTACATTTCCCTGCCAAGTACTGTCATCATATGTATTATTCTCATGGTTCCCTTTATGGTTTCTCCAAGGTTATTGTAAAGCAACAATTTAAAACAGCATGTGGATGACCGACCTCGGGCAATGCCTCCCTTCCCTTGGTCTGATCTGTGATGTCTGGAGAACCACTCCCTTCTCCAGACTGTTGTATTCTCCCAAGGTGTATAAGTCAAAGGGTGATCTCCCTTCCTTTGACTTCTATTCGGATGGTATTTCCATTTTCACATAGTGGGGGGGGGGTGTAATGCTTCCCTTCCCCAGGCCTTTCTCAGGCTGCACACACTAGATTTTAACCGGTGCCCAGAGTCTGGACAGAGGGTAATCACATCAGGGTATTAATTGGTATAGTCATTTATTCTTTTTTTGAATGCAAGATCAATTAACAAGTGTAAACAACAGTGGTGGCAGCAATACTCTACCCTACCACACAAAACATCCAAGTAAACTAAATTCTTACATTGCGAGGGCAAAAAAAAAATCCTGCACATAGAGTTGAACTAGAAAACGTAGCATGCCCCTCAAACTTTCAGATATGACAATCCCATCTCATTCGCTCCAAAAATACTCATGCATACAAACTGCAGGGGGAACCAAACACATGAGTCAAAAATAGTGACCATGTGCTGTTCCACCGGCAATGGTCACAATGCTCAGTCACTGTGTCTCTGAGTCATGATGCAAAGTGCTGTGCTCCCCATAGAACCACCTGTGACCATGTCAGTACGGTGTATATCAACTGCACGAATGCCCTTACAGAAAAGGAAAACTCACTTAAGGATGGGTCTGGCATGAATCTGCCTGCATTCATTGTAAAGCTAAAACCCACTCCAGGAATTGCGGCATGTCCAGCTACCAGCTGTCACCATCAGTGGCAGGACCAAGCCTACTGACACTTGTAATTAGAATGTGTCGCACATAAGGCAAAGCCAAAAATGAAGGCGGACACTTGGAGATTGTAACACCACTGGACCCGACACGCTGTAAGGGAACATTCCTGTAAGGGAGATCCAATCTCGTACATGTCGCCCAGGGTGAGAGAGACAATCTAGAGGTATCGTGCAGCGCTAAACATTACTCGTTAACAATCGTGTGGTGAACCGAAAGCTGCGCCAAGCACGAACCCAGTAACACGTGCCGCTCATTGGTTCACCTGTTTTGAATGGGCTAAACTGTTTTCTAGTTCACCTCTATGTGTTATGGAATTTTATTGCCCTCACAATATGAGAATTTAGTTTAATGTTTTTTTTGTGTATAATAGATTATTGCTGTCACCACTGTTTACACTTGTTAAATGATCATGCATTCAAAAAAATTATAAATAATTATACCAATTCATACCATGATGCGTTTACTTTTCCTCTGTGCACACGATAAAATCAAGTGAAATTACAGAATGGGGTACTGTTCTATGTGTGTTTTGTTGATAAGTCTCATACCCCTCCCCGCCTTGTAAAATATTTTGGCTGGACCCAATTTTGTTTGTTTCTTACTTTCTTAGGCTGTAGTCACCTCGCTTCCCCAGTCTGTCGGATATTGTAACAAAGTACAGCAATCTAGATACTTGATTTTATATAGGTGAGGGTCCCAGTCTTGAACTGCGGGTTCTCGCCAGCATCCTACGAAACCTGGTTCACTATCCTGCCAAGTGTTATTATTTCATTTTATTTTTCCAAATGTCTCTGGACTTCCATCAGGGTCCCACACCCAATCATGTGGCTTATTTTGTTTACTTGCTCCCTGGAGTTATCTCTGCCACTCTATAGGGGCCCCAGCGCCACCCCAACCACCAGCATACATTCTTACATGGTCTGTGATGGTCTTGGGTCGTCACGTGCACCTGCCGTCTGCGGTGGAGGTTCCCCCGCTTTCTTGTTTGGTCTCCGGCGGTGGCTCCACCGTACTTGCTTCTTGTTGTCAGCGTGGGACCATTCCTCCATGTGAGCCGACCTTCGGGGAAGCCAGGATAGTCTTTATTCCCGTTCGCCGTGCTGTCCCTGCATACCGGACCAACTTGAGAGCAACCTTTTCTCAGCTTCCCTGTCTGCCTCTCTCCTTCCTAGAGCATCCTCCATTTCACGGTTCCTCAAGGGCGGGTTGACACTTTGTCAAGTCCTTCCTCGCTTTTAACTGATGTTTGTGTATATTTTGAATGAACTATTAGACCAGCTGTTTTTCTGATACCTATGTAACCAATGTAACTTAAAAGCTGTATGACTTCTTACTGCTTGCGCCCTGATACCCTAGGGTCTAACGCGCCTAATACATTTTAAATAAACAAACAAACTGGGCTTTGTCGAGTCAGCTATCGAGAACCACTAGAATGGGCAAAGTGGTTCTGGGAGGTACTCTGTACTGCTCTGCGCCTCCTCTGTGTTACAAGCACTGATCGGGTCATGCTGTTGTGACTCACTAGAGGTCTTCTTCGTCTCAGTACTAGGTGAATGGTGACAATAGCACATGGAGATCTTTGGATAGAGGTTGATGTTAGTATGAAAGGGGGGCTAGATCAGGCGAGTGGGCAGGGATAAAGCATTCTCTCCTGGTAGTCACTAATCCCATAGGGAGTTTCCCTAGCTATAAAATCCACCAGCCGAGTACCACCCCCCCAGGGAGACTCTTGGGTAGTGAACTCACCTCCCTGGTCTCATAGAAAGAGGCTCCCTTAGGGGAGAAGCGACAACATCTGGGGATTCGGCACAGCATCATGGGAAAATAGTCACGCGATGGGCATGTTAACGTGGACTATGGCTCACATTTACACACGCAGGACCAGAGAGAGGAGAGCCAACTCACCACAAACCATGCAGGCAGAATACAAGCGTGGGATGTCACCACAATTCCTGTGCCTAACCTCAGAATGGTCGACAGACCAAGGGATCCAACTCAAAGCAATACCCCTCAACTACCCTCACCTGAAGTTAAAAACTGGGAGTGAAGTTGGCAGTGCCTACCGGATGGCCCGAACCTGATGGTACCCTAGCACTGCTATATGACTTGGTTGTAGAGGAACATGGAGTGTCGAGGATGTATTGCATGCTACTGGCAGGTCTGCATAGGGGGGGACCTTAGGGTGAAGACTATGTAGGAAGAGGATTTGGGCAGAAGTATTGAGGAAACGAACAGGCTAATGTGCCATTATACACAAGAAAAAAAGTTTCTAGTAAAGCCCAGCTCAAGCTCATTCAATTATAAATTCTTCACAGGACAAACATGACCCCGTATAGGATAGCTAAGTTAGTTACCCCATGTGTGAAGAGGACAAGGCGGATCTGATGCATACGTGTTGGTCTTGCCGTGTGGTGCAGCTCTTCTGGTCTGGTGTCAGGTCAAGAATAGAAGGAGCAGGGATTAATAGATTTGCATGGACACCTGAGGAGTGCTTGCTTGGTATGTATCCTCGGCCTAAGGCCCCGAACCATGTTACCAAATTAACGGATTTGGACTATATATTAGTCAAGTGTAGGATTGCTATGGCATGGAAATGACTAGCCGGCCCGAAAGCTGGCCCTGGTTTGCCTTCCTTTGTTCTATTCTCTGGTCCTCCTTGCTCCTGGATTAGTCCCCGTGTCTCTCCCCTATTATGCTCTTTGGTCTCCAGTTTGTTCTACTTCCTGACAATCTGCTTGAAAGCTCCAGTCAGCCGACATCCACAGTCTTTCCAGTTCTTGTGAAATACTTAAGCAGTCTGAAGGTTTTTGCTCCTTCATTGGAGTTTTTTGCCTTTTGGGTTCAGATCCTCCTTGGAGCCTCTGGTTGGCAATTGTACTACTTTGATAGTTGTGGCTGCAAGAGAAGATCGTCCCTACTTTTTCACCACCAAGAGCCATGCCACTATTCAGGTAAGGCAAATTGCTGAGAAGTACCTCGGGCACTCATCCCTTTTTTTAAGGACAAGGCACAAAACAAAAAGGTGCTGTAGGTGCCACAAGAAAGAAAAAACTATTATGCCCACAGACACAACAAAATCTCAAGAAAACAAGTTGTATGTTTATCAAACCGTATTCTTACTACCAATGAGAATATGACTTTACAAAAGAGCATTAGCTGTGTTCCAACTGTCAAGGGTTTTGACCCATGTTGAATCAATAGACTGGGTAGATCAATACGTTTTTCCATGTCTTATCCAAATACATAATGACCCAGCTCGTGAGAGATTTTCATGAGAAAAGATCTTTAGACTGGGTCATTGAACAGGCTACCCGGATCTATGAGGTGCAGAAGGCCATCGAAAATAAAAATAATGCGCCGAAAAACCCCAAAACCAACAGCACCCCTGCTGCTGCCAAGGTGGCAGAGGTAAAGGTTGCCCCCGTTTTAGATTTGGAGATGGGGGGGGCCTAAAAACCTGCCTGCACCAAATAATTCACAGCCCAGAAGGCCCTCGGGCCAGTCACAGACAGGGAGTCAAGGAGGTAGTCCCACAAATGGGGTCCCCCGCTCCCCTGACTATGTAAGTCCCCGCTACAAGGGAAACCGACCAATCCTGGGTTATGTGTGGACTCCTCCAGCCCAAGGGGCGGGGATCCAGCCAAGCACTTAACCCAGGGAACTTCCCTCCCAACTTCCCACAGGAGGGCAGAAATTCTCCAAATCCTGGGCAGAACTTTTTCCCCAGGTATCCACCCAATTTCCAGCCCCAAAATCATCCATCCTTCTTTCCCCAATTCCCTGAGCCCAGACAACCTAATCCGGGAGAGGGGAGGTCAAGGGTGGAGGGGTACCAGAATCTTCCCAACCCAGGGTATTACCAAAGAAGGGATAGCTACCCTTCCCGGGATCAGCCCAGGGGAGAAAATAGAGCCCCGTATCAGCCTGAGCGGGTTTCACAAATTGAGCGCCAGGTCCAAAATATGGCACGGGTTCTGGGTCACATACTGAGGGCTCAACAGAACCCTCAGATGAGCATGCCACCGCAGAATGCCCCAAACTCTGGGCCTGGTGCTCCAGAACAATGACGGGGGCAGCACCCAGATAACCCACCGGTTCCCAGGGAGGAGGCACAAGGGGAAGGGGGGTGTAAAGCCTTGGAGGAAGCTTCCTTCCCAACTTGTAAACAGCCCCTGGAAAACCAGGAACCGGAAACAAAATCTCCTGCCCCTGAAAGCATGCCTCCCAAGGAGCAGAGGGGGGGATAGGAGAAACAAAGGACCCAAACAGACCCACTTTGTGGAGGAGGTACAGGTCTTCTAATTTGAGGGAGAGGGATCCGCAGAAGATCCTGGGAAAAGGATCTTCTCCTTCAGAGATGGGGGAACTCCTCTCAAAGAAAAATGGGTCCCAAGGGATGTCAATTCAGACTGGGGAGATGTGGAGACTGAGCTACCGCCGCCCATCATCTCATCCCAGAACCGACAATACCAAAATCCCCTGGTTTAAACCCATCCTGGTGACTGCCTCCAAAAAGGGGGGGGCGGCCCAGAACCGGAACCAGGGGAAACCACAATGGCTCTGATCTCCAGTTGCCAACTTTTTCTTTCAGATTCCCAAGGCTCTCCACAGAATTAGCAATGTCCAAAACCAGAAAGTTAACCCACCAGTTGTCCAAAAATGTGCATTATCTGTGCCCCCTTGAGGAGAAGGAGGGAAGATACTATGCCCCGGTATAAGTACAGGGGCAGGGTACAATTTTGGCACTGGTGGACACTGGATCCCAAGCTACCCTTCTGTCCAAAAGGGCCTTTGAGGAACTAAATGCAGGAAGGGGGGAGAATTACCGTATTCCTCTCACCTCTCTTCCTGGACAACTGCAGAACTTTGACGGGAAGGAAATTCCTGTCGAGGGGACTGCAGATTTGGACATCAAAATTGGGCGACACAAGGTGAAACACCCGGTCATAGTAGTGACTCCAGAGGGCACCCCTTGTTTACTAGGGAATGACCTCCTGAGAAGGTTGTCACCCCTAATAGATTGCGTAAACAAGGTCCTCTGGACCCAGACTAGCCGACCAATAAAATTAAAACAGAGTGTTAACCATGTTAGTTTAAACGGCACATGCCACATGATTGAACAAAAATCTGACCAAGTAGAATTTCACTTCCAGAATAGCCAAATTCCAGACGTGACAGTAATAGCAGTAGGACAACAGACTGGTGGTGGGGGGTCCTCTCTATTTCTGAAAATCACCCTTCCTTCCAGTTTAAGGTGGTATTCCACACTGGAAGGAAACACCCTGAAATTCTTTACTAATCCACAATCAGAAACTCCCACTCCTATAGTCCAGAAAGATGTGAAATCAGCTCATAGCCTGGCTGATATTCAGCAAATTGGAGAGCAGTTGTTCATCCCTGTTCAGTTAAATGATGGGAAGGACTCTGTTCTCGCTCGAGTGTGTGTGAACAACGGTAAGAGCTTCATCAGCGAAGCCATGTTCCGCCAACTCCCAAAAGATCCAGCCATTCCCACATTCAAACTGATAGACAAATGGGAAATGGACCTGGAAGCACCTAATTCCAAACATCTCCTGCCAAGCAGGTGTATGCTCAAAATCTCCATTGGCAACAAGAGCATAGTCCATAATTGTTGGGTCGTGCGAGACGTCACTGCCGCCTTTTACTTAGGCAGTGACATTCTCAATCGCTTTGCCATTAGTTTGGACCTAATAAACTTCAAAGCTTGGTCCTGATTAGCGGATAATCCCATGGGCTTTGATGATCCAGAAAAAGCATTTGGGTCAGCTCAATTGCTACCTTATGCAGTTGAAATTCAGATCAAAGAGAAAGTCACCATCCCAGAAAGGACCCGACAATTCTCCCTGGAAGTGAAAGTTAAGAGGACAAAAATTGAAAAACCCTGATGCTTACATACATCTAAATGCTTCTCTCCAACAGCAAGGGTTGGGGGTAAACCCAACTCCAGTAGTCAACAGAGAACATGACACCATTCCAATAGAGGTGGATAACAGTGACTTACAGAGTATTACTCTAGCCGCAGGCACCATCATTGGAATGGCGGTTGATGACCAACATTTTTCCATTGATCTAGGAAATGAACTGTTAGGACCAATCCCCAAGGACTGTTTTGACAGTGACAGTGATGACGACAACACCAGAGAGGATTTTCACCCGGCATGGAGGGAAATTCCTGGTGTACACTTCTTGCCCTTATGGTAAGGAAGATGTGACTTGTGACTTCAGGAGGGATGAGGTGATTTTCCAGGTCCATGAGGGCTGCCTTTCCCACCTGAAGCCTCCAGTCCAAATCAGCACTCTGACCATGGACTTCTCCACCCAGCGGGAGGAGGCCGCTGAGATAGCCAAACCAGAAGTCTTTCCAGGCTTCAGGCAGATGGTGGAAGAGAGAGTCAACCTAGCTAATGCCTGTGTGATTCTGGAACAGAAGCAAAAGTTTTCTTGGATTTCCAAGATCTCTTTGCGGTAGACTCATATGACTGTGGTCGCACCGACATCCACACCACAACAACTCCCACGGACCCTGGAACGACTCCAGTGTTTGTGAAGCAATATTGCTTGCCTCTCGCATCCATGGAGTCCCTTACTGAAATAATTAAGAACCTTGAGTCCCCGGGAATAATCCATCCAGTACACAGCACATTCAATAATCCGGTGCTGGGAATATTGAAGCCAAACGGCCAGTGGAGACTCTGCGCCGACCATAGGGAGCTCAACAAACAGGTCCATACTTCCCGATGGCCTCTGCCCTACATTGACCAAGGGCTGGCCCAGATTCAAGGGTCACAAGTATTCACTGCAATAGACCTGACCAATGGATACTGGACCATGCCTGTCAGTAGGGAGGACCAATACAAACTGGCTTTTACCTTTGGGGGCCAGCAGTACACCTGGACCCGGACTCCCTTCGGATACCTCAACTCCGGAAATGAATTCAACATTTTCTTACATAAGGCCATGCCCGACCTGGGTGCGAGGGGTAACCTGGCTTATGTAGATGATGTCCTCATCAAAAGTTCATCTGTGGAGGAACACATAGCGGAGATCCGTTATGTTCTGACGCAGTTGAGGGCCGCCGGAGCAAAACTTTCCTGTCAGAAAGCACAGTGGTGTAGAACCAGTGTTAATTTCTTAGGGCATGAGATTACTCCTCAGGGTCTCTGTCCCCAAGAAAAGAAAGTGGAAGCACTCCAGAAACTGAAGGATCCCACAACTCTGCAGGAACTAAGGAGCCTCCTTGGACTGACTAATTACAGCAGAAAGTTCATTGAGGGCTACGCAGAGATCAGTAGACCCCTGATTCATCTCTTGAAGGGGGGGGTCAAGTGGGAATGGGGTCCAGAACAATCCAAGGCAGTAAGACAACTCAAGAGAAGCCTCTCACAAGCGCCTTGCCTAGCTTACCCTGTCAGAAACAAGGAGTTCTTCCTGGAGACAGGGTTCTCCAATACGTGCTTGACGGCAGTATTATACCAAAAGCATGACAAGGTCAATAAAGTAATCTCCTATGCAAGCAAAACTTTATCCTCTGTGGAGGAAAAATTCAACGATTGTGAGAAGGCACTCCTGGCAACGGTGTGGGCATTGAAGAATTACCGCCCGTTTATCCAGGGGGAACACATCATAGTGGAGACTCCACACCAGTCTCTACAATATCTCCAAAGTGACAGAATCCGGGCCGGAAATGTGAGTAATTCCCGAATTACTTCCTGGATTCTGTCAATGCAAGGCTTTCCTGTGGAGGTCAGATATGGCCAAAACAAGAAGAGTCCCCTCGCGCAAGGTCCGGCTGACTTGCACGATTGTGCCAGAGAAAACTGTCTCGAGGACGAAAGTCTAAAAATCAAGGACAACATGGAGGCATTTGAAGAAGACAAGTGTGAGGGAATGCCCACTGTCTATGTGGATGGATGCTTTTAGCATGTTGACAACAACGGGGATAAAGAACTGGTGGCCGGCGTAGGGAATGCATGGGTGAGGGAGTTTCCAGAACCCTCCGCTGGATACAAAATTGGTCCCCGAAGTAGTCAGGTGGCAGAATTGATGGCTGTGCATCAGGCCATCCTCACAGCTGTCCAACATCGACACCACGAACTGGTCATAATCACAGATTCGGATTATGTACGGAACAGGTTCGTGGAGCACCTGGTTAATTGGAAAACCAGAGGCATGTTATGTGCGAATAACAAACCCCTGAAACATGGGAAGTTAATCCAAAACATTGATGATCTGGTCACATCGAATGGGATGACCATCTACTGGAAAAAGATCAAGGGTCATTCCAAAGTAGAGGGACCAGAAAAAACTGGAAATGACTTCGCTGATCAGCTGGCCAAAACCGGGGCCATCCAAGGGGATCTAATAGAAATAGAGTCACTGTTGGGGGAAATCCAGGTCACTGTCATCACTAGGTCCCAGACCAATGCTCACAATAATCTTTCAACTGCACAATGGAGTAAGGAGACCCCTGATGCTGATTTAATTACAGCTCAGAAGGGGGATCCAATTATTGGTAAGTTTTACCAACACCTTGAGGACCCTGAGAACTTTCCCCTGACGGATACCGATTACATTGGGAAAGAGGACCCAAGAGTGTTGATGAAATGTCCAAAAAGGTTCCGAATCCAAGACGGTTTGTTGGTAAGGAAATCCCAAGCTGGCCATGATCAGTGGGTGGTCCCTACCTCATTCCGAAGCCTGATGTTAAGTCACGCCCATGATGCGGCCACCGCCGGTCATAGGGGGTTTCACACAACACTGGAAATCTTAAGGGAGGTTGCATACTGGCCACACATGGGGCAGGACCTCGACCAATACTTGAAGGGGTGTCTTGTGTGTGCACAATTTCAGCAATCATCCCTCACACACCGTGCGCCTCTCCAAAAGAGGGGGATGACACTGCCATGGTCAGATTTGCAAATCGACTTTGTAGGCCCTGTAATTCGCTCGTCTAGAGGAAACAAGTACATATTGACCGTTACATGCTTGTTTACCAAGTGGGTGGAATGTCTCCCAGCCCCAAACTGCAAGGCAGAAATAGCAGCTGCCCTGATGATTAACCACATCTTTTCCCGTTTTGGTCTACCTCAAAGGATTGAGTCAGACAGAGGTAGCCACTTCACCAGTGAAGTAATGACAAAGATGTGGGAGATACTGGGGTTAAAAGGAAGCTACAAATTGCTTGCAGGCCAGCTTCTTCTGGAGCAGTGGAGAGATATAACCGAACCATTGTGAGCATCTTAAAAAAGTTTGTGGCAGATTCTGGGCCAAGTTGGGATATCCGATTACCTCTGGTCCTAATGCCCATCAGATCTACCCCTTCATCTGCAACTAAAATGTCACCATTTGAGTTGATGACTGGACGCAAGATGGTGCTTCCCCAGCATCTTCTCTACAGGACCCAAGAGCAGACACTGATAAATGCCTCAACAACTCATGAGTATGTGGAGAATTTAAGGAAACACCTTCAGCATGCTTTTGCCTATGCTCAGCGGAATCTAGAAAGATCAGCTGATAGCATGAAAACCCACTACCACCTGAAGACCACCAGGAAGGAATATACTGTGGGGGACCGGTTCTATCTATACAATTGCCAAAGGAACCAGGCCAAACAGCGATAATTCTTGCCTACATGGAAGGGACCGTTTGAAATTATAGACAAGATCTCCCCTGTTGCCTATAAGATCTGCATCCCCAAAGGCAGTTTGGCAGAGGGGGAAGATAAGTGGGTCCATATAAATCAGCTAAAGTGTTGCCATCCCAGGCACACTCTGCAACAACTGGAGGAGCCCTCTGCAATACCAGAGGGGACCGCCCCAGAGTAATTCAATTCCAACCCTAAAATATCCCACATATAGTCTCTAAAATATTATGATTTGAAAAAAAGAAAAAAAAAAAAATGTCTTATGATTGTATCTTGTTTTTTGTTAAAATAAGAACGCAAAGGTTTTGACTATAAAATGTATATGCCACCCCACTATATCAATGGTGGGGAAGAAATGTCTACGAATAGGTATTGCCGCTTTCCTTTGTCGTCCTAGGAGAAAGAAAACCTGGAGACTGGCCAAGGAGGACGATCCGGAGACCGGGAGCAGGGACCCAAGGGGCCCGGGGTACCGCCCAATATTCCCATCAGGACCGGCGAGGAGAACCGATCGATCCTTCTGGGTGGAGGAAAAGATGCTGAACTGTGCCATCTACAGAATTGTAAGAAGATAATGGGGACATAGCAGCGCAAGGGCTCAAAACCTCCTTTGCACCCGACTTCCCCTCGACTTGAATCAAAGCACAGTCTGGCGGGGGGATTTGTTAAGGGTTTTGACCCATGTTGAATCAATAGACTGGGTAGATGTGGGGATGAGCTGTCGCCGCCCATTATTCTATCCCAGAACAAACTAAATCAATAGACTGGGTGGATGTGGGGATGAGCTATCGCCGCCCACATTCACGCCAGAATAGGAGAACTGCGCAGTTGGCACGAGACCACTCCAAAGATACAACCTTCTTGTGGGGGGTTCCACATCACCACTCTACTGTAAGGATGCCATCAACACAATGTTAACCAAGGGTCCTATACTATCAAGCAAAAGACCACTCTATTGAAATGCAGTAATTCAAGACAACTCAAAAATGGATGCAGTACTGACAAATTCCCCAAGGTGGCGCTAGCGGTCTAAACTCTGACAGGGAAACTGTATTTAGGAGTTGCAAGAGGGGCAGGGACTTCAAAGCTTGTTGGTTAATTGGAAACCTTAGCCACCTGCTGTTCCCAGAGGCCAAGAGGCTGGGAAACCTTAACACCTCAGAGATTCCCACCCCAGGAGGCAGGATATCACATGACCCTGTTGATTGATTGAGGAGAGACTTCCAGGCAGTCTCTTTCTGTTGAATGGGGTACGTTAATTTTGAGTGTTTCCTGTCAACAGCCCTCTGCCAGCAATGTGATCACTGACCCACCCAGACTCCTGGAGGCGGTCCCAAACACTTTGGGGAGTTGAATTGCAACAAATATATAGTTTATAGAAACAGTGATAATTTATTGTAACCAAATGACAGGAATGTACAACTTTGAGAGTCTTAGTTTGAAAAATGCCCTCACGATTTGAGTCCAAACTCCAATTTGTACCATGTTCTGGGGCAAAACCCCGCTAATTATGATTATTGTAGACAATGTGTTTAAGCTAGAGACATGGAAAGTTACTGGGATATATGTGGAAGGGATATGTACCTTTGTATAATTTTTGATGAAAAACCAATGTTGCAAAACCCACTAAAATCGAAAATAAGTTGCCATTTTTGAATGAAAGCTCCTAGAAACGCCAGAGTCGGGACAGGGACTATCTTTAGTAATATATGATGTGTGTATGTGATGTCAAACAACTGTGTACCTGGGAAATATGTATTTGGATCAGGAATAGATTTGTGTGCACATTGACCAGGGAGTGTCATTTCGGCAGGTCATAAAAATGACATCACTCTGACACACTATCCCTTCCCAAATCAGGGACCAAAGAATCTGACACACTACCCCTTCCCAAATCAGGGACCAAAGAATCTATTGACCTATCAAATGAAGAGAGGGGCAGGCTTAGGGATGCTAGCCTCTCCACCCACTTTTTAAAACACATAAAAAGAGACTGCTGGGGCAGGTAGGGACATTCAATTCCATTTTCTGCGGGACGCTCTGCCGGGAGACTCCAGACTTCACATCCATCAATCTCCAAAGACCAGAACTTTACTTCAGAACCTAAAGCAAGGGCCTAAACCCACAAACTTAGAACTCTTCTCAGCAGGCCTCAGCATCCTTAAAATAATTTGCAAACTATTCCACAGCCGGGCGAGCTGTTTGAATTCTTTGCCAAGAACAATTGCCAGAGACCAGACCAGAGATCCAGAGAACCACAGGCCGCTGTATCCAGACCAGACCCAGACCGCTGTGAGCAGAACCAGAGATCCGGATCGCTGTGAGCAGAACCGGAGTCCAGTCCAAAACCTGACCAGATCCGCGGCGAGGCCCATTCCTGCCCAAAATATATTGCGAGTACCGCCAGAACTGTGCAGAACCCAATCTCTTAGTTAAAATAATCTAATCCAAACTATTTTAACCTAATTAGAACAGCCTCCTAGAAATCATGTCATCTGTCATTTTTAAAGCTGCACAACTGTCACCTGTCAATTCTGCAGCTGCAAGCTGTCACCTGTCATTTTGAGTTTTACTTTAAATCCGAAAATCTACCTTTATTAAATCATCTGTATCTCTGGAACCGTTTGTGCTAGGAACGAGATTTAACTTTCATCTGAAAGCTTTCCAACGAACCTAGAACCGACTTCCTACTCCCTATACTTTTTCCGTAATCGCGAGACACACACTCGCGAAATTTACTGCGATTTGCAATTTGGCCCGATTTCTTCATCTGTAGAAATCAGCAGCTTTTTGCTTCTCTTTGCTAAAATTCGTTTGCAATCTGCCAATCATTCATAGATTATTGTGAAAGTGAGCCTGAACTAATACCAACAAGCATCTCTCACTCACCCTGAACCTCTAGAGGGAATTAAAAGCAATTTTAGCACCTTTTCACTTCCTTGCAAACCACATTAAAGTAATTCACCTGGGTTTAAAACTCATCCCTGTTTTCTCTAAGCTTGCTGGGGGAACCGGAACTGTGTATTGCATTATAAAGTGTGATTTGTTGGGATTCTTGAAGACTGTGTGCTCTCCTTCCATTTCTTGTATTGCATAGGGGGGGGAGGGAATTGTCAAAAGAAAAAGTGATCATATTACCTTTTGCTAAAATCAGTTATTTCTGTACTGCATTTTATTCCACCTTGCGTTTCCCTGAACCATATAAAGCCTTCTTCCCCACCTTATTCTTCTGCTCCTATTCATAAGTTACCTCTTGCTGACTACTGCTCATATTCACAAGTGTAATATCCATTATCAATTTATTTATAGAAGTGTGATATATATATGGGATACATTACTCACCGTAATCGTATTTCTGATGCTTGGATCTGCTTAGATTCACATGCTGTGCATAGGCCGACATCTAGTGGAAGCTGCGGAGTATTACAGTTTGTTTTTCGAAACTCGAAAATGGGCGTCGACACAGGCGTGCCAGTAATACTATCCCTAGTGTGACGTCCACTGTACTCAAGATCCCTCACGCGTCTGGGATCCTCAGATTGTATTTTTTCTGACATGAGGAAGCATGAGGAGTAGCGCGAGTACAGATAATCCAAGCAGATAGACAGAAAGGTAAGACTACAAGCAATCATGCGCCTTCTCTCGGAGGGGAGGAAGGGTGGGTCGCATGTGAATCTAAGCAGATACAAGCATCAGAAATACGATTACGGTGAGTAATGTATCCCTTCTGAGGCTTGTGGAATCTGCTTAGATCACATGCTGTGCATAGATTAGCGAGCAGTACCCGAAGAAGGAGGTGGGATGTGAGAAGGGTCATGAGCAAACAGGTGTCTTAGAACCGCTTGTCCCACTTGTGTATCTGTCTTGGAATGAGTGTCAATGCAGTAATGCTGAGTAAAAGTGTGAATAGAGCTCCAAGTAGCTGCTTTGCAAATGGTGTCGAGGGGAACATTTGCAATGAAAGCCAGAGTGGCCCCAATGTCTCTAGTAGAATGGGCCCTTGGCGTAAAAGGCAGAGTTTTTTCAGAAAGAGAGTAACACAGCTGTATACAGTTGATAATCCACTTCGAGATCGCGCCTTTAGAGACGCGATCCCCCTCTCTGCCTGTAGCTACGGAGACAAACAGTTGATCTGTTTTCCTTAGCGGTCTGGTTTTATTTACATAGTAGAGGACCGCCCTACGCACATCAAGGGTGTGTAGTTTCGCCTCAGCTGAGCTTTGCGGGTTCTGGAAGAAAGCTGGAAGCTCGATGGACTGGTTTACATGGAATTTAGATATACATTTAGGTGAGAACCTAGGGTGTGTGCGTAAAACCAGTTTGTCTTTGTGGATAGTAAAGAAAGGATCCTGCACTGACAGAGCCTGAATTTCACTGACCCTTCTTATAGAGGTAATGGCTACTAAGAAGGCCGTTTTATAAGTCAGGTGTTTGAGACTACTTTTATGCATGGGTTTGAAAGGGGGGCCCATGAGCTTAGCTAGCACCACATTGAGGTCCCATCCTGGCGGTGGGTTCGAAATAGGAGGGTGAAGTCTCTTTACTCCTTCCATGAAGGCTTTAACTACTGGTACTTTCCACCACGATACTTTGTTATGGGATGTGGTGTAAGCCGAGAGGGCTGCCAGGTGTACTTTCAGAGAGTTAAAAACCAAACCTGCGTCCAGCAGGTGGAGCATGTATGTTACAACGTTGGAAGGAGTGCAATCAACTGGGTTGATTTGTTTATTCTGGCACCAAATAACGAATCTCTTCCACTTGTCAAAGTAACAGTGCCTTGTGTTTGGTTTCCTGGATTCTTTTAGGATGTCCATACACCTCTGTGGTAAATTGAGATGCCCAAACTCTATGACCTCAGGAGCCATGCTGCCAGGTT
Organism: Ambystoma mexicanum; assembly: GCF_040938575.1. Lineage (NCBI taxonomy): Eukaryota > Metazoa > Chordata > Amphibia > Caudata > Ambystomatidae > Ambystoma > Ambystoma mexicanum. The sequence continues at coordinate 302,080,521 of NC_090921.1, forward strand.
CATTGAGTTGGGTTCCTGGTGCACTGTTTGACCTTGTTGCTGGGACAGTAGGTTGTACCAGGCTGGGAGTTTGATGGGCTCGCACACCGCCATCCTGCGTAGGTGTGGAAACCATGGTTGTCTCGCCCACATGGGAGCAACTAGGATGAGCGTCATCGATTCCTTGTTCATCTTGTACACCACCTTCCTGATGAGGAGTTGGTGGAAAAGCGTACGCAAACATCCCTGACCAGTTCATCCACAGGGCGTTCCCTTGGGAGTCTGGCTGGGGGAACCTGGATGCAAATCCTGGGCATTGTTTGTTTTCGCTTGTGGCGAATAGGTCTATAGTGGGGAAACCCCACTGAGAGAAGAGATCTTCTACGATATCTCTGTGAAGGACCCATTCGTGTTCTTCTGGGAGGGAGTCTCTGCTTAGGGCATCCGCTAGGGAATTGAGCTCCCCTGGAACATGTTGTGATGACAGGAAGATGTTCCGTCTGAGTGCCCATATCCAGATTTTCTGGGCAAGCTTGGACAGATTTGGCGAACGAGTCCCTCCTTGTTTGTTCAGATAGAACATGGCTGTCGTGCTGTCCATCCGGATCTGCACTGACAAGTTTAGCAGATGGGGCTCGAACGCCCGAAGCGCCCGGAATACTGCCAGAAGCTCTAGCAGGTTGATGTGGTTCTTGGCTACTGAGTGAGACCAGAGACCCTGAGCTGTGTGGTGGAGATGGTGAGCTCCCCACCCAGTCAGGCATGCATCTGTAGTCACCACTGCCTGTACTTCGGGATCGTAAAAGGGTTTTCCCCTTGCGAGATTCTCTCTTGTCCACCAGTGTAAGCTCTGTACGAGTGTTGGCGAAACGACCACTAGATCGTCCCACTGACCACTTGCCTGAGACCACTGTTTCGCCAACCATTCCTGCATGGGACGCATGCGCAGACGCGCGTGGGGGACCAGGTAAATGCATGACGCCATCATACCCAGTAACCGCATTGCTTTGCGTACCGTTATTTGTTGACCTGACTGATAATGTGGAATTTGCAGTAGTATATTCCGAATTCTCTCTTCTGAAGGGAAGGTCAACCCTTTTTGAGTATCTAGGATTGCTCCTAGGAACTGTTTTGAGGTGCTTGGCACCAGACTTGACTTCTTCTCGTTGATAGAGAAGCCTAATTCGTGGAGGAGGTCGATAGTCCTCTGAATGTTTGACCTGCAAATTCCTGGGGTTTCCCCCGTTATGAGCCAGTCGTCCAGATAAGGGTACACTGGGATTGCCTCCCTGCGTAGGTGTGCAGCTGCCACCGCCAGTACCTTGGTGAATACCCTTGGTGCTGAAGCTATCCCGAAGGGCAGTACCTTGAATTGGTAGTGGCGACTGTCCACTTTGAAGCGCAAGTATTTTCTGTGCGCTGGGAGCATGGAAATATGAAAATAAGCATCTTTCATATCCAAGGTTGCCATGTAATCCCCCTTTTTTAGGAGGGGGATTACCTCTTGTAGCGTGGTCATACGGAATTTTTGGGGCTTGACATACTTGTTGGCAGGCCGTAAGTCCAATACTGGGCGCATTGTCAAATCTTTCTTTGGCACAAGGAAGTAAGTTGAATAGATACCCTTGTTTACCTGGTGTCCTGGGACGAGTTCTATCGCATCCTTTTCTAGCAGAATGGCGATCTCCTCGAGAAGGATCTTCTGATGTTCTAAGGAGTGTATTCTTTGTCGTGGAGGGTGGTTCCGGGGACGCTGCAGTAATTCTATACAATATCCTGTGGACACTATTGACAGCACCCATCTGTCTGAGGTGATCCCTTCCCAAGCCTGGGTGAAGTTGGAAATGCGTCCCCCTACTGGGGTTGCGTGAGAAGGGACCCTGAACTGAGCGTCACTGCTTTGGTGGAGGCGTGCCACCTCCCTTGTTGGGGCTGCCTCTGTCTCTTCCACGACCTCTCTTGTTACCCCTGCCGTAACTTTGGGTAGACTGCTGGTTGTTGTTCCATTGTGTACCCTGTCCTTGGGCATAGTTGCCTCTTTGTGAATTTTGGCCGCGTGGGCGACGAAAATTACTGTTCCCCCTCTAGTTAGGGAGTTTGTTGGTAAGCTGGCCAAGGGATTTGAGAGTCTCGTACTCGTCCTTGGCATTTTTAAGTGCGTCTTCGACCGCTTTCCCAAACAATAGATCGGGTTCCACCGGCTTGTCTATTAATGAAGCCTGGGTTTCTGTTTTGAACCCCGACTGCCGTAACCACGCATGTCTTTTAATAACAGTACCTTCTGCTATCAATCTTCCTGCGTTGTCCGCGGCGTCGAAAGTTGCTTTTAATATGCAACCAGACACGGCTCTCCCTTCTGCCGAGATCCGAGCCAACTGGCCCTTTAACGGTTCAGGAGCAGAGGCTATGAGCGCCGCGACCTCTTCCCATTGATGGCAGTTGTAACTAGCCAACAGGGTGGTGGAGTTTGCAATCCTTGCTTGGTAGGCGGACGTTGAGGCTACCTTCCTGCCAAACCCGTACAGTCTTTTGCTCTCCTTGTCGGGAGGAGCTTCTGACGACGATAAGGGTGTCCCAGCCCTCTTCCGAGTGTTGGTAACCACTAGGGAGTCTGGTTTAAGATGTCCTCTTATATAAAGAGGGTCAGACTGGGCTGCCCGAAAAAGTTTTTCGACTCTGGGGTTGACGGCTCTGGTGAGGTTAGGACTCACCAGGGATGGATCTATTCTACGTTGGATGGATTTAAGGATAGGGATGGTCTGAGCGACCGGCCTCCTCTCTCCCACCAACTCTTCTGCGAAGTCCCTTTCCTCCTGTACACCGTGGGTGTCGATGTGAAAATGTTCTGCTGCGCGAGCGAGGACTTCATTAAGGAGGGGCTGGTTATCAACTGGCGAGTCGGTAACTGGGGCTTCGCTCTGCTCTCTACCGGGGAATCTAAAATTTCCTGTTCATCTTCTACCTCCTCCAGGTCCTCATCATCCGCATAGTATTCAGTCCCGGTTTGTTCCTCCATAATTGTAAACTCCTGGTCCCCTTCAGGGAAAGGCTGTCCTTGGTATCTGGGGTGTGGAGTAGAGTATGGAGTAGAGTAAGGCTGCACCTCGAAGGGTTCAGGTCTTTCGAACCGGGCTTTTTTACTTAGGGGGATAGGATCAGAGGAGCCTGAGGGTGTGGCCCCTTGAGGGTCATACGAAAGGAAATGTTCTGGGTTTTTGTCATAAAATCAGCTAAGGAAGACATCCTTGACATGACCCTGTCTATGTCTTCACTGGACCATTCTTTGGAACAGGGTATGACTTTAGTAGGCAACTTAGAGGACTTATCAAGGGTACCTTTGCTGGATGTTGATGTCCCAGTAGATTTATGTTTGTCTGTCTGCTTAGGGTGGAAGGATGGTCTTACAGGAGTGGAAGGCTGTGCTTTCCGCTGTTTCCCCCCCTCCCCGTGCGTGGAAAAATGTTTTCCCTGCCCCTTGGAGGCCCCAGAGACTTTCGACGCCTGGCGTCGAGGGTCTGGAGAGGTATCTTGTTTCGAGCGTGGGGCCTCGCTGGCGTTAACTGCGGCCTCGGTCTCCTGGAGCGCGGCCTGGGGGTGGAAGTCGTCTTCGTCTTCCGACGATCGAACTTCCGTTAATCTAGGGAGCGAGGCACTCTTGGCAAGAGTGGATGATTGCCTTGCGTCATGAGGCGATCTCGATCGAGAGCGCCCAGAGGACACCGAGTCGGACCGTTCTATCTGTGCCTCTTTCCGAGAAGTCGACGTCGTCGAGGTTCGGTTGGACTTAGTGTGCTTAGTGTGTATAGGGTGTGTAGCGCTTGCGTCGCCGGGGGTCTTCCCCATAGCCGCCCTGCCGGACAACCTTCCGAGGTCGGGGACCTGCGCTTGGCAGTCTTTCGACGCCGCAATGCCCTCGCCGTCCGAAAGTACGGCGTCGCTGCCATCGCTGAAGGCGCCCTCCGCTGCCATGGCCGCCTGCCTGGCATGGTGGGCCCAACGCTTTGTCGAACGGTCCTTAAGTGTCTTAGGCTTAAACCTACTACACGCTCTGAAGTTCGCTTCGGGGTGGTCCCTCGGCAAGCAGAGATTGCACGTGGCGTGCCTGTCGACCCAAGGGTATTTGCGGTTACACTTGGGGCAGAATTGGAAAGGGGTACCCTCCATACGCACCTTGAGGCAGCGGGCTGGTAAGTGTAGGAAATATATAAGGTGTACCTATATACCAAGAGTGAAGAGTATGTACCACCCCCCACTCTCCCTACTTGCAGGGCCGAGGCCAGCGGCCTACTAGGCCCGGGCCGAGGCCAGCGGCCTTCCGAGGCCCAGATCCGTCGTGCAGCAGCCGACGGTCGATGTCTTCTCCAGCCGTCGTCGAGTGTCGAGGGTCGACGTTGGGGTGGGGAAGGATGTCAATAAATAATTTTAAACTTCTATAGCAAAAGTATAGCTAAGGCCAGGGGACTCCGCAAGATGCTTCCGACCAGTATGGCGGAAAAAAACAATCTGAGGATCCCAGACGCGTGAGGGATCTTGGGTACAGTGGACGTCACACTAGGGATAGTATTACTGGCACGCCTGTGTCGACGCCCATTTTCGAGTTTCGAAAAACAAACTGTAATACTCCGCAGCTTCCACTAGATGTCGGCCTATGCACAGCATGTGATCTAAGCAGATTCCACAAGCCTCAGAAATATATATATTGTTTACATTTTCAAATAAACCATTTAATTTGCAAAACAAACCTACTTCTTGGCTCGGTGGGATTCTAAGAGGGGGGTGTTATACAAGGGTTGTCATCCAGAGTACTGAACTGGATATAAAAATACATCAATAAGGGTTTTCCTCAGCATCCCAGACTAGGCATTGACTTAGCTGTAGTGTTGATTGAATATCGCTTACAAAAGGTATCGCTCTTCCCCCTGTGAGAACAAGGTTGAACTACACCGTTTTGTGAGGAATTTAAAATTGCAGGCAAGGAATAGAAACAAACGGTGAAAGACCTAGTAGCACAGAAGAGTTTATACAGTTTCAACTTAGGAGGTTCCTCTGTTCCTCCAATAGACATTCCCACAATTGAGTATTTTGACAATTCAGTAATAAGTGATTTACAAACTATTTCACATACGAAATCTAAGTTTCCTAATCTGATTCATCGCGAATATAGATTGATACAATCATTATACTGTGCTGATGATCTAGTTAGCAAACTAGCTGACAAGGGAGGAGCCCTTTTACTAATGATAAGGTTGATTACAACAAAGAATGTACGCAATAACTTAGTGATGGCACAATATATGCTCCTCTAGGACATGACCCTTTACTAGATATTACTATGCGAGTACAAGCTTTATTACAAGAAGCTGAAGAACAAGTGTTGATCACAAACAAAAAACAACATTTTTAACAAATACCCATTAACACCAACATTTTATTTGTTAACACAAATTCACAAATAAGACTAATCCACTAGGAAGTCCAACTGTATCAGCTACTAACAGTCTATTACAACTGTCATTGAAAAATTACCACCGACTATCCTGATGGATTGGTGAACACAAGAAAAGACTAACCAACGACAGTATCAGACAGTGCAGGTGAAAACCATCCCTCCCTCCATGCACCATTCTCTTAAACCCAAAGGAACACATGCATTTCAATGAAAGGGGTGGTCAAGATAGTGCAAGTAATCCTACTGAAAGAACGCTACAAGCAGCGAACGAAGCCCCACTATACAAGTCTTTAATACATGCGGCATTCATACATGTTAGACAGTGGTATTAGGGAGGACACAACGTGATACCTTTAGTGAAATTGAATATACTCCTCAAAGATTCACAAGCACTCCGAGACAGGCGAGAACGCTTACACTAGGACTACTGTCTGCTAAAGCCACTTAAGAAAGTGTGAGCCTAAAACATGCTTACATATGTCAAAATAGAAAGACGTTGGAAGCGAGAGAGATGTAAAGGAAAGTATCGCTACGCATCAGACGAAGAACCTTCATCGCAAAGTCATGCACAGTAAAGCCTAAAGCCTCACCTTGCACAAGCAAGAACAGTTGTTTAAACATGGCAGATTGCAGTATCTTCTCAATATTATAATGCAGTAATTTGCATAAACATTCAATTTCCAAACGTTCCCCACTCAATCTCTACCCACCTTCATAGATTACTTTTCAAAACCACTTATCCAAAAACAGACATATATTGAAGACATGTCACATTTTTTAAGAATATTAAGTGAACATCGAAACCAACAATGTACTCTTCACTATGGATGTCCAAAACCTATTGTGGGGAATCCTCACCAAAACTCTGCCTAAAGTCTCCTCCCAGGTGGCCAGGCGAGGGCAGACGCTTCCTGATCCCAATCCTGGGGGTGGTGTACTGCAGGAGCATCACCTAGGTGGAGACAAGGCCCAGGGTAGTTGGGAGATTCCAGGGGATGAGACATGGTATTTTTCTTCTGAAATGGATTCTCTTACTGCCATTCCAGAAGAGGTTATGGCTTGTTGTAATTCTAATGGCTTTCAGTCTATAGATAAAACTACAGTAATAAAATCTAAGATTGAAATATCTAAATCTGTTTCTTCAAAATAACTTCTCTCTTTTATCCCCAAGCATAAATATCTCCTTCAATATCAAGGGCACACTACAGGGAATGGTGAGAGGGTTGCTTTCTATGCATCTTAGGTATCTAAAAAGGTTAAACCCCACAATCGCTCTTCTAAAAATATTAAGGGAATTAAAAGTGAAAAAGAAGAGGAACAATCTTATTTCCTCAACATGAACTACATGCTCCAAATCCCTCAGGGACTATGATGAAGAAGAGGGCTGAGTAGGAATGCAGACGTAAAGGACAGGCAAGTAGGCCCAAGAGCCTTTGTCTGGGTCAAGCAATTAAAATTAAGGACCTGCACCTGAAGTTAATTGCCTCACCGGAGATGCAAAAAACTTGCCAGCAGGGGGCGCAGAAGCTCGGCAGCCTGAACCGGCGCCTCCTCATATCAGGCTGAACCCTTCATAAATAAGACATTAAAAACAGCAATTAACGCCCTACCTCCCTCCGTTCCTGCTTCTTACCTCCGTTGGCTCCTCTGTCAGCGATTTCTTCGAGAATCGGATCTCCCTTCGACTGTTTCTGGGACAGCCCCTTGGTGAGGCCTCCTCCTGTTCCGTCGCCAGCGAGACTCTTCTTCGTGAGCGCCTCCTGCTTCCTGTGCTCCGCGGGCTGCTGATAGAGCCCGCAAGATCAGCTCCACTGCCCTCTGCGGGCCTCATCCGGCTCCCCCTGTTCTCCGCGGGTTGTGGACCGAGCCCTCAAGGACAACTCCACAGCGCTCTGCAGGCCCTCTCCACGGCCCTCAAGGCCAGCTCCACGGCCCTCTGCAGGCCTCATCCGGCTCCCCCTGCTGCTCTTCCAGCTTGCTCCCACTGCGGCCCCCCTCCACTCGGCGGCCGTCGCGGCTGTCTGGAACTGCGGTTTCTTCCCGCCCACGCAGCTGCCCAAGGGCCTGCATCCTGGACCCAGTGTCTCCGTTTATAGCCCTACCCACACAGGGGCTGAAGCGGCTGCCCGGAATTGCGGTCTCACCCGCCCGCCTCAACAGCCTCGAGCTTCTTACATCACCTTGCCTGCTGGAACGGGTGTTTTGCAGACGGCTTCTCCGCTTTAGCTCCAGTCTTCCACCACGGCGCCAGATCCATCTGCGTCGGCGGATCCTGGGTCCTCCATCTGTAGCGGTAGGTGCTGCTGCCTGGTGTCTCCTTTCTGGCTCGGAGCCCCCTTCCACCAACCAGCAGGGGTCCTACGCTCCTAATCCGGAGCCTCCAGTGCCGCCTACCTGCAGTGTCCTCTGGCTTAGTTCCGCCTCCGCCCCCCTCTCCTCCCCCCGGTGCCTACTGACTGCGCCTCCATTCTGGTGTCGCCCGCCCGCCCCAGCTGCCTCGAACCTCCATTGCCCTGGGGCTTCCGCCTACAACAACGGGTGTCTGCTGACAGCACCTCCGCTAAGGTTCCTGCCTATCATCCACGGCGGCGGGTCCATCCAAGGCGACAGGTCCCGGTTCCTCCATCTCACCACTCAGCCTGCTACCTGTGTCTCCTTTCTGGCTCGGGGCCCCCATCTACCTACACACAGGGGTCATACGATCCTAGTCTGGATCCTCCAGCTGCAGTGGCGCTTGCCTGCAGTGTCCACTGGCCTGCCTTGGACCCTCAAGTGTCTTCTAACTGCGCTCCCCATTCTGGCTCCTGACTTCCATCCACAGAGCTGGGTCCTGGGACCTCCATCTGAAACGGAAGGTGCTTGCCACCTGGTGCCTCCATTCTGTCCAGGCGTCGCCCTCTGCTTTTCCCGCAGGTAACCGGAGCTCCAGGTCCTGAGCTTCCTGCTGCAGCAAAGTTTCACCTCCGTCTTCTGACCTGCCTCTGCCGCCTGGGACCCCCATCTTGTTGTGTGAGACACTACTTCCCGCACCCTCAGCCAGGAGTGTCTGTTGAGGACCCACCTTACAGCGGCAGGAGCCGTTACATTTTACACTTGATACTGCCTGCCTCCTCTATTGACCACGGCTGTACTGTTATCCTCCCACCTCCTGTCTGGGCCCCACGCCTGCTTCCCGGATCCATCTGCTTTGCTGCTGAGAATCCATCCTATCAGCGGCAGAAGCTGCTACACTCGTGGCATTTCCGATTTGCATTTGAACTTGCATTTGATTTGCGCTGCACTTAGATCCCTGCACTTCCCCATCCATCTGGCTGCCTGACTTCCTCCTCTGGCGCCTCCTTTCCACTTCAGGCACCACCATTATCTACTGTCCCTACTTGCAATTTCTACACAGGTCTCTGTCCTCGCCATCTCTAGTCTCTACAGCCACGGCCCTTCCCTACTTGTCCTATCTCTGAGCCCTCTGATATGCGATCTTCCAAAACTCCTTTCCACCACCCTTTCTTCCCTCTCCCCCCCTCTCTCCCTCCTACCATCTTCTCCTCTCCCTCTCCTTTTTCCTCCCAATGCCCAGTCCTCTCCACTATCCTCCCCCTCACTCCTCCTATCACACTTCTACCTTCTCTCATCGCCCTAATCTTCTATACCCCCCCCTACCGCCAACCATTCCGCCCTCATGAACATGGCACTCTGGAACGCCAGATCCATCTGCAACAAAACCACTGCAGTTCTTGACTTATTCTTTCACCTCAACCTTCATTTCCTCTGCCTGACTGAAATCTGGATTCCCCCCAATAACACCTCTGTCCCCGCTTCACTAACCACCTCCTCCTTCTTTCACATCCCTCGCGCTACTGGCCGTGGTGGAGGCGTTGGCCTCCTCTACCACCCTAAGTACATCTCCTCCTCCTCCTCACCATCTCTCCCTTCTTTCCCTTCCTTTGAATTCCTTTACAAATCTTTCTCCTCTCCCCACCCTATTTCCTTCCTGATCATCTATCGTCCCCCTGGCCCTCTCTCTTCCTTCTATGAAGACCTTGATCACCTCCTCTCGCTTATCTCTCCCTCCCCTCCTCTCTATCAGTGCTTGGTGACTTTAATCTTCATCTTCCTTCTCCCCCGCAATCCTCTCCCCTCTTCTCCATCCTAGACTCCTACCTCCTTTCACCCCTTCCTTCCTCCCCCACTCACTCCTCTAGCTCCACCCTTGACCTCATCTTCAATTCTTCCTACCCCTCTTCCCCAGTCTCTTCTCTTCCCGTCTATCTCTCCGATCACGTTCTACTCTCTTTCTCCCTTTCTCCTCTCCCACACTCCTCTGCTGCTAATCCCTCCCCTCCAATCTACTCACGGCGTGACTTACGTAACTTCGACCCTACTCTCTTTATTGACACTTGCTCTTCTTCTCTTCCAACTCTCCAAGACTTCTCTTTACTATCCGCGACTGATGCTCTATCCTCCCTTTCCTCCTCTATCTCCTCTGCCCTTGATCAACTTTACCCCCTTTCTCTCTTCCGTCCAACCCAGAAACCCTCTCAACCATGGCTTACTCCTCATCTCCTCTCTATGCGCCGCCTTCTCCGACGTCTGGAGAGACTCTGGCTCAAAACTCCCTCACTCTCCAACCAAACCTCTTACTTCTCTTACCACTCACTCTACAACTCTTGTCTTACCTCGGCTAAATCCTCCTACTACTCTAACCTACTCCAATCTCAAGCCACCCACCCTCGCCGCATCTTCCAAACTCTTTCTCGACTTCTCTCTCCTCCCACTCCTGATCCCTCCTCCAATTCCAAGCTCTCTCCTTCTGACTTCGCTAGCTTCTTCTCCTCCAAAATTCTCACCCTCTGGCAAAAAATCTGACTTCCCCTCTCCCTCTCCCCTCCCCTCCCCTCCCTCATCCTCCATGTCCATCTTCTCACTCGTCTCCCCGTCCAGTGTCTCCGCCCTTCTATCCAAAGCCCACCCCACGTCCGCCCCAACTGACCCTCTCCCATCCCTCCTTATCCCTAAGATCTACCCTCTTCTTATCCCCTACCTTCCCTCCTTCAACATCTGCCTCTCCTCAGCAACCTTTCCCGCCGCGTTCAAGCATGCTACAATTATTCCTATTCTGAAGAAAAGAAAAAAAAAGAAACCTTCTGCTGATCCACTTCTCACCTCGAACTTCAGACCTATCTCTCTTCTCCCATTCCTCTCTAAGCTTCTTGAGCGTCTTGCCTATTCTCAGCTCTCATCCTTTGTCACTACTTTCTCTCTCCTTCCGCCCTCCCAATCTGGCTTCCGTCCCAAACATTCCACTGAAACTGCTCTCACCTCTATCCTTAACTCCCTCCTCTCTGCTCGCCATGCCAAGCAATCCTCCATCCTTATTATCCTCGATCTCTCTGCAGCCTTTGACACTGTCGATCATCCCCTCCTTCTCCACACTCTTTCCTCCTTTGGGTTCAAAGGCTCTGTTCTCAACTGGTTATCCTCTTACCTCTCTTCCCGCTCCTTTACTGTATCCTGGGGCGGCCGGACCTCTCCTACCCATCCTCTTGATTACGGAGTACCCCAAGGTTCAGTGCTTGGTCCTTTTCTCTTCTCTCTTCTCTCTTTACACCTCACTCATTGCACCTGCCATCTCCTCGTTTGGCATCTCCCACCACTTCTATGCCGACGACACTCAACTCTTCCTCTCTTTCTCCTCCTCAGCTGACCTTCAGCAAAAACTCTCTTCCTGCCTTACTGCCATTAAGAACTGGATGTCCTCACGCTTTCTCTCTCTTAATACTGACAAAACCGAAGTCCTATTCTTTCCCTCCAACTCTCTTCCCCCTCCCTCTCCTCCCCCATTCATTCACTTTCCTCCCTCTAATCTCCCTATCTCTCTCCAAGCTCGTAATTTAGGCGTCCTCTTTGACTCCTCTCTCTCCTTCTCCCAACATATTTCCCTCACTTCTCGCACCTGTCGCTATCACCTCTTCAATATTCGCAAAATCCGTCCCTCCCTCATGTTCCACGCTACCAAACTCTTAATCTCCTCCCTCATCTTCTCCCGCCTCTTCTATTGCTCTTCCCTACTCTTTGGACTACCTACATCTCATCTTGCCCCCCTTAAATCCATCTACCACTCTGCTGTTCATACCCTTTGTCTCCTTACCTCCCGTGACTCCATCTCCACCTCGCTATCCTGCCTTGGCTGGCTACCATTCCACGCTCAACTTAAATTTCACTTTCTATGCCTGGTCTTCAAATCCCTCCATGGTCTTGCTCCCCCTTACCTCTCCTCCCTTCTCACTTTCTACTCCCCCTCCCGTTCCCTTCGATCCGCTGACCATTTCCTTCTCACTGTTCCTCCTTCCCCCTGCGCCTCCTCCCGTTTCCACTCCTTCCAACTCCTAGCGCCTCTGCACTGGAACTTCCTTCCTCTCGCAATCCGCTCCACCCCTACCTTCTCCTCTTTTTGCACTTCCCTTAAATCTCTCCTCCTCCATTCTCCTCCTTGAAACCCCCTCCTCCCTCTCCATCCCCCCTCCTCACTCTTTCCTCTTGACTATCTCTCCCCCCTCTCCTACTTCCCCTCTCTCTCCCTTCCCTTTCCCTCCTCCAACTCATCACCACTACTCCCCCCCTTCTCCCCTTAGTTAATTGCTCTTTTCACTGTTTTGTTGAATGGTTCATATTGTAATTTTGCTTCTACCGTTATATTGTTTATGTTTTATGTGCTAAGTTGTTCCACTGTACAGCGCCTTGGTGTAAGGCACTTTATAAATCAATAAATACAAATACAAAATAGGCTGGAGCAGTAGGAAGGAGCTGGAGCAGGAAGGTTGACAGTAGCAGCAGAAGGAGATGAGCACAGAGCTGGCAGTTCACAAGGAAGTGTGAAGGGATGCAGGGAAAAGGGACAAACAGATTTCACCTGCAAGTTCAGAGTTGGTCCTGTATTCACAAAACCTGTCTGGCTGTGGCTGCACTGAAAGAGACTTGGAGAAGCTAAAGGTTTCCACAGGTGCGCCTAATCGCTGTGACTACAGAGCTGAAGTTGTGCTGTTACCCAAGGCTTTTGTGCAGAAGCCAGCCGAGGGAAGCAGGAGAGAAGGAGACTCCATGCTCGAGGCCAGATGAGCAGAGACACATGTGCTGAAGAGGGGTATAGGTCCCAAGAGTGCCTGAAGTAGTAGCAGCAGAGAGATCAGTCATGAAGTGGAAGCCATCCACAACCACAGTGTTTTTGGATCTGGTGAGTGAAGCTCTGTACTCCAATTCACTGAAAAATCCTTGCCAGTAAATATAGCCAGCTCAATTAGAACTCATGTAAAAAGTTGTTTGTTGATGTGCAAAGTCTTTACAACAAAGGAAATGTCTCATGCGCACGTTTAAAACCACAAAGCATTTGCATATAAGGAAAACCTCTTTTTTCCATTGTTGTATTAAATATCTTTACCGGAGTAGTCGCGTATCTCCAATTAAGAGGGGGAATGCTGGTTTGTAATCACTCGAAAGGTAGCAGCTGACTTTCTCCAAGGTTGTGTATGAATGACAGTGATTCCTGATCCACTTTCAAGCAGTGTTCTGTATGAATGAAAGGGAAAGCAAGTCTTTACAGTCTTGAGTTGAAATTCTCCATGAAAGAGTGGTCGCATGTACCTAATTTGGTTTCACTTATGAAACCCAAATCTTGTAACATCCAGAACAAGAACTTTATAATTGTAGAAGTTGCTGAAGTAACGAGAAGAGCAAGCATTATCCAAGCAAGAAGGCAAATTCTTTCTAACATGAAACCACACCAATTAAGATATAACCACCTTTATTTTGAAGTTGTCAAAGTTGTTACAAATCCAGTGTCCTCTGATAAAAGGGTGACAAGGATATCCAATGCTGGAAGAGTGGCAATACAGCTTTGGGGTAACTGCTGGAAACAAGAAGGTGTACATAAAGCTGGGGAAGGAAGCTGGGTGCTTGTTAAAAGAAAAATAACTGACCAAAAATCTGTAAAGCTGAGACTGTTCAAGCTGAGAGAGATAGAGAGAGAGAGAGAGAGAGAGAGAGAGAGAGAGAGAGAGAGAGAGAGAAGCAGTCTAGCAGCCAAGTCAGATTCCAGTGGTAGCTGTAAGGCAGACAGTAAAGGCAAAGAGACTGCCCCTTTTTTGTGGCATAGGAAGGAAGAGTGCCTTGCCTACCTGGGGAGGTTGAAGAGTCTTGTCTTTAAGTTGCCTAATAAATCCATAAAGTATATATATTAAAAAAATGTTTTTTATACCAACCTTAATACCGAAGAGGTTTCTAAGTTCGGTCCTGGGATTCGAACCAGTGTTGCGCTGCGTCATCTTGCTTCCAAGACGAGCGCCTTGCCAGTGAGCTATACTACCCATACCAAGTTGCAGCAGAGATAACAAAAAACTGTGGTTGTGTATAATATTATTGGCAGAGAACATTATATTGAAGGTGGTTGAAGCAGTAGTACACTGTGAAGCAAAGGGGCCTGCTTTCACTGTGCCATTAGCAGAAGGGAGTTAAGAAGAAAGATACCCCCTTAGAAGAGCATTCCGACAAGTTACACCAAAGATGCTGCAGAAGTTACAAAAAGATGGACATTTGTTGAAGCAGAAGTGCCACCTCACGCCAGAAATCCCTATGGTCTCTTGGTACTTGTTGTCTTCAATAATTTTGTATTATCACATTCTCTTTATTCAGTAGATGGGTACCAGATAAAGACCTTCCGACGAGCGCCCACGTGGCGCCACACCACTCTATCACTGGTAACATGTTTGTCCACAACAAAAGACCTACTTCTATTTATCTTCATAATGTTGCCACTGCAACCTTGAGCGTAACACAGTCCGCTATCAGGTTCTCCCGACTCAATGGCTGTGCTGAACTCGTTGGTGTTTCTTTTGCAGCTGGAGTCAAGGACGGTACCACAATGGCAACCACGTCTCCCCGCCCTCGCCATCAGTGCGGAAGGATGCCATGTACCACTGACATCATTCACACCATTTGTCAGCTGTGATTCCTGGTTTTAGGTTCCTTTCATCAGAGGCTTTACAGGTCTGGCTTTAAAAGGGCAAGGGCAACTCCCTCCTTGAAATCCTTTTAGGGCTTGCCGCTTTTCTCCTCCGTTTGATCTGCCGTCCTGGAATGGCTGCTTCCTTGTGCGTTCGGCCTTGCTCAGAGTGTGCTCGCGTGCTCTGCCTTTTATCCCTATGGGGAAGGGAAAGGGCAGTCAGGTGTGTGTGTGTAGTTGACAGCAATTGCCCGACTCTGCCTGACCCTTGTGTTGGGACATGTCCGGTAAACGGCTCTGGTCTTAGTTCTTTGTTGTTCACAGTATGAGAAAGTGTTAGTGTTGGAAAAGGGGGTGGGGGTAGAGTTTCATGGGGAAAAGGTGTCAAAAGGAAGGTGTAACGCTTAGCTTTTGGGCCCTGCAGGAGTGCCTGGTCCGGTATGTGCACCTCCTGAAAACTCTCCCTCCTCTCTACTCACTGCTGGTTTAAGCACCCAGTGGTCAGAGAGGTAGGAGAGATCTGGAAGATCTGGTTCTGGTGCGCGTTGCGCCTCCAGGCGTTTTCAGCAAAGTCTTTCCAGTCCGAGAGTCTGGTAATGCTGCTGCCCAGTTTCCTCACTAGGCATTTACCAGTTCAGTTCTATCCGCCCCAGTTCCTTCACTGAAGCGAGGTGAGTAAGTAGTTCTTCCACTAGATTGGTGGAATGCCCAGTCCAGCTGCGTCACCCACTGTCTTCTCTTTTGTGTTTGGAAAACATTTTCAATGTGTTAATATCTTCCTGTTTTCCTTTTCCCCCCAGGCGCATTATTCAAAAGTTCGGCACCGAGGTTGCAGTGCCGCTTTTCCTGAACCCAGCTGAGCAGGTAAGTGATGCGTGGGTGGTGGGCGGGATGATTATGATTGCCAAGATCTCTGCTTACCCTTATGTCCTTTTGTCTCTTTAATCAGATGTTGCGGTGCGCGAAGAACAGAAAGGCGAGCAGAACCCAGCAGGTGATGCAGGAACAGAGTGGAAGAAGTCTGTGGTCTGCACGCGTTCAGGTGAGTATTGTAATGAGTCTTACTTCGCGCCGCGTGGTCTGTGTTGCACAGGTCTTGACCCGTAGTGCAGAGCTGGTTGCACACGAGGAACTCCAAAGCAGGCAAGCATCACGCTGGCAGCCGGAGAAAACGCTAAGCACTGGGTGTGGGCCAGGGCAGGGTTTTTCATAGCCCTGGGCCCACCCAGAACCACTAGACCATCAGGGAAGCTAGTAATACGGCCCTCTAGTGGCCATGTTGAATCCAATTAAAGAATCCAGTCCTGGGGGCCATTTTGGAAGGGGCTACACTGGTAACAGCCTGGATTGGCGCCAGGCAGCCAGCTTCTCGGCCCAGGTCTTTCCTTGAGCCTCGGAATTGGTCCGGATCGTGACAGAAGGGGATACCACGTCTCACCCTTCGGTTTCCCCCTTCCACTCCACGAAGACCCCTCATCCAGGTGATCCTCCCTCACTGGTCTACCCACAGGAACTGGATCCAATAGCGATGGCCGTGTCTTGGCCACCTGGATGACAGATCCCCAGGGACTAGCAAGTGAAAGACAGTCAGGTTTCTCACCGTGGGAAGAACAAAAAGAAGAACAGAACAGTTGAATAATCGAGAGAAAATTAAGGAAGAAATTAGAAGCTTCGTAGCAATGAAGGTAAGAAGAGGTCTAACTTTCTGGATGTTAAAAAGATGAAAGCGGCAGGAACAAGATGCAATTAACATATGATGAGCAAAGGAAAGCTAGCATCAAGATGAAGACTAAGGTTGCGAGCAGTCAGAGAAAAAGGCAGATGCAAAGGGGGAACAAGAACAAATTGAGGGGAAACAGGGGGGGGAAGAATAGTATTGATCGTGGAAAGACAAGCAGAAAGATTTGAATGTATATCAGATGTGAAAGAAGAAAAGGATAGAAAAAGTTGGGTGTTATTGGCATAAAAGTGATGAGACAATTCAAAAGAAGAGATAATCTTAGCTAAAGGAGAAGTATACAAAGAGAAGAGAAATGGACCAGGGACAGACCCTTGTGGGTCACTCTATAGAAGAGGAAAGGAATCCAAATTAACACCAGCCCAGGATACCGAGTAGGTACGATTAGCAAGATAGGATTCAAACCATGAAATTACAGAACCAGAAAAACCAAAGGAGGAGAGAGAAAGAAGAAGTAATGTGTGATCCACTGTGTCAAAAGCAGCAGATAAGTCCAAAAGTATAAGAATAGAAGAGTGTTTTGCATAGCTTGCAGAAAGGAGAGAGAGTCACAAACAGATAAAAGAGCAATTTCTGTAGAATGAAGAGCTCGAAACCCAGATTGAAAGCGAGGTAGAATAGAATTAAGAGCAACAAAGGAAAGAAACCTGAGAGTAGACGAGACATTCCAGTAATTTAGAACGATAGGGAAGTAGAGAAATTGGACGGAAATGCAAAGGAATGGCAGGATCTAAAGAAGGTTTTTCCAGAACAAGAAGAATTATAGAATGTTTAAATAGAAGAGGAAAAGTAGCAGTAGTGAGTGAAATGTTAAGAAGACTAGTAATGTAAGAAGGGTACATTTTAGAAATGAGAGCGAATGGAACAGGATCTCTAGGAGAAGCAGTGGGATGTGCCGAGAAATGAGTAGGGAAGTGTCAGAATTATAAATAGGCGAGAAAAAGGGGAAAAAAAACAGCAGCCGGTGAGAGAAACAGAACAGGATGAAGACTGGGGAGCAATGATAATGGCAGAATGGAGAGAATTTACTTTAGAAGTGAAGAAATTATCAAAGTCAAATGCAGTAAGCGTGGAGAGAAGGGAGTGATTGGGCAAGGTGGGGAGACAATAGGCGAGAGAGGGATTGGAAAAGACAGCAAGGGTGGGAGGATTGAGAGTGTAAAAGATCAGAGTAATAAAGATGTGCCTCATCATATAAGTATGGTAGGAAGAGAAGGACACACCGTCAGACACAGATCGAGATTTACGCCAGCGATACTCCAGGCGACGGAGAGCCCTACTCATGGAGTGAAGATACAGAGGAAGCCAAGGCTGAGAAGGCTTACGAGAAGGAGAACATTTTGAAAGAGGATAGAAAGTGTCAAGAGTAGTAGAAAGAGAAGCAGAAAAAAACAGAGGCAGCGTCATCCATCAAGAGAGCTGTAAAAGCCGAATGAGACGGGAGGGTAGAGATACAAGAATATACAAAGAGGGTTATTGAAGGTACGAAGATTGCGACTGAAAAAAGAAGGGGTATGACCAAGAGGGGTTAAATAAGTGTCACAAACTGGGGGATAAACAGAAATTAAGAGCATGTTGTTTATGATTTACTTTAAATGTTTTGTTGTTTAGTGAGAGGCCAATTTTGTATACGAGTGGAGATATTCCCTTAGAATCTACACTAGGTAGGGAACTAGGCTTAGGGAGGTTTTCTTTCATTAATCAAATGTTAAATTCTGAGAAAGCTACAAGCAGTTGTCCGCCTCACATTACTGACCCCCATGGCAAAGGTCAGGAAGTGGTAGAATGGTTATTGCAAGAAGAACATTTAGGATCATCCAGAGTGTTTATCATGACACTATTAGAAATAA
The DNA here is from genome assembly GCF_040938575.1 of Ambystoma mexicanum. Lineage (NCBI taxonomy): Eukaryota > Metazoa > Chordata > Amphibia > Caudata > Ambystomatidae > Ambystoma > Ambystoma mexicanum. Next base: position 302,098,529 of record NC_090921.1, read on the forward strand.
TAGCCGAGACTTCTGGTTTTTCTCATGAACATCCATGGCACCATCATATTCAAATTCTTTTATGTACACATTTCTAGTGTTTCCGGTTGAGATGAGAGAAGACAGACTGACCGCAAATACATACCCCAAAACAACAGATCACAATATCTTATCCCGGGAGGATAGCTCAGCGGCAGCGTGCGCGTCTTGGAAGCAAGACGACACGAAGCAACAAGTTCGATCCCCGGGTCCGCGCTTAGAAACCTTTGGGTGTTTAAGCGCGTTATAAATACGTAACTAAGAAAAAAAAAAACACACACAATTACGCCAGACAATTCCTGTAACAGCGCCTCGATGCCTGCGGGCTGTGTGAGCGCTTTATAAATGTGAAATAAATAAAATAAAATAAAATCTTATTGCACTGTGTAACATTCTGCCCTGGACATTTTGAAGAATGCAGGTTTGACGCTCAGCAGTGCTCCAGATAAAATTTTGGAGGTGGGAATATTGTACTCCCCATTTTAAACTTTGAGAGTAAATGTCATTTTAAGAGTAAAAATTACTTTTCTCCTTTGCAAGAGAGTAAAATGTATGTGACACCCTGCCGACGTGTGCAAGAACTGTATGGAAATCATTACTAGGTAGCAGCTTTCTGCATTGTGACAGAATACACCTTTCATTATTTCTCTAAAGGTCTGACCATTTGATCTCTCCTGTATATATTTAAATGTTGAAAACACAAAAACCTAGCCAATTACACAGTAAAGCAAACAAGAATTGTATTGTGTGTTTTGTGGTTAGATAGCAAAATTGTCTTTTGATGTTTAATGAAAGTCCTCATTTCCTGGAGCTATTACTACCTGATGGTATGCCAATGTTATGATATTTGCTATCGGGAGAATAGCTCAGCGGCAACATGCTCGCCTTAGAAACAAGACGACATGGAGCAACACAGGATCGATCCCTGAGTCAGCGCTTAGAAACCCATGGGTATTAAGCGCCTTATAAATATCATATCATATAACAGTGCAGAGAGGAAAGCACTCCATGCTAAATTCCATACTTAATCTCATGGTCAAATGGTTATTTATGTAGCGCTTTTGGCAAAGCGCTGTACATAGAACATATTTATTACAATCATCACAAAACCAAAGTCGCCACTCCTTTATCGACCTCTAAAAGGATGAAAGGCTGAATTAGCCTTGCCGGGATTCGAACCTGCAACCTACAGATCACGCACAGATTGCAGTAACAAGTGCTCAACCGGCTGAGCTATCTTATTGGCTAACATCCTTCAGAGGTCGGTAAACTGAGTATCGACTGAGGTATAATAATCACAGTGCCTAGATGTTGGACGAACCATTCATGAAGTGCTACATAAAGTTAAATACCTATCTGAATTATCACAGGGAAAGGTTTTGCTGAGTTTCTATTTCAATTACAAATGTAACTTTCATTTGTTGGTATTTGAACAGAGCTGGCACTTCCTTGAGAGTCGGGTTTTGGATGTTTTAATTGTAGTCTTGAAGATTTGAGAGGCTAGAACACCTGGTGTAACAACGCTCACCCTTGCACAAAGACTCTGCTGCCACGGGCCATTTATAATAATGTACCCCATTGACTGCAAGGTTGAATGAATGTAAACTAGACCGTGCATAGTCATCATTTTACACACTGCTTTTATAATTAGAGTGTGAATCAAATTATAAGAGTAAAAATGATCTGCCTCCGCATGACTATGCACACAGCAGCGGAACTCTGAAAAATACAACTGTGTAATACTGGATTGCTTTCACTACAAAATATCAATTCTCAATTGCATCTTAGTTTTTCATCTTATTAATTATACAAACCTAAAGTGCTAGGAAAATAAATATGCACAGTGCTTCTGTTTGCTCCACACACACACCACTGCAGAAGCTGAATGGAAAGAAACCATTCCTTAAATCATGGTGTGCAGTTTCTTTTTTTGAAAGGCTTCAGAGAAATACATTTTGTTTGAGGCTTTTATCCATGGCTTGAATTACATCCATGTAGATAAAAATCAAAAGAAGCGTTCTATGTTCTGTCAAGTAACCTGACCTTTGCACTGCCCTCTGCTCTAAACTTGTGTGTAAATGTACACAGGTAAAAAATAAAGCTGTCATATTTACAAGATTTTCATGCGTAAAAAGGCCTTGTACACACCTTATCTGGAGGCCTGACGCTCAGTAAAGATACATGTAATTTCCACAAAGGAGCGATCCAGTATTTAGGTCATGAGATTTCAGAGTTTGGTATCCTTCCTAAGAAAGGGCTAGTTGACAATATTTTGAGTTTTCCCAGTCCAAGCAATAAAGAGTAGATTGTGTCGTTCCTTGGGATGGCAGAGTATTATTCTAAATTCATTCCAAATCTCCCTCCCCCGCCCCAAGAATGAATGGTGAAAAAGGGTGTGAGGTTTCAGTGGGATGCCAAAAGCAAAGTCGAGTTCCAGGAAGTCAAGTTAGCTTTGAACAAAACTCCTACTCCGAGTACTTTTGATCCTATGAGGAGGAACACATTGACCACTAATACCAGCAATCAGGTGTGATGGTAGAGAGTTCACAGTGATTTGCCTCCAGTGTTCTTAAGAATGCAGAAATAAACTATTGGACTATAGAAAAAGAGTTGTTGGCTGTGAAATGGGCGATGAGAAGTTTAGACCTTTTTTGTGGGGTGACAAATTTACTGTTCGCTCCAACCACAAGCCGTTGAAGGAGATAATTACTACAAAGGGTTAGGACAAGGTCTCTTTCCGAATAAGAAAATGGGTTGCAGGTTTACAGGAGTACACGTGGGATGTGGAGTATGTTCCGGGTAATGAGAAAAAGGCAGCCGATTGTCTTTCTCGCCTAACCAACGTGGTGGAGGAGCATTATGTCAATGAGGAAAGTGAGGATCAGATACTGGAGGTTAATCAGGAGGTAGTATCAGTAGCGGAATGGAAAGATGCAATGGTTGCAGATACCACAATGATGGATATAGAGCAGAGGTTAGAAAGTGGTTTGAGGAGTGAACAGATAAGGCATGATACCAGATTCCGTGAGGATGATCTGCGATGAACTGCACCTGAAATGGTACATGATTTTGAGAGGTGGCAAGCTGTTTTCCCCTGTTGGAACGAGGGACAGAATTCTTAAAATGGCTCATGAAGGACATCAGGGAATATCTAAGACTAAACAGTTAATAAGGCAAGACTATTGGTGGCCGGGTATGGATGTACAAGTGGAAAGGTTAATAAGAGAAAATAGCATCCGTGAAAACTCTGCCAAAAGGTGTACCAGCAACCCTATGATGTGAATGATGGTTCCAGCCATACCGTGTGAATGTTTGGGACTGTACATTGTGGGTCCTGCGAGAAGCCAAGGGAATCTTAAATATTGCATAGTGTTATTAGATAGGTTGTCTCGATGGGTAGAGATATCTTGGGTACAGAACATATGTACTGGTGATATTCATTTTCTGGACACCATTTTCAAGAGGGAAGGATATACCTGGTGTAAATGGTGTCTGAAGAAATTGAGACATTATTTAAGGGGAATGCTATAGAGCATCGCACCAGTGCCGTTTATCATCCAGAAACTAATTATATTGTGGAATGCTTCAATAGGTCCATTAAGGACTGCAAACATGGTGCAATTCCAGAAAGGAGGGATTGGAGGATGCCTGTGGATGATCCAGTTGTAGCCTAAAGGATCACACCTCAGTCGACCAAAGGTGTGTCTCCCTTTGAGATGCTCAGTGTGAGACAGCCCAATACTAGAGTATCTGCCGTGGCTAGGAAAGGCTAAACTGAGTGAGATTGACATTCATAAGGTTACAAGGACCCCACAGGTAATAAGGTAAATTTAAATTTGAGGAAAGCTGCCAACGTGAAGGTTGTCAGTGTATGAGATTGGGTGCAGAAAAAAACCTCCTACCAGAAGGAGAAATAGTGTGGTCTTAACCGATCAAGGTTGTAGAGTTTGCATGAAGCAGTAAAAACTTTAGATGCAGAGTTTGGAATGTGAAAATTGTATGCAGCCAGTCTGGAATGAGTAATGCAGGAAGGGTTTTGTCACGAGAGGAAGGAAGTAAAGGATTAAAGAATGATAGCCCCAAAAGGGAATGCCACAAACCAAGCAACTTTAGGAAGTATGTGGAGAGAACATACCAATGGGAATTGTGAAGGCATCATGAAGAAGGACATAGATCACAGATTCCATATTCAAAACAACCAAGTTTATTAACTTAAATGTCAGGATGGAAAAAGGCCTAACTTTCCCTATAATAAGTTGGGATTTCCCTACCTAAATAAAACTAAGGAAAGTCTGAGTCAAAGAGTTCAATTTAGGAATCCGTCTGTGTCCAAAACCTATGCTTGCCCTCACAACTAATCCATGTAAAGTGTCAGGATGTCAGCAACCAAGAAAAACAGTAGTCAACAGAAAGTTCTGCGCTTCTTCCAGCTCGTAGCTTCCTTTCAGCTCCCTTCCTTAAGTATAAAACAGTTCAACACAAAGTAAATCTCAGGATTCCTCTTTTTGAATTTAAGATGTCATAATCTTTTCAGGTCTCGCGATCTCATTCCCCAAGTCAGAACTTGAGGTTCCCTTACCCAAGTTCCACAGTTCAAAATGAAACCAAAAATGTCCTCGTCATCCACAGGTTAGTTAATGTTGTTGCCAAAGACATTTCAAATATACAGCTCCAGTAATTTTGTAACTTTCCACATGTTGGAAATTTCACAGTAAATCAGGCTTCAGTATCTCTTGTTTGCCTGCTCTTTTCAAGTGATATTATATCCCAGCATACTGTGGTTGATTAAGAATTATATTCATTTTAACACTTCAATGTATGATGGTTTGCATGAATTTAAACTTTCTCTCCTCTTTTGGATGTTAACTGTTTTATTTCTGTTTAGCAGAAAATTGTAGTTCAATTCAGTATTCAATAGTTACACCTTTGGCTTAGGGTTCTTTTTCTCGAAATAATCCCTTTTTGTTTAATAGGTGACAAATAGAACCGTTAGTTTCACTTTAATTACACAGTTCGATGTTCCGAGACTTTTGAAAAAGGTGTTCCTTGCCACACGCGACCACTCCGATACAAATTATTTCCCTTTTGTTAGGAGATTAACAAGTATAGCTGTTTGTTCAACTTTAATTGGGCCATTCAATGTTCTGAGACCTTCGAAAGGGTGCTTTTTGCTACACGCGACAACTCTGATACAAAGTATTTTAGGAAATGGTCAAATTCACGCGCGCCAGGTTTCTCAAGCACCAGAAACTCACTGGTTGCTTTGAGGGTTTGAACTGCAGCGTGAATCACACAACCTTCTTCCTTCTGTGTCGGGGCTCCAATTCCTACCCCTTAGACACTCCTGTGGTGCTCCTCCACCACAGGGGAATGAGCTTGTTGAATAGAAAGGAATGGGCAGCATTCCAGCACGTCTCCCTTCACCTTTCCTATTCTGCTCCAAGGAGTCCCCACTCCCAGGCCACGCTGTAGGGTCCTCTGCCGCCTGCTCTGGTCTCCTGGTCCTTCTCCTGTCGTTCCCCTCTGCCACTGAGTTGGGCTCCATTTATACATCTACAGCCCCTTGACAGGCTGCAGGTGTGGCTGATTATTCAGCCCTGCCTAACCACAATGAAAAGGGACATGCCTGACCTTCATTGCTATTAGCAGGCATCTTCCTTGTCTCAGTACTAGAGTGGTAAAAGAGCATCATCTTTATTGCTCTTCGTTGTCTCTTCTTCGTCCCAGTACTGTCAAGTGTCAATTGTGGAGAAATTAGGGGAGCTGACTTACAATAGCCCATAAAGGCTTTGGAAGGGTTGGGTTAGAAATATTCCCTCGATTCTCCACCCACAGGGTGGGGATCCAATAGCAATGGCCTTTCACTGGCCACCTACGCAGAGCACCCACGAGGTCTAGGAGTGAGAATACCCTCAGGTTTCTCACATATCCTTACCCAATGCGTGTTGGACTGAGGTGCGTCACAGGGAAACCACGAGAAGAAGTCTGCATTACCTTACTATCAACCTTTCCGGTGTTCCACTGTGAAGCAATATGGTTGAAGGTCCAAGAACCACTGCATTACTCGAGGATTTGACTCTTTACTTTGACTCATCCAAACTAGAGGGGAATGGTCTGTTATTAGGAAAAATGTGCAACCTAAAAGGTAATATTTTAGGTGAATTATGTCACATTTGATTACTAGTGCCTGTAGCTCAATGACTTAACAGTTTTTCTTTCTGGAGAAGAGCTTTCTACTGATGTATAAAATGAGATGTTCAAACCCATCATCATTTTGTGATAGAACGCTCCTAGTCCCGTTAAGGAAGCATCAATCTAAAGAATGAATTCTTTGGAGAAATCGACTACTTCTAAAGCAGGGTTCTGGCAAAAGGCCCGTTTCAAAGTTTTATATCAGATTCATCTTCTTCTTCCCACCAGATCCTTTGGGGCTCAGCATTTTTCAATGTGTCTATCAATCGGTGCATTTTACTGGAAAGATTTGGAATATATCTGCATTAATACCAGATTAATCGCAAAAAGGCCCTCAGACCTTTCTTGGTTTTAGAAGGGGTGCTTCCAGGACAGCCCTTACCTTCTCCTGATGTGGTTGGACGGTAGCATTACCCACAAAAAAAACTAATATTTTACTGCCGTCTGGCCCATTTTACAATTTCTGGGATTAGCAGTTAACCCCGCATTTCTCAATAATCTTATGATTGATAGTATAGAGGATGATGATCCTCCCATGTGTTACTATGAATTACAATGTCGTCTATATAGGTCTGCAAACTTCTGAGTATGGCTGTAAGATTTTATCCATAAGTCTCCGAAATGTGGCAGGAGCTCCATGTAACCCAAAAGGTTGGACTTCGAACTGAAACAATCCTAAGGGAGTAGCAAAGGTTTTTTTTTTAAAAAAAAAACATTTTTCTTCATGTCCATGTAAAGGAACTTGCCAATATCCCTTTGCGAGATCGAGTGTTGACAGATATACAGCATAACCAGCCGATCTATTTGATCATCAATATGAGGCATTCAGTAAGCTTCAAAAGCAGAGATGGCCTTCAATTTACGAAAATCTATACAGAATGTCCAACTTCGATCAGGTTTGGCCACCAACACGATGGGGGAGGGCCAAGGGCTAGTAGAAGGTTCAATGATGTTAGCCTCTAGCATAGTTTTCACATCCTGAATTACAGTTTCCTTCCTAGGCTCAGGTAATCAATACGGTTTTAGGTGTACCACTTCACCTGCAGGAGTGCTGATATGATAAACATCCTTCACTCTTCCAGGTTCTTCCTGGAATACATCAGTATTCTATCTTATAAGCTCATATAAATCTTGTTTCTGATTATTATTGAGGTCCGATGAACTTAGACCCTTACTTTCTGTGTCCTCGGGCAACAGACAAGATAATATTATGGTTGGAGACTGTGTGTAATGTTCATGCCACTCCTTTAACAAAATGACATGACAGAATTGTTTTTTAAATGGACCCGTTTGCTCAGTTACTTCGTATGGTCCATGCCACTTGGATACAAGTTTACTTTCAAAAGTTGGCAATACGACGAGTACCTTTTGACCTATCAAAAAGAAAGAGGGAAACTTTATCGTAAGAGGTCTTTTGTTGCTCTTGTGCCTTGGCCATAGAGCCTGTACTAAATATCTTACAACCCTCATGTGTTCTTTCAGCCTGCTCGCAGACTGAGAGAGGGGAATTGGAGCTGCCTCACTCTCCTCCCAAGTTTCCCTTAACTTATCAAGGGCACCCCTTGGTTCTTGTCCATAAAACAGCTCAACCAGGGAAAATTCTGTTGAGGCCTGAGGGATTTTTCCAAACGGCAAACAAGGCCCAGGTATCATTTGATCTCAATTCTTTCCCATCTTGTTCCACTAACTTTTGGAGTATGGTCTTAAGAGTGTTGTTAAATCTTTCTACTAGACTATCTGTTTGGGGATGATACACTGAGGTTCCAAGGATAGCGATAGCGATATGTAATAGTTCATTAACTCCCCCAATAAGCTTGCTCATGAAAGTTGAGCCCTGATCCGTTAAGATCTCCTTCGGAAATCCTACCCTAGAGAAAAAGCGAAGTAGATACGTCAAGATCTGTTGGGTCGCGTTAGCCCTTAAAGGGAAGGCCTCTGGATAACAGGTGGCATGATCTACAATGACTAAGCTATACTTATTCCCCAGTATAGAAGTCTACAGAGGTCCAACAATATCCATACCAATCCTGGAAAATGGAACTTCGATTATTGGAAACGGATTCAAGCGAGCGGGTGGTGGTAATGTGTACTAGTTTTCTGGCAGACTGCGCATGCTTGAATGAAGGTCTTGATATCTGCATAAATTCCAGGCCAATACAACTTATGCGCAATATGTGCTCGAGTCTTGAACTGCCCCAGATGACCTCCCGTCAGATGGGAATTGGCTCGCTCTAATACCGGGTTTTAACTCTTAGGGATCAGCAACTATGTTTTAACTAGACCTTCCCAAAAGGTCTCCTCTATAAAGTCCAGATTTTACAACAAAGAAGGGTCCACCTTTCTCACATCCCTCAGGTTCCAAAACTGCCTGTAAGAATGACTCAGTCAATAAGGGGTCATTTCTCTAAGTCAGGTTGTCATTTCTCTAAGTCAGGATGTGTCTCTGGCTCTTCATTTATAGGTCTTCTAGTTTCAGTTTTGGGAGGTTCTTTAGGTGTTCGGTCAGCCTCCCCAAAGCGTTGAGTCTCCCATTCTGTGCTACCCTACCCAGGTTTTTCCTTACGCCTAGGGAATACTGATTTTTCAAGCAATCTTATCTCCTTGATGGATCTGGAATGGACCCTTTTCATGGTGTTGTAGTAGAACCTTAACATCACCTTGGAAGTCTGGGTCTATCACCCCGCTAAAAACATCAATCCCAAATCCCCATTCAAATCCTGACTTGGGTGCTAGTCTAATGTATGCATCAGGGGTGGAATCTAAATCAGATCAGTCTGTATCAGTCTTCTTTCTCCTGGAGGAATTATTTCATCATTACTACTACAGATATCAAACCTGATAGAGCTTTAAGAGGCTACTGAGGGGTCAGATGCTCTGGCACTCAACTTCTCAAATTGTATGCTCCCCCAACTTGGATCGGTTCAAGCGCATCCAAATCATGACACCATCTGTGAAGGCATCATGAAGAAGGACACAGACAACAGATTCCAATTTCAAAACGACCACGTTTATTAACTTAAATGTCAGGATGGAGAAAGGCCTAAATTGCCCTATACTAAAGGTGGGATTTCCCTACCTAAGTAAAATTAAGTAAAGTCTGAGTCAAAGAGTTATAATAGTTATAAGAAGACTTTCGTATACAAAAAGGAAGCAGCTTCAACGTTGTATTCTGCAAAGCTGAAGCTGCTTACTTTGGTGTATACGAAAGTGTTCATATACAAGGTGTATATGACCACTTTCGTATACACCAAAGTAAGAAGCTTCAGCGTTGCGGAATACAATGTTGAAACTGCTTACTTTGGTGTGCATGAAAGTGTTCATACACACCCGTGTTCTCGGCAGCAGTTTTGTAAAATAACAAATATGTAGTTATTTTACAAAAAGGCTGCAGAGATTTCAGGATTGCACCCGTTTAGCCAGAAACGGGCGCAATGCTGAAGGTGCACTGTTGTGCACTACGAGGACGCCTAGGCCCACTCGAGAATAGTGGTGGAGCCTGGGCGTCCTGATTTGGTGCAATGATTCATGCTCTTTAGCACGTTCACTGTGCCAAGTTAAGAATCGGGCCCTCAGGATTCCCTTTCTTGAATTTAAGATCTAATAGTCTTTAGTCTCCCAAGGAGGCCTAATATGCAGGGTGATTTAAATGAGCAAGAGGGGCATGTTACACCTACCTTGCCGGCTGTCCCAGTGGCAGTAATGCCGAATCTAGAATCTAGTACATCCATTTTCCCCGTCAATACAGGTGCTGGCAGGGCGAAGAGAGTGTACAAGCCTCTTGGAGGAAGCAGCCATTGATAATCTGGACAACGCTCCTGAAAGCCGGTTTGAAGCTGATCAACCACTTCCACCACCTATCGGCACAAGTGAGAGTGTGGGCGAGCAAACCCCCATGATAGTAAGTGGCTGTAATTCAGACCTAGCAGCCCAGTTAGCAAAAGAATTAACAGAATTCATAGACTTGACCAGAGAAATCGCACAACAGAAAAGAATTAGCCTGTCTTGTGCTAAAGAGAGGTTCTTGGCGTTGGACGAATCCTGAAACAGGCGGATAAGAGTGCAGCGTTACAGGAGCTCGGAAAGGGATTGACAACCCCTCGCCCTTGGAACTTATGAGAGACAGGTGGTGCTGAAGTCAGTCCAGCAACAGACTGATCAAACTGACCAAGAGTCCATCCAGCTGCAGATAATACATGATGAAGATGTCCCAAGAAAAAGAACGGAAACCCCTGGTATCAATGAGGAGGACATTCTGCAAAGTGAAAGTGGTGTATGAGGGGAGCTGAGGGAGAAATCAAGGACGCAAGATGAGACTGAGGAAAGTGTGAGTGATTGCTCAACGCCCTCATCAGCTTCCGCCCTCCACACATTGGGGAAGTCTCGATGGAAAAAGTGGGGCAATCGCGAGTTGAGGAACAAGCTTACTTCCAGGAGATGGTGATGGCATCCTTTCAGCATCTTTAACACCGTTCACTAAGCTCTATGAGACCCTCTGTAATACCTTGCAGGATCAATGGGCCATTATTGCTGCCGTGTCCAGTAAAATGGTGCGATTGGAAATACTGGCGAGTAAGGTCGACTCTTGGCTGGACAAGGAGGCCGAAACCTCGGCAAGGTGGCAAAACCTTCTGTGCAACTTGGCGAAGTGAGAAACGGCGGATAAATCCTCATTGATGGACGCACTATTAGAAGATTGCCGATGCATAGGAGCCCATTATAAACAGCCAAAGGAAATGGATAGAGACTCCATTGTGCAGTCATTAAGTGAATAAGAAAGGCTCGGCTGAGGAGATAATTACGATTCCGTCCAACGAGCCACTCAAAACTGCTAATGAGGAAAACATGTTCTCTCTCTGTTTAAATCAAATAAGACAAATGAGGTCATTAAAAGTCCTATGATTGACAAAAGGAAAAATATGCAACAGGCTAACAAAATTGAAAAATATGTCATCTATGCCTAAAAGGAAGTCAAATGGCTCTAGAGCGTTCTTAAGGAATCTGCGCTCGCCTCCGAACGATAGACCAACATCTAAACGTGCAAGAAAAAGCTCACGATGCCGTTGGTGGAAGGGGCTGGTGATGTGGCATTTCAGGAGCCGCCTAGATCAGTGGAAATAGTTCAATTGTCCGATACCTGCCTAAGTGATTTAATTGAAGAAATTGGGCAGTGTGAGGAAGATGACAATTGGAATAATAGTAGTTCCTCTGAATGGGCTGAAATTGAGAACCAAATGACCCTGGCTACTCAGCCTCCCGAGTGCAGTAAAGCATAAATCAATCCCCAAACAACTGCCCCAACTAGCTTCGAAAGACCCAGTGAGGTTTAGAACATTGGAGGAAAAGAGAATGACTAATCACAAAGAAACCGGGCAAATACCGGTGTAAGAGGGGCGGGCCCCAAAGGAAGGAGAGGGCATTGGGGCCACTTTGACAGAGGAAACAAAAGCAACCAACGAGCCCCAGCCACTGGAACATCTACTGCCAGTCGCAAGATCTACTTGGAAAGAGTCATGGAGGGCTCAAAGTCTACGATATTCAACAGAAGAAATGCTCTAAGACTGCTCCAATGCATCCTCCCACAAAGACAGGAATCATCAGCCGACATCAAAATTGTGGAATTTTCTCTAGATAAGCGGACAGATTGGTTTATTCTGCATCTGGCCTCACAGTCCAAGAAAGACCTTGTCATGCCTGCATCATCAGGCTCCTCTACACACCCTACACGCTCCCGCTTACCGGCATCTTCGGCTTTTAGAATGGCTAGACCGGTCTACACACAATGGAAGTTATCCGGGAGACCCCGTTGATGCTGCACCTGCATGCTGTCATGTTGGGGCTCCGATCGTGTTTTGTGTTGTTCCTCTTCCTGGATTACGAGCCTGGATCACCTGACCAACATCACATCATCACGTTGGTCAGGGGTAGGTCAGCTGACCGCATTTAACAGATCAGATCCTAAGCGCCGACGCTTCTGATCGCGTTAACTTGTGTTATTGATCCCGGAGCCTTGCATCTGCTGCTTCCGCGCAGACGCTCATTTACTGCCTTTCATTCCGTACGGGGAGTTTGTCTTCCGCGACGCCCCGCATTCCGCTCCGATTTCCTGCACAGAGCCTCTACCGTGTCATCTACGCGGCGCCCAACAACACGCAGTTCCTTTTCCTTACGGAGTATCCAGCCATGCTCCTACACGGCATGCTGCAAATTCCAGCCCCAAGTTCCACACAGGGTTTCCAGCTGCGTTCCTACGTGGCATTTCCCTCTGCTCCAACTCCATAAGATTACCTTTTACACCCTGCTGTGTCCGGTTTCCTATCTTACCTATATTGCAACAGAGAATAGTTTCTAGTGGTTTATTCTCAAAGAGTCTGTACTACCACCTTCTCAACTGGATTCCATTCCATCATCAAAAGGGCATACCTTCCTGGACCAAGATTTTCCATCTCCTTCTTTTATTTGTCTACTAAATAGTGCACTGAACTTTGGACACTTTCCTGTGTGCACCAACCCGGCTCTAGTGCAGCCCTCGTTCCGTACGGGTTAGTTTCCTCACTTACCCTTCCTTGTCGTTGTTTCCCTGGATTTCCTTGGACATCTTTGGACTACCAGTGGCTGTACAAAAGGTTAGTGCATAATAGCTAGGTTGTTACTGTCCTCTTCCTTTCTACTACTATCCTGATACAATTTCTTTCTATCAACAGCTTGGTGAAGCTTGGTCCACTCACGCCCTTCCCGCTAATGACTCTCTCTGACTGTAGAATTTTTACCAGTCACAGAGTGACATTAGTTAAACGTTTTTTCTTGACTGCACTACGTTCTACTTCTACCATCATTCGGTTGGGAGAAGATGTTGAGAGTATCCTTTTACGGCTACCAGTCTGTATCCTTTAAAGAGAATCCAAGGCACTATATTCTGTATCCTGTGTGTTTCTTATCAGATAATATAAGATCTAACAGACCTCCTACTATCTCTAAATGAAAGGTTCCTCCGCCTGGGGTACGATATAAGTGATTACCAGGACAGAATTAGAGCAAACTGGAATAAAGCGACTGTCATGCCTGCGCCATGGGCACACACATTGGCAACCATCATGGACTATTTGTTATTCATTTATCTTCAGAATACTCTTAGAACAACCCCTATTCACACTTTGGTACTTAATTCCCATTTGCGTGACTTTAGTGCCTTCTTATTTAACTCAACTAACTACATGTACCACAATGCACCTTGCTACAGCCATCAATTCCTGGCCATTCCCATTCGTCAGCATTGGAACCACAATCCCCAGAAGCCCTAGGGATCAGTGCTGCTTCCACCATCTCAGGACCAGAGAAGGAGGAGGCAGATTGTATTCCAGTGTGCTGCTCCAGGTGCTGCCAATTAGCCTGCCTCAGTACAGGGCGGTATTTAAGCAGCTGCCTGCAGGAGCTCAGTCTCTTGCATCAAGAGTCCTCCCAGCCCCTTTTTGCCTTTTGACTCAAATTTATATGCTGTTCCTGCTGCTGCATTTTCCTGCTTTTGTTCCAGTGCTCTTTCTGGGCTCCCTGCCTTGCAGCCTGCTACACCCTGCTGCCTACAGCCCTAGCCTTTTGGGCTCCCTGCCTCACAGCCCTGCTCCTCTGGGCTTCCTGCCTTGCAGCCTGCTACACCCTGCTGCCTACAGCCCTAGCCTTGTGGGCTCCCTGCCTCAAAGCCCTGCTCCTCTGGGCTTCCTGCCTTGCAGCCTACTACACCCTGCTGCCTACAGCCCTAGCCTTTTGGGCTCCCTGCCTCACAGCCCTGCTCCTCTGGGCTTCCTGCCTTGCAGCCTGCTACATCCTGCTGCCTACAGCCCTAGCCTTTTGAGCTCCCTGCCTCACAGCCCTGCTCCTCTGGGCTTCTTGCCTTGAAGCCCGTTACACTTCGCTGCCTACAGCCATAGCCTTCCGGGCTCCCTGCCTTGCTGCTCTGCTCCTCTGAGCTCGCTCCTTGGTGCTCTGCTCTGCTGGGCTCCCTGCCTTGCAGCCTGCTACTCTCTTCTGCTTTCAGCCCTGACCCTCTGGTCTCTCTGCCTCTACGCCCTGTTCCTTTGGGTTCGCTCCTTGCTGCCCTACTCCTCTGGGCTCTCTGTCTGCCACCTACTACAGCTCTCAGTCCTGCTCCTCTGGACTCTCTGCCTTGCAGCCTACTACAGTCCTCTGCAATCCACTACAGTTGTTCTGTACATTGTGCAATTCGGTACTGCAGCATTGCTTACTTGTTTGCAGCCCCCCTCTTTCCTGGCTGCTTGCTCCCTTGCTCTCTTCCTTGTTTGCAACCCCTTGTTCCTGATCCCGGTCCTTCTCTTCCTTGACTCCTCTGTCCTCCCTTTTAGTTTACCCATTTCTATTGTATTTGTTTCTTCCTTCATTCCCTTCTGCTACATTTCTCTTAGACTTCCTTGTCACTGGTTATTTCTGTTCTTGTCTCTCTTGTGTCTTATGTTGATCCTTTGTACAGAGCTTGACTGTTGGTTTCCGGCAGGCAACCTCTGCCCCTTCCCTTGTCGCGTTTTCTGTTTAACAGACACCCACAGCTGTTGTTCCCAGCCATGAGCAGACAGAGTGGGCCTCTGTAATAGTAATCTGTGCAGAAGGCTGGAGTTTCCAAAGGTCCGTGGAACACTCTTTTTCCATATCTGCATACACCCCAAGAGGGAATCCAGTTTGTTTGTATCTTTGTATTTCCTGCCCCTTTCTGTTCACAATTACAGTTGCCTACTTTTCTTTCTTGATGAGTTTCCTGCTGTGTGTGTACTTATCTGTCACCTTACATCAGCACAGCCAACCAAACCCTACCTGGGGGCCCTGTGCCACTCTTGACAGAGTGCCATCCTTGACAGCGACAGAATTAAAGAAAAAAACAAAGACGGACACAAGTACTACGTCACTGAAAACAGGAGGCAAAACCTCAAGTAAGACCATGAATCTGATGAAGTCAGAGCCTCTTTCTTTCTCCAAATAGGACCTTATCCCCAATGAAGTTTACAGTCGAAAACCAGAAAAACCAAAAAAATCTGACCGGGGATGAATCGGATGCAGCAACCAAAGATGCTAGTGCATGGGACTGGCTATCGGGGGGCCTGGAAAAGTCAGGAAGGGAATAGACCAATAGCCAAGACCATTTGACAGATCTCAGAATTGCCTCCTGAAACACACAAGGATTTAAAAACGCAGTTTAGCGAGAAATCCCAGCTTCTGGAACAGTTCGACGTGTTATGTTTCCAAGAAACGTGGTTAAGATCTGTGCCCCAGTGTGAAAGGTTTGTTGCCCACTTAAATCCAGCTCTGAAAGGAATCAATGGACAGCCTTTTTCAGGACTCTAGACTCTGATAAAAATGGGATCTAGTTTAACTGTTACAAGCATTGAGTACCCAAAATCCATACGTCAAAATTATGACTCTAACAAGAGCAACCGATAGGAACTGTGCCACTTACCTCCTTGTCAACATCTACTGGAGAGTCGATATGGCCAAAGAAGTCAAATTTGTAGAGTCGATTTTTAGTGTGATGGATGAGGTAATGAGGGATTGGGATGATGCTAAAATAATTCTATGCAGAAACATCAAACTCCTTAACAAGGAAGGTTCCCCTCTGTTAAGAGTGTGAATGGGACGAGAAAGCTTGAAAATGGATGCTGGGCATGCATGGGAGAGCTATGTGTATGCTGAACGCACAAACTGAGGGCGATATCCCAGGAGGCAGCGGGTGAATCGCTTTGAGATACTACAGCAAAGATCTAGTGACCATGATCTTTTAGCAATCTCGGTATTAGAACCAACAAAGCGATTAGAGAAAATGGGGGGGGTGGGGGAAGTAGAGCTGGAATGGAGTAAGAATAGTCTGAGACTGAAAGCTAGAGACATTGCTCAAATTACTAGTCAGTATAAAGCTCTTACCAAAACCCATACAAATAGTGTAGAATACTTGGGAATCCTGAAGCAATATATTCTTAAAGCAATACATTCAGAAAGATAATGGTACGAAAACATCCATATGATTTTGACATGGTGATGATGAGACGAGAGATGTGAACCTCCATTAGAAAGATCCAGAGAGATAGAGGCCCATTTAAGAAGGACAGAATGCAAAAAACCAGGCAAAAATATTGGAAGTGGCAAACTTCTTCTAGAATAGGGAGAGCCCAGTGGGATGCCGAGCCCATGTTCAAAATGGTCTGTGCAAAAAATAACCCAAACCTCTGGGAGCTGATAAATATTGGGGGCAATTTTAGAGCAGGTCATTCCATAAGTATGGTTTCCGAAGAGGCATGGGTTTCCCACTAAACTGCCCTATTTACTTACCCTGGTAGGGTGGAATAGGAGAAAAGTGATGCCATTACACCAAGTTGGAAATTCCAGTTCAATGAAGAAGAAGCCCGGAGGATGATTGGTAATTTGAGCTCATCTAGGGCGGCTGGGCTGGATGGACTATCCAATCAAGTACTGAAAAAAAAGAAGGGGCTATGGGGAAAATGGTTTACTATGTTCGCCCAAATTATGCGAAATAAGGGGATTCCATCCACTTGGAGAGAAGCCAACATCGTCCCCATCTTTAAGAAAGGAGATGGGCCGGATCCCAAGATCTACCACCCTAGCGCACTCTTAGATTCAGTGGGGAAACTGTTTGCAACAGTTTTACTAAGAGACTTAAAGTTATGGGCCATCAGAAGGGGAATCCTGGACCCGAGACAAACAGGATGTGTCAAGGGAGCTGGGACTCTACTCAACCTCTTTATAATTAACATCCTTAAAGAGAGAGCCTTGGACACTAAACTTGCTTATACTTAGCGTTCATGTATCTAGAACAGGCTTTCGACTGCGTCATTAGAGGAAGGCTATGATCCAAGCTTCGAGCTTGGCAATGTCCCGTCGACATGGTCGAGGCCATGGAGGCTTTGTATTCCAACACCTCAGTAAAGATTCGTCTCAGAGAAAGGACTTCTTGCCAGGAAGATCCTAGCCTTCCGCTGACTAAAACAAAGGTGTGCCCTAGCTCCCTTACCATTCTGTCTTTACATTGCTGACCTGAGCGATTCTCATAAAAATAGGTCAGCATTCCCCACAACAATAAACCAGGTGAAGTGCCCTGGATTCTATTTGCAGATGACTTGGTCTTTCTAGATTTGACACCAATTGGCCTTCAGCGGTGGATTGGAGCACTTTAAAAATATCTAGAAGAAAATGGCATGAAGGTCAATGTGGCAAAATCCTAGATATTGACAATGAAGTCGGCCCGCAAAAAGAAAGATTGTGGTTTCACATGGAGAGTGGGTGGAAAACCGCTTGAAATAGTGAATTCCATAATATATCTAGGGGTTTTAGTAAACCGAAACCTGGATTAAAAAGGACAGTATGACCATTTAAGGTCTAAGGTAATCTCATTGACCAATCAGGGAAGTTCTCAGTGGTGCCGATTGTCTCATTTTACAAACAAAAGGTTGCCCAGATCCTTACCTATGGGGCAGAGGCTGTGTTACAACTGCCCTGGCAAATCTGGGAGAGGCTGGAAGCCTATTTTTGGAGACAAGTATTAAAACTCCCAAATACACTGTCTATTTCTCCAATCAGACATGAACTGACATTACAGTTGCTTGAATCTCTGGTCCTTTGGACGAAAATAGCCCTATATAGAAAGTGCACATACGAACACGCTGTTATTCCCTTTGCTATTTTTGATTTGAACAAGGAAAGACAGGATCGATATGTAACCCAATGGTGAACAAAGCTGGAAATGATTCTGGATAGTAAGGGGATCGAAATGTGCAAATTGGAATCAAATCCTGTAAAAGTTCAAAAGAATCTTCAGTCTCTTGATTGGGTACCAACAGTGAAGAAATGGACTCTGGGGAAACTGAGACAGCCCCTTGACCTTGAGCAAAAAGGATTAAACTGTCTTCCAGTATACCTGAAAAAATTCACGTCTCCGGTATACTGAGATCTTCTTCAGGTGTAGACTGAATATCCTTAACACTAGGGAAGTACAGTGGGCTCTAAAATTGCCCTTGGTTATGAATGCCGAATGCAGGTTTTGCAATGAGCAGGACAGTGTAGAAACGCTTTTCTACCTGGTGACTGCTTGTAAGGCATTAAAGGAAGTGCGTTGTAAATTCCTAGAAGGCCACCGAAATGTTTTTGAGCTATTGAGGCCGGCCCAATTGAGGGAGTGTATCCTCTTGGGAGAACGAACCAGCCTGGTCATTGCAGTAATGAAGATGGTGGAGTTTGTGTTAGAAAAAGCAGGGGAAATTGTTGTGACATGCCTGTAGGTGAAGTGCCTGTGATTTGTGTATGTGTTTCGGTAAGGAGGGAGATGTGTTGTGAAGTGCTTGTCTGAGTCTGCTGTAGTGTCATGTGCTTGGTGATGTCATGCGAGCGTCAGGTGGAATGTTGATTTATGAGTGAGAGAATGCTGAGTGTTCTGTATTGAGTCAGTTGGTCCCTCCATCCCTGGGTGATGGGTGCCGGTGTTATTGCCTTATACCTGATGTCTTAGTGTCTTGTAACTTGTAACTTAAGATCTCGAAATAAACTTAATAAGAAGCAATCTGGTCAAGCGTGGAAACTGCTCTATTTCATTGGCGACGAGCTGGTCTTTCAAAGAAGAATCTGCGCTGGGAACCTGCTGCGGGGGGTGCAGGAAGAAGAAGGACAACAACACTGCCCCCCATCCAAGTAAGGCCCATCACCCAGGGCAGTAGAAGAGGACGGAAAATAAGGCCCTTGTTTGGAGGGAGGCTTGGAGGAAAGAGGGACCTTCAGCAGTCCTTGGAATGCAGGGAGAGCAGTGTCCTAGGGTGCAGGATTGGAAATGGGCCATCAAGAGAGCATTGATGTGAGCTTTTGAAACTAAGGGTGAAGATTGGTCCATGGATCGGGAGGCAGGGAGCCATATGAAGAAGAGAGGGGCTGAGAAGCTGTGCCTCATACTTTTACATGGCAGGAGATCTGGTAGTTATGTGGAATTGAGGAAGATTGCTTTTACAACTGAGGATATGCGCCAGAGTAGAGAGCGCATTGGGTGACAAAGATGGTTGATGATCACTGTCGTTTGTGCAGTAGAATGACGTGGCACTGAGGGGAGGTTAAGAGTTGTCAGGCACAGGTTGACAGTTGGTCAGGGAGAACTTGTGTTCTACCTGCTCACAGCTGGCAAATGATGGCGTAATCCGCACTGTGGAGGGAGTAAGCAACTCAGTGGAACGTGTGGCACTGTCTTCGGAATGGTAGTGCGCGTCACCCGTATTTTTACGCCTATGCAGTTCGGGAATATTTACTAATAATATGAAGGAGCGGCTTGCCATTCGAGTAAGGCACCTTGCAGCGTGGACTGTAGCCCATACAGTCCTGTCACATGTAGCTACAGGAACGATCCGAGTGCAGTTGGAGCTTGTGCCTCATTAAAGATTATTTTATTTTTGCTTGGGTCTCAGTGCGTTCGAGCAGCAGATGTATCCAGAGAAGTGTTGGAGGCGTGGTGCTCGTGTTTGTGCTGTGCTGTGGGGTTGATCTCCGGTCTGGGCGGATTCATTGAAAAAGTTTGAATTACGATAGACTGAAATCAGTGGATGGTGCTTGAGGAGTGACTGGCACCTGGTATCGAACGTGGGACAGATCGGAGCAATACGCTCAGAAGAAGTGTTATGCAGGCAGAGGACAAGGAAGCAACTTCTTTTGGCTGCCGCTATATAGTGGTTGTTGGTGAAACTCCAAGCAAAAAGGTTGTTGGTGAAACTCCAAGCAAAGAAAATATATCCTTTTTCACAGTTTGGTATTGGTATGGTTAATTTGATATGGAATGGAATATTTGTAGTTATATAAGAAATCTGGGATCGTGCGGATTATGATCCTAGAATGTGAAGTGTAAAAATGGTCATATTTTGCATTGAGGTTGCGTCAGTGACTGGCGATGAGGATGTGAGCGAGTGCTGGTAGCAGTCCAGATCAATGGGTTGTGTGCGACGTATCTAAGAGATACATGCTTTTGAATGTACCTTGTAGTTCTACAAGGTACATTTTGAGGATTTCCAACTTATGGTTATAGGAGATGACATGGACTTTTAGCATTTAAACAGAAAAAGATGCATACAGAGGATTGTTGTTGGGCGATGTGAGCATGTATGAAGCTTAGAATTAACTTCTTGAGGATTTGCAGTATTTAAGTCACATTATTGCAATATGGACTTTTAGGATTGGATGTGGGTCGAGTTCATGGTATCTAATGTATTAGAGACTAGATGTAACCTAAATTGCGATTTGGACTTTTAGGAGTGGATTTGTTTTTTTTTTTTTTTTTTTTTTTTCTTTATTGTTTCGGTAGTAAATTTTACTTTACACCTTTACAAAATTTGATCGTCATAAAAATACATTTAAGAACATATTATATACATTAAAGTAATACAATAATATTGCGTCACCTCACCTAAATTCATTTCCTCTAAAGAATACCTTAAGACAGATCCATTCAAATATACAAATACAACTACGCAGTAGGCATATCAAAAAAAAAAAAAAAAAAAAGGAGGAAAAAAAATCACCTACAATACTTCATAATAAAATACCCACCACCTAACCATTCCCATACGCACGATCGCCAAAGGCAAAAAGAGAAGACATAACAGGCAACCCAACAAGACGAGCATAAACACAGACAAAAACAGAGGAAAAAGCAGCAATTAAGCGAGGTACAGAGCTAGTTTCTGCATCCATACCCCTTATTGCCCATGGGGATAGGCCAAACCCATCCTATTAAAAGAAGTACAATTCATTGGTAGCAGCTGTTCTTCAATCAGTAAAACAAGTCTAACAGTTGCCAGAATAATGGCATTCGAAGAGCCCTGCATACATCTTAACCATACTAAGTTGGCTTCAAGCTTAGAGTAAGAAAAAAACACAGAATCCAAACAGCATAATCTTTGCTTAGCGAAAAATTCACAGTACATAAAGAGATGTTCAAGAGTTTCATTTACACACTTATTCTGGCAGAATCGACATTCATCCCACCTCGCCAAATCCCTATACCCAGCCCAAAAGCGAATACGAGCTCCAGTGTGGATAAGATCCAGACGGAAACGCATATAAATCCGTCTAGACCTTTTGTCAGGAAAACATAGGATATAAGGCAACCTTGGAGTAATTGCGTGTCTAAACATAGCATAGGTCGAAAAGGAGGAGTAACCCCCGATCTTGTCAGAATTTTGAGCCCAGGAGTTGCGAAAGAAGCGAGTTTTAACTTTAATTGGAGTATTAATCAGGTCCATCAAAGTCATATTAAGCGAAGTTAGAGTCTCCATTATTTCTACCTTCGCTTCCAAAACCGAAGCCGGGCAATTTTTATCCAACATTAACTGAAACTCCTCATAAAGTGAATTTGGGGGAGGCAAAAGAATTTTATAGAATGCATTTACCTTCCTCCAAAGATGTTTATCAGCCAGAGGATAGAGCCCCAGCTCATGTAGTATGATGGAATTTGGTACATAGCCTGGTATCCCTAAGATTTTCTTCCAAAGTTGTCCTTGGATCTGGTTTAACAAGGGCCCCAGCTGCAACAAACATATATCAAGCGTATAGAGCAAAGTGGGCTCTATTTTCATGATGTAAAATTGGATAAGGGGCAAAAGAGAAAAACTGCAGTATTTAGCGAAAATTATTCGCATTTGACCCATAAGCGGGCTGAGCTTCGCGTTCAGCAAAGTCCGCCATCCACCAATTGAGTTCCTATTCGACAGGTGATAGCCCAGGTAAACAATCGAGTCCCTCCTAGAAATAGGCTGCTGATTGATAGTAAAGGTAAATCTAGGCAATTTTTTTTTTGCCGTGAAAATCATAATATGTGATTTCACCGAGTTGAAGGTCATGTTGTTCTTCAGACAATATTCATAGAATATGTTTAATTTGTTCTGAAGGCCGAATGGCACTCTGTCGAATAGGATAATGTCATCAGCAAATGCCAACCAATGCAGTCGCATAGAGCCCAATGTTACAGGAAATGCATTAATATCTTTCCAAAGGGTCCCAATATCTGCTAGGTATAGATTGAATAAAACCGCAGCTAGATTGCAGCCCTGTTTGACCCCTATCCGCGTCGGAATATTGGCAGAAAGAAGCCTTTTGGCATTTATCCGAATCTGACAAGAAGTATTCGTATGTAAAGCAGCAATTAGGGCCACCAGGGTGGCTGGGATGCCATAAGCCAACATCTTCTGCCAAAGGCGCGCTCGCAGAACATTGTCGAAGGCACACGTGAGATCCACGGCTGCCATGTAAATGGAGCCCTTTGATTCTCCATGCACAGATCTCCTAAGATGTGCTAAAATTGAGGCATTTAATTGAGTACCCATGGCCCTACGAAATCCTACCTGAGCTTTGGACAAAATATTAAGGGTCCTTATATGGGTTTCTAAGTCCACCAAAATAAGTTGTGTGAAAATTTTTCAGCTCTGTCAATCAACGCAATAGGTCTAAAGTTCGCAGGATTGCTTATCACCCCCTTTTTATGTATGGGAATAATGATGGCCGTTAGCCATGATGTCGGAATGATCCCAGTATGATAGATCGACTGATAACAAGGAAGTAAATATCTGGCCCAAAAGTGGGGATCGGACTTAAACAAGCATGGGGGCAGCCCATCCGGTCCGGCTGCTTTAGATGGATTCAATTGCTCAATCGCCCATATAATATCATTTAATTCCCATGGACAGATCACCGGAAGGGTCAAGTGCACGGGGATACTTTCTGAATCGATATACCTATCAGGTACAGAGAATTTCAAACCAAAGAACCTCTCCCATTCTGGGCCTAAAATAACAGCCACCATGCGAAGATCGACCTTTCCTGTTGGATTTCTTAAAATGGCCCATAAGTCCCGGACTTTTTTTTTGTACAGCAGACCAATCATATGTTGGTTGGCTAAAATGTGGGCTGCCCGACACAACAATCTTAAATGGTGCTTATATCGCGCCACAATCATGTTTCTTTGACGGTTGTAACCAAACAAACAGACATAAGACGCGCTTCCTAAGAAGCCGAAGATCGCAATTTCTTTGCTTTTTTAAGCACGCGACCTGAGAAGCATTGACCTGGGCAGCCCCAAATTCGGCCTTCCCCAAGGGATCTTTCGCAACATCTACCAGATGCATGTGGATCATGTTAGCATTTATTTCATTAATTTTGGTTACATTCTCTATAGAAATCTTATCGTCCCAACTCACTAAGATGTCCCTGTTTACCAAAAATGTCACTTTCCTACACACCGCAGGGTGCCATTTTACTGATATAGTGTGTCTATCACATACCATTAGGGATGCAGGGGCAGAAGCCGCATATTGTTCCCACCCCATATGCAGACGAGAAAACAGCATATGATGATCGCTCAGACCTACGTCTAATATCAATATGGGTTCAAGCAGCCCAGAACTCACTTTAGAAGCGAATAAGTAGTCAATAAGTGAGGAGGCTAGACCTCGATGCCATGAGAACGGAATGGATTGTGGAGCCAATTGTATTGGATATATCCCCCACGATTGGAAAAACAGTAATAATTTCTGCCCTCTGTCCTTGGCCTGTTGAGTATAGGCTGAGCAGCAAGAAAAGGAGCATATAACGCTCTTTAGGTATAGATAGCAATTCAAGTCGCTTCCAATCATGATTTCATATGCAGGGTAAGCACTGGCTGCATAGGATAGAATCCGTTCCAGATCCTCCAGTAACACATCCAGAGAAACAACTTTAGGATTCCAATATATAGATAATAAGAGTAGATTCAGATCTTTAAAGCCTTTGAGCGTCAGTTTTACCAACGCACAAGAGGCCGATGAATCCACTACAGATGCTATGGCTTTTAGTCCGTTATTTATGAGAATCGCTATACCTCCTGAGGGGCGACCTGTGCTAATCCTTGCAGCCGCAATGGAGAAACATGAATAGCCATCTAGGCTAAAGGCGTTTAGTGACATGGTTTCTTGAAGAAACAAAATGTCGGGTCTCTTGTCTGGCTCAACTTGCTTGTGCCATGCTGTAAGATTGCCTAACCCACAACAATTCCAAGAGGCCACCTTCAAGTATGGAAGTTATGAGCCTGGCTTGGGCTCTATGTTGGCAACTGCCACTTTTATCAAAGGTTCCAACCAGGCTAATCCACTTAAGGCTTGCGAAAGTGACGCCACTTGGATAGATAATTTGTTAATTTGTGAATCAGGTAGGTCACCAGCCAGAGCATTTGAGCATACCGGAGGGAGGGGCTGAACCCATTCAAGAAATGCCCATGCGGATTCCATATCAGAAAACAATCTAGGGACAAGCCCAATGGAATTCAAGTCTTCAGCAAATTCAAATAACATTTTAGTAATAATTTGCGATTGAACTCTACTGAGTACTCTATTGTTATTATGGGTCGCTAATTTGACCCAATCCAGGTCTTTGGACGAGAGATTTCTTAGTGCTGGGATTTGAAAAAATGAATTCATTAGGAAGGATCTGTTTATACGAGCAGGCCCATTTATCTCTGGATTACTCGTCCACCCTATTATTAGTTTCATATCCTTTGGCGTTTGCGCAAAGGATGGTGCTTCCAGATCTGACCCTCCCGGAGCTATTAAGGATGGAGACCCAACTTTAACACAAGGAGCACACACCGGAGACACTAAAGCTGAAGTAGTGAGAGTTGCCCTAACAAGGCTGCTCGGCTGTTCGAGGGGTCCCTCCTGTGGCGGGGCCGGGCCCAGGGTCCCCTGGACATCCGGATTAACCATAATAGGAGTCTCCTGGATAGAAGCGGGACTTTGTAAAGGCGCCATTTCGGCCTCTTGCTTGACCGCTATCGACCCTATAGCCACTTTTTTAGAGGCAGTATTAGGGAAGAAGCAGTGCAACTTAGGTTGGAGCTTGTCGGTAACTACCCTTACCGGGGGACGGGGCACAGTCTGAGTGCTTCCGATCTTCACGGCGGCAATCTGCAGATGCCGCCTACTTTCATCGTCTAGATCATGCAAGGCCATTCCCAAGTCATCGTGGCAGGTACCATTACTGGGACATGGCCCCACCTCCGTCACCAAAGCATTTCCAGGGTCGGAGGTGGCCATGTCGACTTTCTTTAGTCTCGCTTTGGTCAATTTCAGTCGCTTCTGAGCTCTTAGAAAGGATTTCCTAGCTTTCCGCGATACAAAGTTTCTACCCTCATGTTCCACGGGGGCATCCTCGAGGTCTGAGGGCGGTATAGGGGCCATGTCAGGGGGCTTAGTCTGATCATTAATAAAATCCAACAAAATGGAAGGGCTGTCAGGTGGAGAGGCCTGCCTATCAACAGCCAAAATAGCCTCTCCTACGCCACCTTGAGGGTCTGGCGTACGCTGTACGTCAACAAGCTTATATACTAGCTGCTCCATCTGCAACAGACGCATATGTTGGAGTTTCAAAGCCTCTACCAAGTTGATTTCCTCAGCCCCTACGTGTTCCACTCTATCACCCTTTCCTCCACTCACCACCTGGGCATAAGATCTCTGTGGGGCTTCTATAGCACCATAAACCCTATCTGTTTGAGTGCTTTGGGAGGCGGTCGTAACCCCACATGGGGGCTGGGTGTAGGTGACTGCTATCCTCTCCAAAAGTGCTTCAACTTGGGCCAGGTGGGACGATCTAGATCGTTCCTCTGCCATAATAAAGCCTTCCATTTTTGCCATTTTGTCTTTCATTAAGGAAAGCGAACCCTGCATCTCCCTAATGGAATAATGCGTGAGCTCATGACCTCTATCTAGTAAGTTAAGTAAACTTGAAATTACGGGAAAGTTGAATGGATCAGCGGTTTGGGCTGGCAACCGTAAGTCCTCCGGGGTTGAGGCCGAAACACCCTCTCCCTTTGGAACAGCAGGATCAAAGCCCTCTGATCCTGAGTCAAGAGGGTTAGCACCATCTGTCTGGGTAAATCCCGCAGGCGAAACTACCTCAGCCTGGAGGTCCTCATAAAAGCAGGCGGCCCCCCCATCAGCCTCTCTGCATGGCATCAACACCAAATTACTCATACTGGCTCCAGATTTCAGACAGCTGTATAAAGGGGGCTGATATAGGTGAACTTGTTCGCGAAATGGGAACGAAGATGCGGCTGGAGACGAAGGGCCCAACGAGAGCCGCATTCTTCGACCCAGTTCGTTGACAATCGTAGGGGCCAAAATCGAAGTATCAGAGCTACAAGGAAACCCTTGTTGAACCTGAGGATGAGAACAATTTGCAAATTGACCGAGGCAAACATCAAGCCCCCCCTCCCCTACATTATCATTCGCCTCCTGCAGGGAAAAGGAAGCCCTTAATGAGGCCGAGGCCTTTCCAGCCAAGGTTGGAGGCTTGGGAGAACTAAGAGTAGCCTCATTTTCAAATTTAAGTTTACCCTCACATAGAGCCCCCTCCACCTTTTCCTCCTGCAAGCCAATCATAAGCAATGGAGAATTAGTGAAGGGGGGCGACAGGGGGAGCAGCGCATTATCTAAGATAGCGGAAGATTGCGGGCCAGATTCCTTAGAGGCAGAACCGGATTTCCCACTTCTTAGTATGGGACCCATTTTCCACCAACAATCCCGCCACCAAACCAACTTCAAAGCCAAACCTCCCTTTGAATAAGTCACCTTTAGAGATCACTGAGAGAGCCCGGTGTTAACTCTGTGACCGAGGACCCACCCCACACCTTTTTAACTGTAAAGCGTCGCACTGCTTACAGTGAGACTACCAAGGCTATGGCCCGTTTGGCAGCAGAAAAAACACAAGACAATCAATGCCAAGCCAAAACTCCAGATATGGCCGCAGTCATTACCTAGAAATTGGGCTCCCGCCCGCGCACCCCACAAACCGCTAACAGCCAACAGTACTTTGCATGTACTTGGCTAGTTGCGCGGCGCGGGTGTGCCGGGGACTGAGCCTTTATCCTGTCTTCCTGGGCGTCACACAGCACAGGGGGGCGGAGCCACCAATAGGGAGGAAACCTGAAGGGGGCAAAGTTACATATGATCAGGATTAACCCACATTCAAATAGGTCTAGGTTAACACACAAGCCCTACGTAACATAACACAAGCCCCTAGACACCGGGGAAGTAAAAGAGAGAGATGGGCGGGGGAAAAGTCACCTCCGGCAGCAAGTGCGAAGGCCAGGCAGTCCGTGTGCTTCACAGAAAGACTTCCTCCTTCTTCAGTCAGCGTGAAAGTTCCTAAGAGAGCAAGGCTCTCAGAAGCAAAGAGTCAAGTGTCGCGCAGAGGAAGTCCAGACGGCCGGTCATTCCCATCCGCAGCCAACAGTACTTTGGCTGGATTTGGTTTTGGCGTCATGATGTGTCTTAAGAAATGCATCAATTCAAATGTATGGAACGTTGCAATGTGAACTGCATATTGTATTATGTTATGTATGGTCTGTATTGATCCGGGCAGTTTAGTGATTCTGGGGGTAGCGCCTTCAATTATCCCTTGTATGGGTGTGGATATGATTGTCTGGCGATTGCGGGGGTAGTGCCTCCCATGCGTTTGGTTGGGTGAAGATTATATGAAATTTATAAGAATGGTTATGCTGATGGTGTAAGAGCCAGGTCCGCATGTCTTACCTCTCAATGTGGTTGCTGGGGGTAGCGCCTTCAGCCTAATATTCAGTATGGATGTGGATGGGTATGCCACAAGGATATTTGAGAGGTAGTGCCACAAAGTATGGTATCTGGGTGTAGCGCCTCCAGTATAGTATGGGCGTGACTGAGGTAGATGTCGCACATGGTTAAGCAAGGCACGTGTGTTTGGTGGTCGAAGAGCCACCAGTTCGGTCTGGGTGTGACTGTGGAAGTAGTCATGCATGGGTAACATATGTATGCTCGTGTCTGGTGGTAGCGTCGCCAGTTTGGACGGAGTATGACTGTGATGGTAGTTGTGTGAAGTGCTCGTCTGAGTCTGCTGTAGTGCTTGGTGAGGTCATGTGAGCGTCAGTTGGAATGTTGATGTATGAGTGAGAGAATGCTGTGCTGAGTGTTCTGTATTGAGTCAGTTGGTCCCTCCCTCCCTGGGTGATGGGTGCTGGTGTTATTGTCTTATACCTGATGTCTTGTGTCTTGTAACTTGTAACCTGGAAATAAACTCAATAAGAAGCAAGATGGGCAAGCGTGGAACCTGCTCTATTACATTGGCAACGAGGATCTCTGGAAAGAAGAACCCTGGTGCAAGGAAAGATGAAAAAGAAAAGACAGAGACTGAAGAGGACTGCTGCGGGGGTGCAGGAAACATCAGGACCAGAAGGAAAGAAAAGGACAACCCCACCCCTAAGTAAGGAAACACATCACCCAGGGCGGATAAGGGAGGCGGTTGAGAGCCCCATAGCAGTCAGGACCAGCCGTCCGCCATACAGTGGGAGTGCTGTGTCAGGGGCCAGAAGGGATTTCCAAGGCCTGCATGAGTAAAAAGAAGTTTGCCGTTCAGGTGGAAGCGTCCCATTACAATAGCTGGAGGTGTCGCATTGCTGGTAGTACAGTGGTGTGCGGGCTGTTGAAAAAGAAGTAGGGGAATTTAAAGTGCAGTCTGCGTCCCTGTGTAACACTGGTTGGACTTTTTGTGCCGTTTCAAGTGTTTCCGTGAGGAACGTGGTGAGCTATGTCCAGACTCACCAGTCCATAGTTTGATGGACCCGGAGCACCATGAAGAAAGCAGGGTCAGCTGGTTCAGAGAGCCCGAGTGTGGAGCTGGGTCCCACTGGGAGAGGTGGTCCCAAGCTGAAGGCATATTGTATAGCAATTTGACTTTTGACTATGTGGGAAACCGTGACGCTTTCACATAAGTGGTGCTGTTGTACCGTGGACGTCACCGTGACTTTACATGATGAGCAGCCCCGTTGCTATTAGGACATTTGGTTAAAGAAAATGAGTGTGCGACGGCAGTCCCTGCAGGATGACAGTTGGCCCACGAATTAGCACAGGAACTCTTCTGTCCTCGGTGACCGGTTTGGATGTGATGACGTCGGTCGTCCAGCAGGGGGAGTCGGCGAAGTAGTAGAACTCTGCGGTCTCAGTTTTCTGCTAGTCATCGGTACGATCGTAGTGAAACAAGTCATGAGTTTAGAGTAAAATACCTGGTCGTTGTGATGCAACGTGAGGCATCACGTTGGACAATCCGGAAGGGACATCGAGGATAGAATTGTCTGTTAAGGAACACACCCTTCCTCATCGTCGGAAATGAGAGGAAATGCTGCTCCGCCCTGTTTAGCGAGGCATCATGTAGCGGACAACGTTTGGCTGAGTCAGGAATACATATTACATGAGATGCCATGATATGAAGACTTTGTTGGGTGTTGCTGCTTATGGCGTATCAGGTGCAACAATAGAGTTTTGTAATGCATGATATTGGGAATTGTTTGTAGGTTAAAGTGGCTTCAAATATATTTTGCAGAGTGTTGCCTGCAAAATGTGAGGCGTTACATGTGAAGGTTAAGTTGTACAAAGCACGCACAGTTGAAGGTAGTAGGTGTGAGTGTGTGCAAGAGTCATAGTTGCTTTAGCCATTTCTATATGACAGCGGGGTAGGTGTGTTGTGCAGCAACGTGTGTTAGGTAATTGCGGTTTGTGGTAGGAACTTAACATGTTTTAGGCATTTGCAGGCTCATGGACGATATACCGAAATGAATAGAACGAAATGCAATTAAATGAGGTGGTGTGGAAAGTTTTCAGATGTGGAGATTACAGGCGTGTGAATGGGTTAGCTTAACACATTGAGGAATTCTAGGTTTCAGTTTGTTGAACAACAACATGGACTTTTAGCCATTTAATTCTATTTCAGGCCATGGACAAGAAATGAACTGTGCTGGAGATATTATCCATTCACCAAGTTCAACAAGTTTGGGAGCGAGCAACAGGAACTGTTGGTGTTAGGTATGGGAGATGCGTGCGCATGTCTTCTGTGTGTGGTAAAGTATACTCCCAAGAAGGGAGCAGGTACTCTGTTGCAGTGTGTGGCGCGTTAGGAGAGCTTATGCACAGTATGCATCTGTTATAGCAGGTGTTAGGCACCACAACGTTGGGAGGTAGCACCTCCGTTTTGGTGGATAAGTGTTGCTGGGTGGTAGCGCCCCATAGTCATTTTGGGTTTAAGGGTGGTATGCACTACTGTGTTTATGGAGGTAGCACCTCGTACGAGTTAACCGTTGTGAGGTAGTGCCTCTTTTGGTAATAGTGGTGAGTGAGAAGCGCTGGGGTTAGCGCCCCTGTCAGGAGTATGAGCGAGTGCTATTTGAGATGTGCACTAAGGAGAATGGGAAGGTTGTATGTCTGGTAATGTCAAGAGATGTAGTAGTGCACTGTTAGGAGAAGTCGACTCCTATTTTAAGAGACAAGTGTTTCTGTTAGATGAAGTTGTGGCACTGGTTGGGGATGCCCTGCAGTAAACATAATAGCGAAAGGAAAGGTGCTGTCCAAGATGAAGAGTCGTCTGGTGATTTGTTTTTGTGTGTGTGTTATCTGTCAATCCTGGCCATTGTGTTATGAGGTCAGGGTTCAATTATGGGACTTGCTAGTGCTGCCATTGAGATGAGTGGTTAGGTCAACCCCAGGTGGTCTTGGAGATGGCTGGCCAGCATTTTCAAGTTGTTGAGGATTTCTGTATCATGGTGTGGTTGGGTGTGCTCGATTGGCTTAGTCCATTGATGTATTTGTGTGTGTGTTTGTGATGCATGCATATTGATTGATATTTCCTGGTGGTGGTTTTAGTGTTTCGATGAGTTGTTTCTTTCTAGTTATGGTGATTCTGTTTTTATCCTGGATGTCTAGTAATGAGTCAGGATGGCACGCTGAGCTTCAGGGTGGCAGCCTGGAGGCTCGCCTGTGGCGGGCGGAAGGATAAAAGTTATTTTAGTGGGTGATTGGTTTGTAGGGTAGGTTTAGCCTTGGATCTGGGCTGGTATGTGTCTAGAGTGTTAGAGTCTAGAATTTGTCCGTGGCAGGGACGGACGGAAGGAAGGAGATTTGTGTTTATACTGATGGTGATCTGGATAAGCATAGGGGAAGTTTGGTATTGCATAGCTGTGGGGAGTATCTTGTGAAACTAGCTGGTTGGTGTGGATTGTTTGTGATGCGTGCAGGTGTTCGGTGTGAGTGAATGCTATGTATGTGTGTGTTAAGGAGGGAGATGTGTTGTGACGTGCCTGTA
Source organism: Ambystoma mexicanum (assembly GCF_040938575.1). Lineage (NCBI taxonomy): Eukaryota > Metazoa > Chordata > Amphibia > Caudata > Ambystomatidae > Ambystoma > Ambystoma mexicanum. The sequence continues at coordinate 302,129,903 of NC_090921.1, forward strand.
GATGAAGTGCCTGTGATTTGTGTATGTGTTTCGGTAAGGAGGGAGATGTGTTGTGTAGTGACTGAGTCTGCTGTAGTGTCCTGTGCTTGGTGAGGTCATGTGAGCGTCAGGTGGAATGTTGATGTATGAGTGAGAGAATGCTGTGCTGAGTGTTCTGTATTGAGTCAGTTGGTCCCTCCCTCCCTGGGTGATGGGTGCCGGTGTTATTGTCTTATACCTGATGTGTTAGTGTCTTGTAACTTAAGATCTGGAAATAAACTTAATAAGAAGCAAGCTAATCTGGGCAAGCGTGGAGACTGCTCTATTACAAAAATGGTGTTGGAGGAAAATGAAATTTAAGAAAATTAGCTTCCTCTGGTACTTTCCCATAGCTTTCTGTCATCCATGTTCAATTTAAATGTGTTAAGAAGCAACGATCCCGGTTTGGAGAGGGATGGGTTATTTTTAATTGAATTTGTTGTATTATTATTTATTTTATTTTTTTGGAGTGTTGAATAGATGATGGAGGAGCCGCATCTGATATATGTCATATATTAAAGGTTTAATGAGTGTAAAAATGTTTTTTATTTTTTACTTTTAAACCAATAAAATGTTATTATTTTTTTTTTTTTAAAATAGTCTTTTCAGGTCTCAGGGTTCCCATCCCTAAATTCCAAGTTGCACAGTACAAAAAAAAACACAACATATCCTAGTCTTCCTCAGTTTAATTAATGTTGTTGCCAAAGACACATTTCAAAATATACAGTTCCGGTAATTTTGTAACTTTCACACATGTTGGAAATATCACTGTAAATCAGGCTTCAGTATCCTTTGTTTGCCTTCTCTTTTCAAGTCATATTATATCTCAGCATACCATAGTTGATTAAGAATTATATTAATTTCAACACTTCAATTTATGATGGTTTGCATGGATTTAAACTTTCTCTCCTCTTTTGGATTTTAACTGTTTTAATTCTGTTTAGCAGCAAAGTTGTAGATCAATTCGGTATTCAATAGTTAAACACCTTGGGATTTGGGTTGTTTTTCTTTAAATATTACCTTTTTCTTTAATAGGTGAGAAATAAAACTGTTAGTTTCACTTTAATTAAATAGTTCAGAGATTTTCGAAAAACGTGTACCTTGCCACATGCAAACACTCTGATACAAAGCATTTCCCTTCTGTTAAATAATTAACGAGTATATTTGTTAGTTTCACTTTAATTGGGCGATTTAATGTTCGGATTACATCGAAAAAGTACTTCTTGCTACACACGACCAATATGATACGAAGTATTTCAGGAAATGCTCAAATTCACACACGCACACCGAATTTCTCAAGCACCAGAAACTCACTGGTCGCTTTCAATGTTTGAACTACAGCACAGATCAAACAGCCTTCTTCCTTTTGTGTTGGGGCTCCAGTTCCTGCCCCTTAGACACTCCTGAGGTGGTCCGCCACCACAGGGGAATGAGCATGTTGAATAGAAAGGAATTGGGCAGCTTTCCAGCACGGCTCTGTTCTCCTTTCCTATTCTGCTCCAGGGAGTACCCACTGCTGCTCCAAGCTGCAGGGTCCTCAGCCACCTGCACTAGCTTCGTGGTCCTTCTTCTGTCATTCCCCTCTGCCGCGGGGTTGGGCTCCATTTATACACCTGCAGCCCCTTGACTGCTGAACCGAGTGTCGCTGCAGGAATGCCAGGAGCTGGAGAAGAACTCTTGAGAGTTCACAGGCACAGGGGAACAGCATTTGGGAGAGGGTGATAAACTCAAATGAACAAATGTCCTGGCAGTGGAGTATACCAGGCAGTCATAAGTGTGTGAAGTGAATCAGATGTCTTGGCTGGACAATACACCAGGCAGTCTCAAGAAAAGTGAATCAGAGGGCCTGGCCGGAGAGTACACCAGGCAATTGAAGAGTACTGTGTTAAGTGGGTTGAGAAGGTATTCTGTTTGTGGACCGGTGGAGGTGGCAGGCCCCCCTCTCCTCCCTGCCTCTCAAGGACCTTTGTTGAAGTAGGAACAAGGTGGAAACGGTGCTCAACCTGCCCCTGTGATTAAGGTGAGATGTGCGAAGAAATTGCTAAGCCTTCTGGGCCGCCCACTACATACATCTCGGTGGAGCTGTGGCTGGGGAGCGGAGGCCTATTCCTAGTACTAGCTGTCGCATAGCTCTCAACCATTTGTGCTGCAAAGGCGGGTGAAATCACTGATTTTATTTTTGGCAGGTGAGATGCCCATTGGAATAAATGGGCGTGCAGGAGGCTTGGCGGGTGATACAGCCCTTTACAAGGCGGGTGACACCCGTCAAAAGTGTGTGAGTTGAGAGCTATGCTGTCGAAAAATGCTGGGGAAAGCCCAGGGCCATTTGAAACCTTCCCTCTCACGCAACTCCAAGGTATATGGCCTTAGATCTGGCAAGGCACCTTCCCATCGAAAATCGGTGAAACGGGAAACGCCTCGTCGGGTGTAATTGGGGTCAGGAATGACGACCACATAGATTCTGCAGCAGTTTCTCATAGAAGGGTGAGGAGTACAATTAATGCCCACTTTCCCTCTAAGTGTCATGCGCGCAGGATCTTGGCACTTATGGCACAGGTGGAAGTTGGGCCACCATTAGACTGTTCCACCACATTTTTTCCTCTTGTTGCTGGTCTAGTCTTTTTTTCCATCATGGCTGCCGCCGGGGGCTTCTGAGCTGTCTCACTCCCGGCGGTCGGTGCGTTGCAACTGCTCATATCCTGTTACTCTCTTTGCGGCCAAACGCTTGTTTTCTCTTCCGTTCCTGCGTTCAGAATTCTTTTCCCCCTTTAGTGAGATTTTCGGCTTTTCCACCCTGTGCTTTCTTCTGCTGTTCCTGCCTTTATCTGTAGTTTTGTACGGTCTCTTCCCGTACGGTCATGTCCCATACATTTGCTCCCTTCCTACTCTCCTCGTTCCCAGTTTTCCTTTCCTTGCTTTCTCCTTTTCTTCCTCCTTTCCGGCAGACTCCTAGCTGCTTACCTCTACCTGCTTGCCGCTGTGTTGAGCTTTCCTCCTTCCTCACGTGTTCGGCAGTGGTACAGGTCGCTCATCTCTGCCCTCCGTGATCCTCACCAACCACCTCAGACCATTCCTCCGGAACGTCCCCTTCATCTCGTTTTCGGAGCCAAGTACTTTTGTTTCCAGAGACGGATACCTTCTACCTGCTATCCAGCTACTATCCGGGAGTCGTGACACCACAGCTAATTGGATTCAAGTCACACATTGCAAGACTCTACTACATCAGGGTTTTTTGTGCCAGCTGGGCTTTTTCCTCATACAAGTCCTTCTTCGGGAAAGGGGCCACTGATCTGCTGTTCACAGGCGATCACTGTGGCTTCTTCTCGAGGTAGGATATCTCATCATAAGAAGGAAAAGGACTGCAAATCCAAGCAGCGTTTAACTCCAAGCAGCCCTGACACCAGTGATACAGGTGAGGAGGATGGGAAAGACCTCGGGTTGGGGGGAGGAGGCACAAGGATATAACACTAAGTCTGGGGGGGGCGAAAATGCCATCTAATCTGCCCAATGCAAAGGATGTTCCGAATCTAAACCAGGAGAGCTTGAGCTACTCACTCCATGACATTGATAATAACTTGTTGCTGATGTTGTTTTATGGCCTTCATGGAAGTATACAAAACTCATCCAGCAAGGAAGCAGGTCTCTCAAACATATCTGCAGCAGAAAGGGATGTTGCTAATTCTGCGAGCGCTGAGGGTGGGAGCGCCGGTGGCCGCGATGATGACATAGTCGCCTCCCACTCAGAACCTCTCCAATAGAGACTTTCTGGAAACCCTAAAATGTTTTATGAAACCAATGGAGACTTCGTCCCATCTCCTGCTAGCAACAATTCAAGTCTGCACGCCAACTTGGCGGATGACCCCAAGAGCAGTTTCAGCCTTGGTGTCTTACAAATTTGCAGTCAAAATCCTGCTGGAATTATGTGGGGCAAGGCACGAGGATCTTAAAAACTATCTATGATGACTAGACTCTTAGATCTGAACTGCTCAAATAAGCAGCCCCTTAGTAACCCCATACCTCGGTCTGAAGCTAATAAAGTACGAGCGCAATGTCTCAACGTTGCTCCTGTTAAACCTAAACGTGCAAATGGTGTAAATGAAGTGAGTGAAGTAATACATACAAGCCTACTTACCCGGAAAATGCAACGGCAGGATAAAGCGCCAACAGAATCTGGTGTCCAAGGCAAGAAAGAGTCAGCATACACAGGTGGTCATCATCAAATCCCAGCCTCTCAACTCTACGGTAAGATCTGATATTCTTATAAACACAAAAAAGTCAAAGAAACGTGCTGCCAGCCCCAACAGGAGATCCGCTCAAGTGGTAGGCACCTTGACTAGTTGACTGATGAAGGACGATGACCCACAACAGGCTATTATTATTCCAGCACCACCTATGACTATCTGTCAACCCATTGGACAGCAGACAAGGGTGGCTCTGCCAGCTGCTATTGAAGAAGGTGATGAGATTTCCCGGAAATACGGGAAATTTCCCGGCCATTTCTGACCTCTACAGGAAAGCCTTGCATTGACAGAATCCAGGAAGTAATTCGGGAATTGCTCACATTTCCGGCCCGGATTCTGTCACTTTGGAGATATTGCAGAGGCTGGTGTGGAGTCTCCACTATGATGTGTTCTCCCTGGATAAACGGGTGGTAATTCTTCAATGCCCATACCGTTGCCAGGAGTGCCTTCTCACAATCGTTGAATTTTTCCTCCATAGAGGATAAAGTTTTGCTCGCATAGGAGATTACTTTATTGACCTTTATTGACCTTGTCATGCTTTTGGTATAATACTGCCGTCAAGCACGTATTAGAGAACCATGTCTCCAGGAAGAACTTGTTTCTGACAGGGTAAGCTAGGCAAGGCGCTTGTGAGAGGCTTCTTTTGAGTTGTTTTACTGCCTCGGATTGTTCTGGACCCCATTCCCACTTGACCCCCCCCCCTTCAAGAGATGAATCAGGGGTCTAATGATCTCTGCGTAGCCTTCAATGAACTTTCTGCTGTAATTAGTCAGTCCAAGGAGGCTCCTTAGTTCCGGCTGAGTTGTGGGGTCTTTCAGCTTCTGGAGTGCTTCCACTTTCTTCTTCTGGGGACAGAGACCCTGAGGAGTAATCTCATGCCCCAAGAAATTAACTACACCACTGTGCTTTCTGAAAGGAAAGTTTTGCTCCGGCGGCCCTCAACTGTGTCCGAACATAACGGATCTCCGCTAGGTGTTCCTCCACAGATGAACTTTTGATGAGGACATCATCTACATAAGCCAGGTTACCCCTCGCACCCAGGTCGGGCATGGCCTTATGTAGGAAAATGTTGAATTCATTGCCGGAGTTGAGGTATCCGAAGGGAGTCCGGGTCCATGTGTACTGCTGGCCCCCAAAGGTAAAAGCCAGTTTGTATTGGTCCTCCCTACTGACAGGCACGGTCCAGTATCCATTGGTCAGGTCTATTGCTGTGAATACCTGTGACCCCTGAATCTGGGCCAGCCCTTGGTCAATGTAGGGCAGAGGCCATCGGGAAGTATGGACCCGTTTGTTGAGCTCCCTAAGGTCGGCACAGAGTCTCCACTGGCCGTTTGGCTTCAGTATTCCCAGCACCAGATTATTGAAAGTGCTGTGGACTGGACGGATTATTCCCCGGGACTCAAGGTTCTTAATTATTTCAGTAAGGGACTCCATGGATGCGAGAGGTAAGCAATATTGCTTCACAAACACTGGAGTTGTTCCAGGGTCCGTGGGAATTGTTGTGGTGTGGATGTCGGTGCGACCACAGTCATATGAGTCTACCGCAAAGAGATCTTGGAAATCCTAGAAAACTTGTTTCAACTTTTGCTTCTGTTCCAGAGTCACACAGGCATCAGCTAGGTTGACTCTCTCTTCCACCATCTGCCTGAAGCCTGGAAAGACCTCTGGTTTGGCTATCTCAGCGGCCTCCTCCAGCTGGGTGGAGAAGTCCCTGGTCAGAGTGCTGATTTGGACTGGAGGCTTCAGGTGGGAAAGGCAGCCCTCATGGACCTGGAAAATCACCTCATCCCTCCTGAAGTCACAAGTCACATCTTCCTTACCATAAGGGCAAGAAGTGTACACCAGGAAGTTCCCCCCATGCCGGGTGAAAATCCTGTCTGGTGTTGTGTTGTGTTGTAATCACGGTCACTGTCAAAACAGTCCTTGGGGATTGGTCCTAACAGTTAATTTCCTAAATCAATGGAGAAATGTCGGTCATCAACCGCCATTCCAATAATGGTGCCTGCGGCTAGAGTAATACTCTTTAAGTCGCTGTTATCCACCTCTATTGGAATGGTGTCATGTTCTATGTTGACTAATGGAGTTGGGTTTACCCCCAACCCTTGCTGTTGGAGAGAAGCATTTAGATGGATATAAGCATCAGGTTTTTTCAATTTTTGTCCTCTTTTAACTTTCACTCCCAGGGAGAATTGTCGGGTCCTTTCTGGGATGGTGACTTCCTCTTTAATCTGAATTTCAACTGCATAAGGTAGCAATTGAGCTGACCTAAATGCTTTTTCTGGATCATCAAAGCCCATGGGATTATCTGCTAAACGGGACCAAGCTTTGAAGTTTATTAGGTCCAAACTAATGGCAAAGCGATTGAGAATGTCACTGCCTAAGTAAAAGGCGGCAGTGACGTCTGGCACGACCCAACAATTATGGACTATGCTCTTGTTGCCAATGGAGATTTTGAGCATACACCTGGAATTAGGTGCTTCCAGGTCCATTTCCCATTTGTCTATCAGTTTGAATGTGGGAATGGCTGGATCTTTTGGGAGTTGGCGGAACATGACTTCGCTGATGAAGCTCTTACCGTTGTTCACACACACTCAAGCGAGAACAGAGTCCTTCCCATCATTTAACTGAACAGGGATGAACAACTGCTCTCCAATTTGCTGAATATCAGCCAGGCTCTGAGCTGATTTCACATCTTTCTGGACTATAGGAGCGGGAGTTTCTGATTGTGGATTAGTAAAGAATTTCAGGGTGTTTCCTTCCAGTGTGGAATACCACCTTAAACTGGAAGGAAGGTTGATTTTCAGAAATAGAGAGGACCCCCCATCACCAGTCTGTTGTCCTACTGCTATTACTGTCACGTCTGGAGTTTGGTTGTTCTGGAAGTGAAATTCTACTTGGTCAGATTTTTGTTCAACCATGTGGCAGGTGCCGTTTAAACTAACATGGTTGACACTCTGTTTTAATTTTATTGGTCGGCTAGTCTGGGTCCAGAGGACCTTGTTTACACAATCTATTAGGGGTGACAACCTTCTCAGGAGGTCATTCCCTAGTAAACAAGGGGTGCCCTCTGGAGTCACTACTATGACCGGGTGTTTCACCTTGTGTCGCCCAATTTTAATGTCCAAGTCTGCAGTCCCCTCAACGGGAATTTCCTTCCGGTCAAAGTTCTGCAGTTGTCCAGGAAGAGAGGTGAGAGGAATTCGGTAATTCTCCCCCCTTCCTGCATTTAGTTCCTCAAAGGCCCTTTTGGACAGAAGGGTGGCTTGGGATCCAGTGTCCACCAGTGCCAAAATTGTACCCTGCCCCTGTACTTGTACCGGGGCATAGTATCTTCCCTCCTTCTCCTCAAGGGGGCACAGATAATGCACATTTTTGGACAACTGGTGGGCTAACTTTCTGGTTTTGGACATTGCTAGCGAAGAGATTTGGGCAGAATTCTGTGGAGAGCCTTGGGAATCTGAAAGAAAAAGTTGGCAACTGGAGATCAGAGCCATTGTGGGTTGCCCTGGTTCCGGTTCTGGGCCGCCCCCCCCTTTTTGGAGGCAGTCACCAGGATGGGTTTGAACCAGGGGATTTTGGTATTGTCGGTTCTGGGATGAGATGATGGGCGGCGGTAGCTCAGTCTCCACATCTCCCCAATCTGGATTGGAATCCCTTGGGACCCATTTTTCCTTGGGAGGAGTTCCCCCATCTCTGAAGGAGAACATCCTTTTTCCCAGGGTCTTCTGAGGATCCCTCTCCCTCAAATTGGAAGACCTGTACCTCCTCCACAAAGTGGGTCTGTTTGGGTCCTTAGTTTCTCCTACCCCACTCTGCTCCTTGGGAGGCAGGCTTTCAGGGGCAGGAGATTTTGTTTCCGGTTCCTGGTTTTCCAGGGGCTGTTTACAAGTTGGGAAGGAAGCTTCCTCCAAGGCTTTACACCCCCCTTCCCCTTGTGCCTCCTCCCTGGGAACCGGTGGGTTATCGGGGTGCTGCCCCCGTCATTGTTCTGGAGCACCAGGTCCAGAGTTTGGGGCATTCTGCGGTGGCATGCTCATCTGAGGGTTCTGTTGAGCCCTCAGTATGTGACCCAGATCTCGTGCCATATTTTGGACCTGGCGCTCAAGTTGTGAAACCCGCTCAGGCTGATACGGGGCTCTATTTCCCCCCTGGGCTGATCCCGGGAAGGGTAGCTATCCCTTCTCTGGTAGTACCCCTGGTTGGGAAGATTTTGGTACCCCTCCACCCTTGGCCTCCCCTCTCCCGGATTAGGTTGTCTGGGCTCAGGGAATTGGGAAAAGAAGGATGGATGATTTTGGGGCTGGAAATTGGGTGGATACCTGGGATAAAAGTTCTGCCCAGGATTTGGTGAATTTCTGCCCTCCTGGGGGAAGTTAGGAGGGAAGTTCCCCGGGTCAGGTGCTTGGCTGGATCCCCCCCCTTGGGCTGGAGGAGTCCACACATAACCCAGGATTGGTCGGTTTCCCTTGTAGCAGGGACGTACATAGTCAGGGGGGCGGGGGACCCCATTTGTGGGACTACCTCCTCGACTCCCTGTCTGCGACTGGCCCGAGGGCCTTCTGGGCTGTGAATTATTTGGTGCAGGCAGGTTTTTAGGCCCCCCCCATCTCCAAATCTAAAACGGGGGCAACCTTTACCTCTGCCACCTTGGCAGCAGCAGGGGTGCTGTTTTGTTTTTGGGGTTTTTCGGCGCATAATTTTTATTTTCGATGGGCTTCTCCACCTCATAGCTCCGGGTAGCCTGTTCAATGACCCAGTCTAAAGATCTTTTCTCATGAAAATCTCTCACAAGCTGGGTCATTATGTATTTGGGTAAGGCATGGAAAAACGTATTGATAAATTCTCTGCTATCCGTGCGCACCCTTCTGGTGGTCTGCGCAAAAGCACGCTTTAATTCTTGCACAAACTCTTGTGGGGCCTGATCCTCCCCACATTGCAAATTGTAGGCTGCCTTGCGAGCCTCTTGAGGATTTCTGTGCACAGAAAAATGTTTCAAGACGGCCGCCCTGTATGTGGACCACCTTGAATGGTTTTGATCCTCCAGCCCCGCAAAGAAACTGAAGTATTCTGGCGAGAAGGTCCACTTTACATATTGAATACAGCTTTGGCTGTCCTTCAAATGGAAAGTCTCCATCATTTGCTCATAGAGCTTCAAGTGTTCCCAAAAAGAATACTTGGCGTTCTTATGATAAGGCGTGATGACACTCCTTATTGCCTTCATTTGTTTCAATGGGTCCTTAAGCAAGGCCCTTTTTGCCTTATTGGCCTTTTTGGTTCGGGTAACCCTGGTCCATTCATCCTCCGACTCAGAAGCGCTGCTCCCAGAGGTGCCCGTCTGATCTTCCAGGTTTTCCCGGATTCTGCGAGCCTGGGAATGGCTGGCAGAATGTGGGGACCTGGTCTCCTGTGTCCTGTGACACTCAGAGGAGTCTTCAGATCCCTCCTTGCTAACAGGATTTGCTGGGTACCCCCCCCCTGACCTAACTGGGCAGAGGTTTTCAGGATGCCCTTAATGGGCCTACTCTCCTGGGGTTCCCCCACTAAATTGCACTGTGCTTGGGTGCCCATACCCGGATACCCGCCCATCCATTCCTGGGAGGTACTGGCCTATGAGCCCCATACTTCTAGCTGGATAGTAATCTGCCATCCCCGTGGCCCTGGGCTCATGTGCGCGAGGGGACATGGGGGTGGCAGAGTCCAGGGACTGGGAGAGATGAAGGCCTCTGGTACTAGGGCTCCTGAGGTTATGCTCAGGAGGTTCTCTTTCCCAGCGAACCTCATCTCTATCCGCCCCTGCTTCCTGTTGCAATGCAAGAGCCTGCGCTTTCAGTTCCTCAGTTAAGGCCTTACTAGACTCTATCAGTCTCTCCTGCATCGCTACCTGGTGCTGGAGCCTATCATTGTGCTGACAGAGAGCCTCATTTTCTCTCTGTGCCTCCCGATTGGTCCTGGGGTACTGGGCCAGTCTCTGCTGCAGGAGGGTTACCTCCTGAGCTGTGTCCCTATTGGCCTGCTCCTTTCTTGCCAGAGCATCCTCCACCCTCCTGGTGTGCTCTAACAAGTTCTGGTGTTCTTTTTGGAGGTCACACAGTCCCTGGAGGGCCAGGTGATTTTCTTCCATTTTCCTTTTTAAGTGGCAGACTTCCTGGCCTAAGGTATCCCGTTCCTGACCAAGAGCCTGCATCTGTGCCGCCAGGTCGTCCCTTTGCCTTTGGAAGGCACCAGCTTTCTGGCGCTCCTGATCAAACTCTGCCTGGGTATCCAGGTCTTTCAGAATCAATTTATTGCTTTCCTCTTTCTCTCTGTCTAATCAAATTTGCAGGGTGGCTACCTGCTCTGTGCATGCCCTGTTGAAGTCCAGTTGTTGCTCCAGCTTTTTCTGGCTCTGCAGAAGGGAGTCCAAACCTTCTTGGTACTCCTTCTGCAAGGCCAGAAATCTGGTATCCTGGTCAGCCTTCTCCTGTTGCAGTCTATCCATGTCCTCTTTTATTTTAATGATATACTGCCTACTATAATTTTCTGACTCCTGGCTCCTATGCAGCCTCTGCTCAGAAGAGACCAGGTCAGATTGGGCCTTTTCTAACGCCAGCTGTTGCCTACTTGCCAGATCTTGGCCTTCAGCACATTTGTCCTGCATGGCTCCCATATATAGATACAAATATGCCGCTATCCTAACCATCTGGTCCTGTTCATCTTTAACTTTAGGAGCCATGTATAATTCACTCAGGGCCACATGTAATGGACCCTGAACTCTGCATATATCTGACCCTGTTTCAGTGACCTGTTGCGCGATACCGTTTGGTCCTGATGAGTCCACTCACCTCTCACAAATAGCTTATGTAAGAAGTGCTCTCTGGCTATTTTCATATCTACCAAGGTCGTCATTCTGGAATTCGAGTTCCTTCCTGACTTACAGAAGTTTGTATTTTATTTTGCAAAACAGACCGTTTCCTTAGAGCGTTCCTTTGAGGGGTGCTTTCACAGTGTAAAACAGCGTGGTGATCTAACCGGATATGTTTATCTGGTCAGTTGGCACACTGTATTAATCTGCACAAATGGTAAACCTAACCCAGAATGTCCCGGCTCCGAGCCCCCACTTCTGTAAGCGATATTCAATCAACACTACAGCCAAGTCAATGCCTAGTCTGGGATGCTGAGGAAAACCCTTATTAATATATTTGTATGTCTAGTTCAGTACTCTGGATGACCACCCTTGTATAACACCCCCCTCTTAGAATCCCCCTGACCTCACTGAGCCAAGAAGTAGGTTTGTTTTGCAAATTAAAAAGGTTTATTTGAGAATTTAAACAATATATATATATATATATATCACACTTTATAATAAATTAATATCTGATAGTACACTTAGACATATGATGTTGATCAACAATGGGTAATCTGGCACTAGCACACTTCTTTACAATCAATGAGGAGTTAGTATAGGATGGATAAAGTAGCAAAAATAATATTATGATTTCAAGGGAAAAGCAATGAGGAATACAATGCAGTACAGAAATACTTCATATGATTTTAGCAAAAGATAAGATAATCACTTTTCTCTGGCAATTCACCCCCCTCCCCTATGCAATGTAAGAAATGGAAGGAGATGGAAAGAGGAGCACACAGTTCTCAGGAATACAATCAAATACAATATGAAATTCAGTTCCCCCCCAGCAAGCTTAGAGGAAACAGGTAGGAGTTTGAAACACAGGCCCAAAATGCTTTTAAATGTGATGGCAATGGATGGGAAAATGTGCCAACCGATTTTAATTCCCTCTAGAGATTCAGGGTGAGTGGGAGATGCGTGTTGGTATTAGTTCAGGCTCACTTTAGCAATGCTCTATGAGTTATTACCAAGTTCCAAATGGATTTTAACAAAAGAAAGAATGGAGCTGCTATTTTGACAAGTGGAGAAATTGAGCCAAAAATCGCAAATAGCGGTAAATTTCGTGAGTGTGAGTAGGAAGTCGGTTCTAGGCTTGTTGGAAAGCTTAGATTCTAAGCTTTCAGTGGAAAGTTATATGTCGTTCCTAGCCCAAACGGTTCCAGAGATATGGACAATTAAATAAAGGTAGTTTTTCGGATTTAAAGTAAACTCAAAATGACAGGTGACAGCTTGCAGCTGCAGAATTGACAGGTGACAGTTGTGCAGCTTTAAAAATGACTGATGACACGATTTCTAGGAGGCAGTTCTACTTAGGTTAAAATACTTTGGATTAGATTATTTTAACTAAGAGATTGGTTCTGCACAGTTCTGCTAGGTACTCACAATATAAATTTGAACTAGGCCTCGTCACGGATCTGGTCAACACGTCCGGCTGCGGTTCTGTCTGCTCGGCGGGTCAATCAGGCACCGGTTCTGCTCACAGCGATCTGGGTCAGCTCTGCTCTGCTGGTCTAGCCTCTCTGGATTCAGCGGCCTCTGGTTCTGGATACTGCTCTGCTGTCCGGATCAAGTGGATTCTGGATGTGACACTGCTTTCTGGGTACTGGCAAGAGTTCTTGGCAAAAGAATTCAGACAGCTCGCCTGGCTGTGGAATAGTTTGCAAATGATTTTGAGGCCTGCAGACAAATACTTTTGCTTGCAGTGGGCCTTCTTGGTTCAAAGTTCTGTAGTCTCTGTTTAGCTTGGAAGTCTAAGTGTTGGATCTCTGGATGTGAAGTTGTCGGTCAGAATGCTCTGCAGCAAATGGAATTGAATGTCTCTACCTGTCCCAGCAGTCTCTTTTTATGTGTTTTGAAAATGGGTGTGTGCCTGGGCCTAGCTAAGCCTGCCCCTCTCTACTTGTCATTGGCCCAATTCTCCCCTCTCCCATGATTGGGGGAAGGAAATGGATTGTCATCATGATGAGGTCTGTTTATGGGTCAGAGGATCCTCCCATGGTCAGTTTGCCCACAAATCTATATTTGATTCAAATACATCTTTCCCAGATATACCATTTGTTGAAATTACATGTGCACATTATATATTCCTCATGGTCCATGCTTGTCCGCCTCTGATCTTCCTGGGGGCTTGCATTCAAAAATGACAACATTTTGCACTTTTTAACTGGTTTTGCAATATCGGACATTTACCCAAAATTACACACATGTGCGCAAGGAGTATGGACATTAATTGATGAAGTGTCAGATTTTTAACATGCAGACATTTGGAGTGAGACCCTATTTTCCGCTAGCAACCCCCCAGAATACACCACAGGGTCCTAACGCCTCTCAAAATGTTCACAGAAAAATCACAAAAATAATGATTTACTTATATAATTCTGACAAGTCCGCACTATGAGTTATCTATCTTTTTAAAATTATGCTCTGGTCAAAAAGGGGTGTGGCTTCCCACATCACATGGTGGAATAACTGGTTTATCCACTTCCCCCAAGCCAGCTTGTTCACAGAGGCACAGCTGCCCCCCAGTTTCTCCCAAGAGGAAGCTATTTTACGACGCCCCCAATATAACATTTGCCTGAGTCCAGGACAGGCCTTTGTTCAACTCCCTGTAGTCCCCAGCTGCTCCACCCCAATCTAATCAGAGAGGTGTTAACTCCTTTTGGCCAGGGGCAGAGTGGCTGAGCATCCAGTTTCAACTCCTGTCGGGGGTAGTTGTCAGGCAGAATTCAGTTTCATTAAGCCAGGTTTCAGCTAAATGTCACTTTTTGTTCCCAGTTTTCTACATTCAAATCAAACTGACAATTTTTACCTATACATTAAATAATTACTCCCTTCAAGTCATTTCAGAATATAGTTTTACATTGTATCCACCTCTTAGCAAGTCTTTCCTTGGTCTGGTTTTGTTTCATTTGTTCAGTTTTACACAAAAGTCTGGTGGTTTTAAAACGCTGGCTTTCCGATAGTGGTGAGTACTGGTAATGCAACCATTTTTGGGATTAAGAAAATGAATTCCCCACAGTTCTGGGTTGCTTTTGGCAATCAGCATTGCCATTCCCAATGGTTTCAGGCTACTGTGTGTGTAGCCCAATGGTGGTTTTAGGCAGTGCCCTCATGTGCTCACAACATAGGCAAAAATGGGTGGCAGCCTATTCTTCATGTTTTCCCTGTGCACCCTCTGGGGAGTTCTGGCCATCATGATGTTTTCCATGCCAGTACTGAACAGTTTTATGGTAGGGCTTGTATGCATGGGTAAAAACATCCCACAGCTTGTTGCTCCCATGTTGTCATCTTGCTGCGCAGTGCTTCTAAACCATTTGCCAACATCCGATTCCAAGATTGAAAAAGTCAAATCTTGCTGTTTCTGCTAAAAAGTCAAATCTTGCTGTTTCTGCTTTGTGCTAAAAAGTCAAATCTTGCTGTTTTTGCTTTGCTCTTAAAAATCATATCTTGCTGCCCAGTGCGAAATTCTCTGTATGTTTCTTCTCTGTACCTTGCCAGCCCAGTGACCTCACCACTCTCTTTTGTCTCACACCTACTTGCCTTAGCACCCCCAGTATCTCCATCCTCTCCTTACTTCCACCCCAATGGCGCTTTCTGTTTCTCCTATCTTCTCCAACTGCTTCTCCATTGACTATCCTTCCCTTCTCACTAAGTCTGGTAGGAAGAAGTTCAAAAAGGATATCTTGGCCTCTAATCCTGGTCTTCCTATCGCCGACACCTACTCCAATGCTTCCGCCAGACAGACCCTAACCGACATCCTCTTTGTCGTTCCTTCGCCGGATCTATAGACTCCTCATATGGTCTCTGTGCTCTGCCCTATCTCCTCCTCTCCCATTTATGGTGGCACTCGCTGGGAAGTTCTCATGGCTTCCTTCGACTCCTCTAAAGTCATCATTAATGTCTACCTAAATGGCACTGTCATGGCCCAAGGCCCTCGGGCCAATCTCCTCCTCTTTGATAGGCGCTTCCCTCGCCTCATCAATTTCCTCTCATCTCCTGCTGTCCCCTCCTCTCCCCCCTTGGCTACCTTGCCCTCTCCCTCCTCCTCCTCCTCCTCTGCCCCTCCTAGGGCTCTTTCTCCTCCGCAGGGTGTACCTCTGATCTGTACCCCTCCCGGGAAGGTCTTTAAGGCTGGCAACCTTCTTCATATTGCCACTCTCCAACTCTCGCTCTGCCGTCAAACACTACTCTGACATCTGCCACCTCCTTGAAGACCTAGACCTTGGTGTCCTTGGTCTTACTGAGACATGGTTCACGGCCAGCTCTGTTACGAGCTTTGACACTCTCCTCCCTGATGGCTACAAGATCCTCTCAGCACCCAGATCCTCCCGGTCCGGTGGGGGGTAGCCCTGATCTTTCCTGAGTGGATTCCTGCCTCTATCATTCCCACTCAGACCTACTTCTCTTTTGAATGCCTTGTCTGTAGGCTTTCTCTCTCGCCTACCCATTCTCTTACTGTGGTTACCATCTACCGGCCTCCTGGTCAAATCACCTCATTTCTCTCTGAGTGGGCAGACCGCTCCTCCTCCCTCCTGGCCTCTACCACTCAACTCCTCCTCCTCGGTGACCTAAATATACATTTAGACTCTCCTTGCTCCTCCTCTGTACTCTTCCGTGACCTCTGCGACTACCTCTCCCTGTCCATCCTCCCCTCTGGCCC
Source organism: Ambystoma mexicanum (assembly GCF_040938575.1). Taxonomy (NCBI): domain Eukaryota; kingdom Metazoa; phylum Chordata; class Amphibia; order Caudata; family Ambystomatidae; genus Ambystoma; species Ambystoma mexicanum. The sequence continues at coordinate 302,145,708 of NC_090921.1, forward strand.
GACTCACTCTGCAGGGCACACACTCGATGTCTTGATCTCCTCTGACCTCCCCCTCTCAATCCCTCTGACCACTCCTCTCTCCTGGAGCGATCACTCCCTCCTCTCATCTCATCTCATCCTCTCTTCCCCCCAAGCCAAGCCCACCCAAACACTGCCACCTACCTTCTCGGACATTCGGCCCATGAAGTGTGTGTCAGTTGAGGCTTTTGCCGCCACTTTCTCTCCCCCCCTCCACCTTTGGCTGTCTCATCCTGATACAGCCCTGTCTCTGCTCTACTCTTCAATTTCTGATACGCTTGATGTTCTTGCCCCTGTCATGAGGATCCGTTTGAAGTCCAAAGCCAAGTGCAATTCCTGGTATGACTCTGACCTAGCTACACTTAAACGTAAGTGTAGGGCAGCTGAGAGGAAATGGAGGACTTCCTGTTCATCCTCTGACAAACTGGCCTGTCGCCTGCTTCAAAGGCAATACCGACTCTCTGTCCTCACCAAGAAGAGAGTCCACATTCAAGCTGGTGTCTCTGCGGCATCTACCAACTCGGCCGAACTCTTTGAAATCTGCAAGGAGCTGGCCAACCCTGCTGCAGTCTCTACCCCTCCTGTTGCCTCCCAGGCTCTTTGCAATACCCTTGCCTCTCACTTCATTTAAAAAACCCAGGACATCCTGTCCACCCTCTCCACCCACACTCCTCCTCTTCCCTCTCCATCTGTGCTTGCTGACCCTCTTTTAGCCACCCTCCCACCATCCTTCTCGTCCTTTCCTCTTTTCACCCCTGACGAGGTTGCTAGACAAGTCCGATCTATGAAAGCCTCTTCAAAACAGGTTCATCCCTGTTCCTCTAAAACCATCAAGGACCACATTGACACCCTCGCTCCGGCCCTTGCTGATTTTTGCAACTACTCCTTTACCTCTGGATCCTTCCCCTCCCCTCTGAAGCACTCCTTTGTGCATCCTCTTCTCAAGAAACCCACAGCTGATCCTTCTTGTCCAGCAAACTAACGCCCAATTTCCATTACTCCCTTTCTTGGCAAACTCCTGGAAAAGTTGGCCATCTCTCAGCTTAACCTTCATTCCAATTCTGTTGGCTGTCTCCATGACCACCAGTCTGGCTTCAGAGCTGCCAGAAGCACGGAAACTGCTCTCCTAAACATCCGTGAAGATCTGCTCACCAACCTTGACTCCAACATTCCCTCTGTCCTCATCCTCCTCGATCTCTCTTCTGCCTTCGACACGGTCAACCATACCATCCTGCTCAACCGTCTCTGTGAAAACTTGGGTATCACTGATCAGGCTCTGGCCTGGCTGACCTCTTTCCTCTCAAATTGACCCTCCCAGATCCAACTTGGGTCCTTCCTTTCATCTATCTTCCTCTCTACCAGGCAGCTCTCGCCCACTGCATTGCCATTTTCTGCTCAAATTTCCAGTGCTACACTGACGACACTCAACTCATTTTCCGGCTGCCCTCTGCCACCTCCTCTCCCTCTCTCATCCCTGATTGCCTAACTGCCATTCAAGATTGGTGCGCCGCCAATGATCTTTGTCTGAATGCAAGCAAGACGGAGATCCTCCTCATCGGCACACCATCAGCATCCTTTCCCCTCACTCTCTGGCCGGCCTCCATTGGCCCTCCTCCTACCCCCACCTGCGAGGCGAAGAACCTCAGGGTCATCTTTGACTCCACCCTTTCCTTCTCCGCCAACATCTGAGGTCTCTAAAAAGTCAAAGGTACTCTGCCTTTCCTCTCCTTCCCCCAGAAGCTCATGGTATCTCAAGCTTTGGTTCTCTCTAGCTTGGACTATTATAACAGCCTCTTTCTAAATCTACCTGCCTCTACTGTCTGCCCTCTGCAACTAATCCAGAACAGGACTGCGAGACTTGTCCTTGGCCTCAAGCCCTGGGATCGTATCTCTCCAGCTCTGAAATCTCTTCACTGGCTCCCAGTGGATGCAAGGATTAAATTCAAATCCCTCTGCATTGTCCACAAGGCTTTCTGGGGCCTGGTTCCAAATACCTTCAGCTATCCCTCTGCAAATACCTCCCCTCTCTAGCTCTTCGCTCCTCTACCTCCAACTCACTCAGGGTCAGTCGTTTTTCTAAGAAACGAGCTGGGGGTAGATCTCTGTCTTCGGCTGGGGCCTCCCTCTGGAACAGCCTCCCTGCCAATCTAAAACTTGAGGAGAACCATCTCCGGTTCCGGAAGCACCTCAAGACCTTCCTCTTTTCTTCTGCCTTCGCTCCCCCTCTCCCCTGCTGATCTGTTCTCTCTTGGCACCGTACACCTGGCCACCCTCTGTCTTTTGGGCCCATGTACGTGCTCATCGTGCCACCCTCCCGCACAGCCTCCGGGCCACCCCTTGCACTGGGGTCTGTATCTGTACCCATACAGCCCCCCCTTTTTTGTCCTGCACTTATCGGACCTACCCTGTTTGCTGCCTTAAACCTAGTACTTGCAAATTGCTGGCTGCATTACCACTGTTTGTTGCCTTTATTATTTATTTATTGTTATTTATCTGTTTCTCCTCTGCTTCGCACTTTCCACCTCTCCCCCCTTCCATGCACTTTTCCCCTCCCCACTCTCCCATGCACTTGCGTGTCCTCAATGTCACGGGGCCTAGTAAGATCGCTGTTTTGTTCTGCCCTGTTCCCCTCCCTTGCCTTGTCGCGCTCTCTGAAACACTTGTGTACGAGCGCGATAGAAATAAAATATCAATCGACCAAGTGAACATGGAGACACTGTGGGCTAAACTCGCTAAATTGGGGTGCCCACTTTGGCTGCTGCAGGTTCTAACCAAGATACATAGTAACAATTGTCCTGTGTTAGGTTGGACAATGGAGGGACAGTGACACCTTTAACCAGAGTCTATAGGGGAGTCAAGCAAGGCTGCGTGTTGGCTCCCCTGTTTAATTTCTATGTATCTGATCTCCTGATGTGCTTGCTGGCGAAAGCTAATTGCCCCCTAAGATTGGCTCCACACCAGCTGTTGACCGATGATTTGGTCATCTGCGACCATATTTTAGTGGAAGGAAGAACATGCTTAATGAATTGGCAATTTATGGCAACAAGCATGTACTGGTTATTAACTTGGACAAGACTAAGATCATGTTACTATCCAGAAGGAAAGTCCACAGAGTTACAATGAAAACTACTCTGGGAGTGATAGACTGTCACTTCTTACCCATATCTGGGTTTGGAATTAAATGTCCGGTCCGGTTATGAGCAAATCATTGCGAGCAAGGTCAGGAGAGCCAAACTACTGACCTATCAAAGTCTGCTCATGAATATGCAGGATACTCAATTAAGGGCAACATAACCTTGTACAAACAATGCCTCTGTCCTGCAGTTCTTTATGGGCTTTAAGCTTTTGCAAGCAGGATCGTGACAGGTTAAATAAAATAGAGGGCTTCTTTTGGCACACAGTCCTGAGTCTTAGCCCCTCTTGCCTTATGGAATATTTGCGCTTAGAATTAGGATGAACCTCACTCAGGGGCATGGCGCTTAGGGCACGTGGTTGTTTCTACAGGAAAGACCAAGGTTAAACCGGGCTGTGCCTTGTCTCGGCTAGGGGACAGTGGCGATAAAGAACTGGTCTATAGGGGAAGTAATTTCAGGTGTTCCCAACTACGATTTGGGTACACCTTATGCGACCCTGAAGGGGGCATTTGTGAGGTGGCTCAATAGATGGAACTGGTGCAATAACTATCTTCACCTATCTAAACTAAATGGATACGAGACAGTTGTAAAAGGTGGTTCATAGGTATAGGAAAACACAGCCTTATATATTACTATGCCCAGACAGTGAAGTAAGGAGGTTTACCTAGAGCTTTGAACAAACCAACTTCCAGTACTGGACGTATATGGCCCTCCTTTGCAACTTGCAGTTGAGGGGCGGTTTTGCTCCATCTGTAAAAATCCAGAAAAAAGGAAGACAGCCAGACATGTCTTGACACAGTGTGCTGATATGGGACCCACATACATGTGTGCAATTGGGAGTACGGTTCACAGGTATGAGGCCATCACCACAGAGACCTTCTGGAATTATTGCTTAAATACTGACTCCATGTCCTGGCAGAAAGCCTTATACCTGGTCTGGCTCCTTGTAGTGTTGAGGGTAAGACAGTAATATGTGATCTAGGGGGCTGTGGTTGAAACAGTTACTGTTGACATTTCCCAATTGAATGAATTTGAACAAACATATGGAAGGCCAGTTTTATAGATTTTAGCAATAAGGTATATCTATCTACTAAGTATGTTTTAAGACAGAATTGGTTTAATATTCAGGTATTTTATGTTTTGTTTTAGGTCTTATGATTTTAGGTTTTATGTAGCTATGCTGCTTGAGAAATTGTAGATGAATTATTTGGCTTTGTATAAATTGGTTGTATTGTTTTAAGTAAATCTTGTGTAAAGTTCAATTTGACCTAAATAACAAGATTATTAAGCACGTTTTGTGTACAAGTGTTGCACTTGGCCAAGAAAGGCCCAAAGAATTGCTCTTGAAAGGAACTGTGATGCTAATTAAGTTTTGTATGGAAATGTTGCACTTGACTAAGGGAAGCCCAAAGAATTGTTCTTGAAAGAGACCAAAAATTGTGAAGTCAAACTGTTGTGGTGCAAGTGTTGTACTTGGCCAAGAGCGGCCCAAAGATTGTAAAGTCAAACAGTTGTGGTGCAAGTGTTGTACTTGGCCAAGAAAGGTCCAAAGAACTGTGGTGAATAAACACCCAAGAAGTAAAGAGGAATTCAGAGGAAGGGAACAACCCTCTGGACCAAAGACCTTTATCCTTAAGGAGTCCAGAGAACACAAGTGTATGAAAACCTCAAGGAATACATAAGTATCCGGGGGAAGGGATATACCCTCTGGAACCAATAACGTTATCCTTGAAGAAACATTTGTTTAAGTCATTTATCCTTCCTTTATGAAGACTTTTTCCAAAACACTCAAGGTTAAATACACTTTCCTTTTTCACCTTAGAGTTAAGTTTGTAGTGTGAGGGTCAGAATAGAACATTCGACATAGGACAATTTTGTTTTTGACATCTTGACACAGACAGTCTTAGTTTTTGTTTAGGTAGGTACATTCCTCTAGAGCAGGGTTAGAGATACCTTGTCCCAGTCCCTTTTATTTTCAAGATAAGTATTTAACCAAAAACATGGCCAACTTGTGTCCGACTCATTTCAGAATCCTCACATAAGGGAATTCTATATGAAGTTGTTTTCTACATGGGCTAACCCAGTTTCTGACAAGTTATATACCAGAAATGCGTTGATTCTGTTACTGCCATTTTCTTATTGCTGTACTACTTTTTATTTTTATGTAATCCAATTAATAAAATACCGTAAATGAAACTTTCTTTAAATTTCATAAAAGCCTAGAATTAATTGCCATGACTAAAACAATCTTGTATAACTGTTAAAATTAACAGAGTACGGGGCCACTATACTATACAAATAAGAAAGATCTCATATGGAGGCTGAAGTCAAACATCCACAAAAATAATGAGAAAGAAAAGAAGTGTTACTTTGGGCCGTTATACCAATTAACACAAACTTTTCACTGCAGTATTCAAGTTACATTATCCAATTACGATATCTTCCAGCTTAATACTTTTTACAGATGTAGCAGTTGCAATTACAAGCAATGTGGTTCTCCCAGCCAGAGAGTCCTTCAAAACGTATCCTCCCAACCCGGGTATTGATAATTTGCACATTTACTAAAATAGCAATGTCTTTTTGTACCAAGAGCAGAGCAATCGCTCCACAGATGTTTCAAGGACTCCACTGTACTGCACAACTCACAGAATCTACACTTTTAACACTCGGTTTTAATAAGTCCATACCTAAATTGAATTTCATTCAACTGGAGCAGATTCCATCGAAATCTCAGTAACCACTTTCTCACCTTTCTACTTGGATAGATTGTTAAGAAAGGGGGCTACCGTTCCTCTGTTTTTATGATTGTAACTAAGGTGACCCAACGACTTATACCCATGGAATCTTTCTACGATCTGAATCCAATCATCGTCATATAACAATTTCTTAACTCTCACAGGGTTTAGAATTAGATCTTCCATCCGTTGCCCCAAGGAGTTCAACAAGGACAGGCAAAACGAAGCAAATTCTCTGAGGAATACTACTTTCACAGATTGAATTTCATTGCACAAATCCTTGTATAATACATTTTCTGTGGGACAAATTATGTTATAACACAAAGACAGGATTTTCCACTTAGCTCTAACAGTTAATGAGTTAAGGCCCAGTTCGTACTGGATGGCCACCAGTGGCAGAGCAGTCTGAATACCGAAAACCTTACGCCACATCTGACCCTCCAGTACGTGGAGCATATCTAACGCCCACAAAGGTCAAAGCCGTAAAGCAATTTAGTGACCAAATTCCGTTCATAGAATTTTAGTGTAGATAGTACTGAACATTTGCCATACATTGCATCCATTCGGAACACTCTTCTAATTGTGACCTATGTGACTTTTCTTAGAGAGGAAAACCAACATAAATGAAGTGCTTTATCTGCTCCAATGTTTCAGAAAGGACATGCCATCTATATGTGGACCACTTTATTTTCCTAGTGCATTGCAAAACCTTAGATTTGCAGAGGTTGATAGCCAGTGACTTCTTATTGACAAATGTCAAAATGCTGTAATCGGGCACTGCAAGCCCATTTCTGTGCAGTCAAAAAGAAGAAAATCATCTGCATAGCTTAGCCATGTGATAGACAAATTATTGTTGGGAGGTACAAATGCAACTGGTTCCAAATATTCCCACAAATCCAACACGTATACATTAAAAAGGCAGGGGACCAAGATGCACCCCCGTCTAACTCCTCTCTCTACATGTCCGGAATGCTTTTTGATAAGAGCTCCTTTTTGATCCACCCTCAGCTGAACCAGAGTGATCATATAACCCAATGATACATTTTAGGAGGCCATATGGGATTCCCCAGTACTGAAGCTTTGACCACAAAAGCTGTCTATTAACTACATCAAACGCAGCAATGAGGTCAATAGTGTCAATAAACACTGATTCATATTTTTTAGACCATGCTAAAAACTGAACACTTTTCAATACAATGCCATTCAGTGATGTGGACGTGTGTCTGCCACTTTTTTAAAATACCCGATTCATTTGGCCACGTCTCTAGATGTTGAAGCAGACTAGATACAAAAACTTTGATAACAGCATCTAGTATAAGCACTGGTCTATAATTTTGTGGCAAAGATCTCACACGTTTTTGATATCTTGTTTGGACCTGAAGCTCTGGGAGGAGCTTGTCCACTTAACTAGGCACTCAATCATCTCTTAATACCAGGTAATAACTTGTGTCTTCTACAGTTGCTAGTAAAGTCCAATCTGCACCTTCCATTGGTTCTTCCGCAAGGATCTTTTCATAGTAACCTACCCATTCCTCCTCAGAAACTGCAATGATTTGCTGATCGCCCAATGGGTTTCCTCTTTTCATTAATCAGTTGCCAAAACCTGGTGGAGTTCTTGTTTACCAGGGCACCTGACATAGTTTCTGCGTCCCTCTGATACATACAGTTTGTTTTACTTCACCCAATTTGTATAATAATGTTTAATCTTCTTGATGTTAAAGATTCGAATTTCCCAAGACAAATCAGCTTTTAGCTTTTGTTCTCTGATCTGGGCTCTCATAGATCTTTTTTTCTTCACCAGATTCTGATTGTATTTATGGGTGCGTTTCCTATATACTTTGGGGTGTAACATTCTCCGTCATAGTATGGAGGACTTCATGACATCATCCACAAAGACAAAAGGTTCAAAAAGGTTCACAGAGAAGGGGTCCACTTTCCACTCCTCAGAGGTTCTATCCAGGCAGGCAGCCAAAACCCTGTTAACCTAGATTCAAATTACATGCGTTCCATATAACGCTGACACCCGCCTGATTTACTGGTAGGTCTTTCAGGCCATTATGTTCACCCACACTCATTTTTACTTTGAATGTGGCAATCAGCATACAATGGCCACTAAATTCAGTATGTTTTACCTCCAAACTCTCACATATTGAACAATCGTTCTCCCACAAAGCTATAATTCAGTGTACAGTCAAGGTCCCCAGGTAATGCAACTAGGCACATCTCCTCTGACCGCCCTTATCAGTATAGTGAGGCCCAAAACCTGCATACACCTTTGCCAATATCATCCTGCCACAAGATTTACGTTTTCTTTAGTTGCCTGAGAGCGGTGCGGGGGCAAGGTTTTTCTCTCCATTTCGAAATAAGCTGCATTAAGTTTCCCTGCAACAATTATCTGCCACCTTTTTATCCTACTGCACGACAGAGGCGTAGCCAGGATTGTCTAACAAGAGGGGCCTGAAGCTAATGTAGTTGGACCCACAGCGGTGACATTAACATCTGTAATTGCCCACACAGTGCTGCTCAGTGGGCATCTACAGATTTTGGGTGGGCCATGGCCGCTCAGGCCCTACACTGTCTACGCCTCTGCTACACGAGTCATTAACATATGACTGAAGAGACTCAAAGGTCACAAATTACCAGATTCCAAGATGTATTCACAGTAAGCAAATCTAACATCTCCCCTCCCACAGGGATGTGTACATGTACCATCAGGATTCCTTTACAAGCGTTATGGCTAGTTACCGGTTCCCAGTCAACTCCTGAATAAAACAAGGTTACCAGCCCTCCCACCAGAAAGAAATCCTCCACTTGAAATCCAATAATCAGAAAATTTACCTCGCATAATTATTCATAGTAAATCCAAGAGTCCTAAATACTCCAAAAATGAGGATTACTTTACCACCAATCGTATTCCCGTGGTAAACCCACAGGACAGAGTGGTGGTAACAGTAAACGATTTTGGGAGTAATTTCACAGAATCACTACCAAACTTGTAATCAGTTCCTTTGCCACTTACATCACAAGTCATCACAAATGCAGGTACATGTGGGTATTGGCAAGGCAGCACAATAACCATCACTTGTCAGTTCGGTGCTTGTTTTTAAAATGGCAGTAGTCACGTAACGATGCCTCTGAAAAGCATGATGAGGTGGGCTGGGAAGTCAACGACATGGCAGACATGGGTCTTTGAAAAACATGCCATCCTAGAGAACCTCGGAAAAGCCGATGGGAGTGGGTGAGTCGCAGGAAAAGCCGGCAGGGCCGTGAAAACCTCTGTTTGATGTCAGGTTAGCGCACACACAACGGAGAGAGGGGGGGGGGGGTGCAAATACCAGTCAAGATAGGGTGGGTTGTGAAGGATTCAGTTCCCATCAGTATTTTGTTGTGAAAGACTGGTAACCCACCAACCCACTCACGCAAACATCGCATGCATCCCACTCACACTAAATGACTTCCTCATACACCTCTCAATTAATACCTCGGACGCTCTTCAGCTGTCATGTCCTCGAAGTGGTTGACGGGTGATTTGAGGGAAAGCCCAGGGAACCCCATTAGGTGCGGTCTATGGTCTGGAGAGTTCGATTTGGGAGAAGATGGGGGTGGAGGGGGCGGAGGGTCCGCTTTTAGCGTCCTATGGATCCCACCACGGAGATTACCGGTCCTAGCAACCTTGTCTGATCTCTCTGAGAAGGGAAAGCTTTGACACAAAGCAGCGCCAGTGGCAACACAAACAGTGGACCAAGCACAGCCCCACAACATAAACACAAAAGATTCTGGGAGGAGGGGCTGCAAGTGCCACCCCTGGGCAGGTCTCATGCTCAAGGGCAAGTTCGGATTGGTTTAAACTTATCTCAGCAGCCTCATGACTTCACCGAAAATGCTCGCTGTCTAGGGCGGCTGGGTCGAAAACAACGAAGTTCAAACATGCGCGGGTACGAACGCCATAACAAAACAAATGAGGTATTGAACAACCAATACAAATTTAGAACAAAAATACGAATGCAATACGCTACACGCATTTTGCATACGGTGAACCGTTCAAAGGGTTCATATGATGTAGGTTGGCACTGAAAACGTTTTAGGTCGCAAGATACGCAAATTGATACATTATGACAAAGTTAAACGGATCTCTGTTCTGCAGCGCCACAACAAAATCGTGGGACAGCACTCACACGGGCATTGGGAACGAGGGCCCCTGTTGTGTCTGTAATAGGGTGTGCTCGAACTATTGCCGATAAAAATACCCACACGACCCATTCCAATGTGTAGGTGCGTATCTAGTCCTGTTTTCTTACTTTGCATTCTGGGACTTGTAGTTCAATTGTTCCCATTATAAAACTGGAACGGGTCATGTTGGCAACTGTGTCTTTTCAAACTGCTGCGTTCTCACCCTCGGTAGCATGCAACTGTACAGGTGTTTTTAGCATGGTAGATCGTTCCCAGCAAAATACATAGGTGGGTTACCAATATGTGCTTGATAGTTAAAAAGTGTAATTTCAAATATAAGGAATGCATAAGGAGAACCTTGAGCCAAAGGAACGTTCTGTTTGTTTTTTGTTTTTTCAAAAACGCGTTCTTATTCACCAATATATACTCTAAAAAATATGTCCATTTATCCATTGTACCTGTGTACAGCAATTTAATATACCCGTGACATTGGATAAACAAGTGATTACTAGCAGAAATGAGCGAAAAAACAAGTCTCTAATAAACTACGAGGCCAGAAAACAATGCCCGAAGCTAATACATGGTGGTGTTTTCAAATTAAAATTCATACAATAGATCAATACATGACATACATTGAAGAACACGCATTTTCTTGAATTCTTATAAGCACACTATATGATGTACAAGTGTGATGATTGTAGTACTTGTTTAGACTGGGCAAGGAGTGAATCCTAATGGCGCTTATGTCTGAAAATACATTTTATTTTGAGGGGTTAGCACTTAAAAACCCTCATGAACCATATGACAAGGGCTCTTGGCGTATCTGTCTAGCCATGTGGCGTTTCGACAACTGACTGTGGCTTGACTCTTGCCTTCTTCTAGACCTTTCACAATTTCTTTGAGGAGCCCTGCATATGAACATAATTAATAATGTATATGTTTCTCTAATGGGTGTAAGTTGATATATCAACAAAGGATGTGAACTTGAGAGGTAGATGGAGATGCTAACCTCTGGTTACTACTTCATCTAGGGGGAGACATGGGTGGCTACTTCTTTTTGAGTCTGGATCGCTCAGATGGTCATAGCTTCACTGAGCGGGACCTGCATCTTAAAAGAATGAGATACGGACAAGTGTATGATAATGGTTGTGTTAGCATCCGCAGGATGGTCCAAACTGGATGGATACCCAATCATGACTGGGGTTTCTTACATAGTTTGACTTTTTATTCAACATCAGATGCCCAAACTGCTGTACGGATGTTCACCAAATTTGCGCCAGGAGCAGCGGCTTGGTCCCAAAAGAGTGTTTTTGTAAATTTGGTGTAAATCCGATCAGTATTTTTTTAAATGGCCAAAGAGTAGTGAAAAACAAGTGTGTGATATCTGGGTTCGGTACGCAAACTCACTTTCCAGTTGGGTCCGTGGACAGGCCTCCGATCGGTCCGAAGGGCGGCTTGAGGTCCGTGGTCATTGGACACGTCCGCTGATTTGATGGTGAAAAGCGTGAGATGCGCGGGAAATGCCCGCCATGTGGGATTCGCGGACAGTGCCTGTTGTCCGTGAACATCGTGGTAAAAACATATTAAAAAACACAGCATTGCACTTGTCAAACTAATGAAACAAACTTTGGGGAGGTTATGTGTGATGAGGATGGAATGGGATATGGCCATAAAAAGCCTAACAACGGGTGGGTTTTCATTGCCGATGTCCGTGAACAGTTTGGGGACAGACATGTGATGTTCGCAAACGTCTCAGATGTTTCGGGGCATCCATACATATTTTTGCATTACAGGATTGGTGAAAAGCAGTTTTTGGATGGCGTATAACTTTGGCACCACTCAGGAAACTGTATGAACTTTTGTGATATCATTGTAGACGTGACCTTGAATGGTTCTACAAAGCCTGGTGCTGTTTTGCCAAGAGGAACAAAATTAGAGGGGGGTCCCAAAATATTTGAAAGGCTTATAAATGTGGTGCCGTTTCACAAATCTGCACAAAACTTTACAAAAAGATTGAAGACACAGATTTGAATGTGAAGTTTGATGAGATTTTGCGAAGAGGGGGTAAAATTAGAGGGGGGTTTCAACATTGTTAGATGGGTTATAACTTTGTAGCCGTTTGATGAATGTGCACAAAAGATTTTAGAAATATTATAGACTGAACCTGCAATTTTTCTGAAAAGTCTGAATGGATTTTGTCAACTGGGAGATAAGTTATATGACTATTTTATGTCCGATTATTTTGACACTTTTCAAAAAATAAAACATGGATGGATTTGCAGGAAAGTTGTGCAAGGAGCATTGGCAAGGGCTGGCTTGAAAGCATAGTTTTGCAAATGTGTCCGCATTTTATTTTTTGAAAAGTGTCATAATGTAGGTACAAAAAATAGTGATATATCTTTGGTGACTGAGGTATAGCCAGTGTCCATGGGCCGTGGCCAGATTGTCTGAGTCATGGCTACTGGCCATGACCACGAGGGTCAGGCAATGCGTTTATAGTGGGCATGGCCACCAGCGACTGGCTTAGTGGTGAAGTTTTTCAAAATCGGGATAGGTTTGAATGGGGAAAGAAATTCTGCCCGTGGCTAAAATTCTGTCCGTGGCTATAGCCCAAAGTGCTGCACAGGATTGCATCAACAGATCGCAGTGACTGTCGCTGCATACACTCCAAGCCAATGATAATCAGCAGATAATTACAAAGCACAATGAGCTAGGTGCCCACGTGGTCACCAGGCCACCCCTTGAAATCATTAACCACCCTGGTTTGCGACCAGTGGGACAAGGTATTGGAATTGGAAACAGGAATCATTTCCCCAACTCTGAAGCAATGACGGCCCACAATCCACACGCTTTGTGAAAGATGCTAGAGAGTCGAATCACGTGTTGGCTGACTTCTAGCAATAAATATAGCATCAAGAATGGTTTTGAAGACTGTTTCATTACGACAACAGTTACTTATTGAATAAACCAGCGCTGAGGTGAACAGGGGTCACTCTACTATTGGAAACGTAAACTTGAAGAAGGAAGGGCACCTTCACAAAAGAACCCCATTACCAGCAGCAGGGTGATCTGTTTAAAGTACTAGATGAAGCGCAGTGATCTACCCATTCTACCGCCCTGCAATTATTTTACAATCGTGTGCTCTGATTCCATTATTGGGGCATGCAGCATGGCCGAACCCTAGGTTTGAATGGGAAGAAATATTCTGCTTGCGGCTGCAGCTTGGAGTGCTGTACTGAATTACAACAAACCTGCGCAAGGAGCATCAGCAAGGACCTGAAAGCATGGTTTTACAAATCTGTTTTGTGTTTTATTTTTCCAAAGTGTATAAAAGTAAGCACGAAAAATTGTGATATAGGTTTGGAGTTTGGACAATGGGCCTGGTCCTTGGCAAGGACAAATGCCTACTGTGATTTATTTATTGGAGCATGCGGCATGGCTGAAGCTCTAAGTTTAAATGGGAAAGAAAAATCTGCTTGCGGCTGCAGCTTGGAGTGCTGAACAGGATTGCAGCAAAGTTGCTTGAGGAGCCTCAGCAAGAACCTGAAAGGATGCTTTTGAAAATCCGCCCTTTGTTTTACTTTTTTGAAATTGTAGAAACGTAAGTACAAAGAATAGTGATATCACTTCTCTATCGTGGGATGTAGGCATGGTCTTTGGCAAGGACAAATGTCTACTCTGATTTGCCTATTGGGGTATGCGCTGCTGATAACGACTCACAGAAGTATGAGTTGCAAAAAATATGTTTGTTAAAGGAGGTTAATAGTTATTTCATATATGTTAAAAGAGGAATTATAAATAACTTATCTGCAGTGATGGAACATTGTGAAACATTTTCACTTATGAAAACATATTCTATTGACAGAAAAAACTGTTTTAATGAGACATTACAGTTAAGATGTACCCCAACCTTGGGACTCCTCTGCTCCAGCAGTTCGCTAGTGGCCTCCCGATGTGGCATCCCTTGGCACTTCCCTCCTGGGCTCCCATGAGCACTTGTCCTTCCGTACTGCCCCTTTTATTTATGCAGTTCTGTCACTGCGCAATGCATATGTGCATTTATAGGAGCACTATGTACAATATTTTGGTATAAGTACGGGAAATGTAGATGCAAAAGATTTGTAGAACATTGTTAAGTGGCAGTTGGTGGGTGGAAGTTTAATATGTTGATAGGCTATATGTAGAGTTTTTTAAAGTGATTGGTGGGTACATATGTGAATGGTTTAAAGCAGGCAATGATGGAGTGTTACATACATAACAGTAAAAAGAGTAGAAGGGCTGTTTTGTGTGATGGTGTGCATGTGCAATCCAGGTTTTCTAATAAGGTGTGGGCTAGACAGGGGAATGTGGAGACTGTGGATAGTTATAAACGGCAGTGTTTCTCATGCTCCTTGATTACAGCTCCAAAAGCATGTCAAAAGCACTTCAAAATTGCACTCCCCCTACAGAGTGGTGTGTTGCAGTATATACAGAGTACTGTTGTTTTCGAAAGATATGGATCAACAGCCTCTTTTATCACTTGCAAGGTAGCTGGTGTGATGTTATGTCCCACAGAAGTAGGCTGTGTGGTTACCGCATTAGTTGAGGATGAGGAAGTAAAGGAAGACAGCCTACTACTTCCTAAGAAAGGAGCAGCCTTTCTGAGAGCATTGCAGTGGTTGGATTTGGTATGAAGCGCATTGAGGTGGGCCCGTAGGAGTACTGCCCAGGTTGTTCGCACTCAGTGCATTTCACTTTGGTAGTTTTAGTATTTGGTACATTTCCAACAATGGTAAAGAACTGCCACACCCATGATTCTCTCTGGGTGCTTGAGGTAGGCACTTCTTCTACCTCATCTTCCTGGTCTTCTAGATTGCCTTTTGAAGTATTGCGCTTATTTCGTTGGGTAGGTCCTCCAGCGGGTGGTGGTGGTGGTAGTGGCTCTTCGGGAGGAGGGATGACAATGGCTGATGCCATTATTAAGATAAATACCAGTTTTCATAATATTTCTACAAGTGTGTGCTGTGTGCTAGATTGTTAATGGATAATGAGTAAGAATAGGTGTAGGGGCTGTGCAACGGTAAATTTTGAGCTTTAAAGTTTCTAGATGAGCTGAAAAATGCAGTTTCAAACTGTTTGCGAAGCACAGACCCGTTTGTGAAGTGCGGACGCATGGCCACGTGACACTGTCCAGATAGTCTGCGATGACGTCACACATTCACGAACTTCGGCGAACACAAAAGCGGTGGAAAAACATGCAAAAAGTGTATATAAGGGTTAAAAATGATGCTCGAATGTGTGGAATGGCAGAGTTTTAAGGTGAAACTTTCTAAATTGGACAAAAATGTTGCTATATTGGGGTAAGTATGATATTAGTAAGTTGTAGCATATTAGGGTGCCCTGGCAAAAACCCATGAAATTCACTAAAAGCACTTTGTTAAAGGGATCTTATGGTTAAGTTACACTAATGAAAACCCATAAAATTCAATTGAAAAACGTTGTTAAATGGACGTTATGGTTAAGTTGTACTAATAAAAACCTATGAAATTCAATGAAAATACTTTGTTAAAGGGACGTTATGGTTACAAGTAAAACCGAAAAGCCCCAGAAATTCATCAGTTATGGGAAGCTAAGCAACCATAACTCGCGCCACCATCGTGCACTGCTAAGACAAACACCCAGTACATCAAAGATGACATCACAAATGTCATTGATGACATCACTGATGGCATCACATATTAAAATAATTTTGATGAACAGTCCCTATAAGGGGTAGTGTTTATAATGTTGGTAGTAAGATGTCAGGGGTGAATGGGAGATCTATCATAAACTACAAACAAGTACAATATTTTTTATCTGGTAATTTCCAATAGTAAAATAATAAATGCTACTGTATCAAAGTTTTGCATAATGTTAAACATTGGATAAATAGCTAACAATGTCAAACTTACAACACACTTGTGTTAGTAGAAATAATACATATAAAAACTCAGAATGCATACAAATTAGAGCCACATACAGGGAAACTAAAGTAAGGAAGAAAGAAACAACAGCACCAAAAAATGACAATAACATTACAGTTGATTATCATGTACACAAATTAATTCTGAGTTTGAGGCCTGCTTATTGCCCCATATATGTGCATTATGAGGTCAAATCAAACTATGTAGAAAGTACTTCAAGAAGATATAAGAAGGTTAATGTTTATATATAGCACCTATATATAAACACCTCAGTATGCCCTCTCAGTGCTGTTAGGCTGGGAGAAACTACGGTGGATGCTTGAGCCTCCATTTTGTTCATCTGCTATTAATCCACGAGATCCGATATTTACTTGGAGAAATAATGGCAAATTTTGCTTTAATTCATTTGGCCACGCCCCTTACTTGCTGTGACAGCCTAAATACAGAGGTACGCACACACCAGCATGCACACACCTCAGAGTGCCCTGTGAGTGCTTTTAAGGATGTTAGGTTGGTAGTAGTGCATTGGTGTAGTAGGCTCTGGTAGACGGTATGTTATAGGTGATGTTTTTCTTTTCTATTAGAAAAGACGTGTAATCCCCTGGTGGCTTGAAATTGTATCTTCTGGCATAATTAGCGGGTACGGGTCGAACTAGAAACTTTTAGGCTATGCCGGCGGCCATGAAGAGATATCAACTACGGAGCAACAGTAAAAGCTCCAATAAAAAGCTGTATGGTGTAGTGATGGCAAATAAACTGACAGTTAAAAAAATTATTAACAACAAAACACAGACAGATTTAATCAACTCTGGTGTTACAGTGACTTCTGGTAAGAAACAAGTCACGACTCAATTGGCATAAGATAAAATCACTTCCTAGCCAAAACCAAGTAATTGACAATTGCTTACACTGATATAATGGTGGCGGACGTGCATCAGGTGGGAACGCCATTGTAAAAGGAGGATTTGCCTGGTTGTGCACCTATTGACAACAAATCACTCTTAAATATGTATTTAAAACTAAAGAAGGTATTCCCAAGATGGCCGCTGGAGAGTGAGGTCACACCCTCATGAGCTCCTGGCTGGTCCTAATATAAAGGAGAACAATATAGTAAAAGGACAGCTACACAGTATGAAAACAGGCAATATATCCCTCAAATAAAGGCAATGGAGGATGGCATGCTGCAGATGTGGAAGCAGGAGCAGTGAAGAGTGGTGGCCAACAGCATAGAGACCATGTAGTACCTCGGTGTAACAGCATCATGAAGCCTCACTGAGAGGGGGGAGCCAGTGTGAGGACAGCCGAGAAGGATGGGCCCCAAGGAGATGAGCGAAGGAAGGGGAGCAGGAAAAGAAGCGCCTTGGTGGCCGTAGGAGAGCGGAGAGGGCTTCACATCCCCAATGGTGAGTGAGAGAAGGAGGGAGGGGGAGCTCTGACAATTGGAAGAA
Source organism: Ambystoma mexicanum (assembly GCF_040938575.1). Lineage (NCBI taxonomy): Eukaryota > Metazoa > Chordata > Amphibia > Caudata > Ambystomatidae > Ambystoma > Ambystoma mexicanum. The sequence goes on from NC_090921.1 coordinate 302,163,155, forward strand.
GCCCCGCTGGGAGACCATGGGGAGCGGAGGAGCCCCAACAGCAAAGGCAGAGGTGGCACAGCAGGATACTAGGAGTGGGCAGCCGAAAGGAGCGGGTGCTTCGAGGGACTCAACGTCTACAGCAGAGGCAGCAGAGGAGCAGTGGGCCTCGCAAACCAGAGTGGGAACCGGAGAGCGAGGCTCCGGTTTTATTGATGTAAGTCCGACAAGTGGATACGCCGCAGGCGAGACTCGTACAAGTCCCCGGCGAGCAGACAAACCCGAAAGGAAGCTCCATAGATGCAGAGGTAGCTCGGCAAGCAGCGGAGGTGGCCCGCCCCTCGTGGGCATATAACTGAAAGTACGCGCAGAAGTCAGCCATGGAACGAAACAAAGGAACAAGGGGGAAATAGCCCATAGGAAGCAGGCCCGGTTGATTCCCCCAGCACTTAGCAGCCAGTGAAAGCGGGCCCACGATTTACAATGGTGATAAGCTCCTGTTGAATCGGTGTGGAAGGAATCGGAATACTGTAAGTGGTGTGTCTTGCTGTAGCTCTACAGCAATAGTTGGGGCCTCATTAAGCTCAGCAGGTGCTGGGACTTCGTAGAGGAGGAGCCAAAAGCCTCTACCAGAAGTCCTGCCCCTTTATGTTGGGAACCAGAAATGGTGACAAGCAAGACACCTGTAATGATGCCAATAACGCAAGCAGCCTTTGAAGCAAAGTATCCATTGAGGAAACCTTTCTTTATGTATCCACAGAGAGCTGACTGTCTCTTGGGAAAGATCCCTGAAGCACGAGAGATGATGAATGAAAGAGCAGAATGGTGATGTCACATAACGTAGAGTGACACACCGAGAAGAGATAACAGAAGAGAATGTAAAGAGAACATATAGAATTTGGTGACGAAGTAAGAATCGAGTAAACGTTCACAATGCAAAATGAAGATTACATCTGTGAAGAGCATGGAAGAAAATGCATACCATTTTATACTTGTACATATGCTGGAAATGCAAGTAGACTAAGTAATCATAAAGGCTGGCTATAAGTAGTGAATAGATTGCAGTGATGCGCCAAGTTATATATATGCATAAGAAATCTGGATGTTCCACATCGTGTTTTAGCAAACTGAGGCCCCATGAGCAGAGAAACCGAAAGTGTGGCGCAGTTAATAAAAGTAGCTGACGAGTAAGAGAGAATCTGAGAGGGCTTGGTTGGCCCAGTGTCAAAAGGCCAGTGCAGCCGAGAATTGGTTGTCTAGCTTCAAAAGATACAATGAATGCCAGAGACGGGCCAATCACCTGCCAAGGTACAGCAAATAGACAATGAGTGCCATGTTTTATTCGTTTTACGACCATTAAATACAGCGAAGAAGCTCAAAACATGGTCTCCAGTTACGTGACCTAGATAGAAAAAGACTTGGGCAGACAACACTGAGGCGAGAAGATGAGAGCATGCTCACACTCCTTTTTTATTCCCAGGAGTTATGAGGCTTGCAAGGCCATGTTCAAAGGCTAATTGAATGACAGAAAGCAAGAGTGATGATAGATGTTGGGCTAATTGGGTGGGGAGGCATGGTCAAGCCAACCCCCTAAGACCTGGGGTACCAGCTTGCATGCTGCTAGGAAGTGGAATATTCCAGAAGGGTACAAGTGTGCCAACCAATTATAGAGGGCTACGTATCATAGAGCCCTATAGTTTGTGAACTAATAAATCATTGTGTATTTTATGCAATGAAGATGACTTGCACTAGAGGAGGGCTTAGTTGCCCATCTGACAATAGAAACCTAATCACAACCCCACACCGCGTAGAATGTATATGTATATGTTTCACATAGACCTACCACAATCCAGTTTAAGTTTTACAGTTTGCCACGTAGTGTGACGTCAATGGTGACGAAGTTTTATATAAAAGCTTGTTTTTTATGTAAATCGGAGAGACTTTGCTATGAGATGTCCGTTGAGGTCCGTTGTTCTCCCTGTTTTAGATAATTGTTAATAAAACAGCATACCTTTTGCCAACCTCCTGAGCCAATCTTTTTATTGATGTTTGAATAACTTCTGCATCCCCATCCATCCCATAAGAACGCCACGCACCTCGTCTTAGAGGGCCCATACGGGTTCAAGTGGTAGTGGGTCGGATGGTTAGATAAAATATCAATCGGTTTAGTAGACTCAAGATGTTCTCATAATCCAATATCCTCCACCATCGAGCTGGAAGGACGTAAAGTTTCATGTGGAGTACGGCCAAAATAGTCAAGCTTGCAAGTAAAGAAGATATAGGTGGGACAGGCCCCTCTTTGACAAAATCCCTCATGGCTTCCACAGGCGCCGGATTGAAGGAGGGGAGACAATACTGAGGGCCTAAAGCTAAAACACGAATGGTGAGTAGGCTAAGGAGAGGGGGTGGGATTGTGGCAATATAAAGTAAAAGGGGTTATTTTAGTGTGTGACGAGGAAAGTCAAAGATATATGATAATGAGTTAAAGTGAAACATAAAGCCTGTAGTCCTCGCTCAAGGAGCATAAAAGGTATTGTCTTAAAATCCAAGTGGCTAAAATAGGCAGCACACAGACAGGTCTGTGAGAGAAGACAATTCAAACTCCATTGGGAGAACCTTAGAGGCTAAGTGAAAAGAGTTGTCATGATGTGCAAGTGAAAGTCGACTAGTTTGTCTTAGTGTGAAATTTATGTTTTAAAGAAGTATTGGGAGAAACGTCAAGAATAGGCTGTGTTTAATGGAGGTAAAAATATATTATCTATCTTGGGTCATTGTCGGCGCGGACCGCAGAGTAGATTGAAAGCATTGAGAACTAAAGGCTTGAGTGGCGAGTGTGGAGCACGTTCATATTTGTTATTTTTCTGAAACGTATTGTGTGTAAACGCTGGTAAGTATAGACAGTCAATTGAGACTTGTCAAAATGGGAGAAGTCACACCACTGATGCATATGTGTAAAACCTTGCCAAAACACATGCCCAAGATCAAACAGTATAGTGCAGAATGGGTAAAAGGTACTGCAGATAAAATGTTCATGCTGGGGCCACAAGGGGGATCACTGTCAAAAGCAGTATTACAGCACATGACCACATACTTGCATGCAGCGTTCATGGGAAACAAGTTATAGAAAAGGTTAGCTATTTTAGAACTCTGAAAGATGTATCAGGATGAGCGAGAGGATCCGTCCTCTGAGGAATGGATGCTTTATCCAGAGCAAGGAGAAGGGTGTTAAGCCTTCTTCTCCCCTACTCAGTCAGAAATAAATGGCGATAGTACGGAAGATACAGAACTATATCCATTGAGAGAACTGAAAGTGGTAACAGGGTATAGTAATCCGATATGTGAGCCACCTGCGCATACCAGTGGTGACAATTCAGAAGAGAGTAAGAGAAAGGAAGAAATCTTTAAGGCCTTGCAGAACAAGGAGGAGATAAATGAACGATTAAACGTGACCACAGATATAGAACAAGAGATTAAGAGACGCAAAGGAGAAAAGGAGAAAGCTGATGAGATAATGCTTGTACAGAACGAATGGATGGGTGGATAGATATTGCTTAAACTTGTTGGGAAAAGTATCAATGAAGTTAGGCAAGGGGAAGACCAAGCCAAACAAGATAAAAAAGACACAGAATAAGAAAAAAGGTTGAGGGAAGATGAAAATAAAAGAAAGAATAGACAGCGGCGAGAACAAATGTATCAGGAGGAACAACAAAGAAAGGAAGAAAGGGCAGAGGAGCAAAGAAAGTATGGCAAGTATGGTCGGTTCATTTTTCTATTACCATACTATTCGTTACTAAAGTTCAAACAGTTCGCTCTGTGACTGCTACATATCGCAATACCAAGCTGTTAACCTCGGATAAAATTGAATCCCTCTCTTCTCAGACTTTACATATCCGAGAGACCGATAATCTTGACATTCTTACCAAGAAAATCTGTTCTAATCTTAAACTAGTGGCAGACTCTCTTGCTCCCATAAAAGACAAAAAGAAACCGATTGAAAGGAAACTCACTAATCCTTGGTTTTCGCCCGAACTCCAATCCGTCAAAGCCTTCTCTCTCAAGCTATTCTATTTCTGGAAAGCCAATCAATCTTCCACAGCACTCTCCAACTATAAGGAAGCTGCTAAAAACTACAAAAGAGCGGTTACTGATGCCAAGAAATCCTACCTGGATTCCAGAATCTCCCAGGCTATATCGAACTCTAAGGAACTATTTAAAATATTGAAAGAACAAAAGTCTGTTCCAGAACCGGCACTATCCGCCATTATTAAAAATGACGAGTGGTGTCTGGATATTCAGACCGACATGGCTAATAAATTGGCCGGTATCCGGGAATCTATAGCAACCAAAAAAGCAGCCTCTGACACACCAGGTATCGACCTAGTTAGTAACACCTTCATTAGGGATCCCAATATCCCCATCTTTGACTTTACACCTATATCAGAGGAGGAGTTGGCTTCCATTATTAATAAACTTAAGGCAACCAACTGCACAGGGGATCCCTGTGCTTCGACAATTATCAAAACCTGTCCCCCTCTCTTGTTCAAGCCATATGTAAATTTGTAAATGCCTTGTTGCAGAACTGTACGGTCCCAGACGATTTGAAACAAGCATGGGTTACTCCCTTATTGAAAAAACCCAACTTGGATCAAAACGTCCCCACAAATTACAGGCCCATAACTAACACTCCCTTCTTGCTCAAGATACTGGATCAAGTAGCATATATTCAAATAGCGCAACATCTAAACCTCCACCCTATTCTTAATCCTTTTCAGTCAGGATTCAGACAAGGGTTTGGTGCAGAGACCTTGCTTCTTGACCTTAAGTCACAGTTACTACAAAGAATGGACTCTCAAAAGATCTCTCTTCTGATCTCTCTAGATCAATCGACAGCGTTCGGTCTCGTCGATCATACCATATTAGCAGACAGGCTTATGTCAGTAGCTAGCTGTTCACAGGCCGCTACCAACTGGCTACTTTCATTCCTATCCAATAGGTCTGGCAGGGTATGTGCCAACAATGCCAAAGCACCAGCAATTCAGACATTGTTTGGAGTGCCACAAGGCGCCAGTTTGTCGCCGTGCATCTATAACATCTTCATGTCTCCTTTCTTTGCCCATCTTGCCCATGAGGGCATCCTCTTTTCCAACTATGCTGATGACACTCAATGTGTCATCCCTCTTACAGGCCAGCATTTGGAGGATGAAAAAGAACTTAATCGCATCTTTGCTATGATAGAACAATGGATGATGTTGAATAATCTTGCACTCAATCGCAGCAAGACAGAACTCATGGTTGTAGGATCTGATAGCATCATAGCCAAACTAGACCCAACTTACAAACATTTCCAGCTGGGAGATGCTCTAATTTCCACACTTCCTAAGGTTAAAATCCTGGGCGTGGTTTTGGATCAATCACTCAAGATGAATTCTTATGTGGCCAGTACCCTTTCTTCCGCCAACTATTATATTAAATTGCTGTCCCACCTGCGTCCGTACATCTCCCAATCCAACGCTGAGACCATCGCCCGAGCCATTATCGGCTCCAAACTAGACTACTGTTGAAGTTTATTAGCAGGCTCTAGTAAAAAAATCATCAAACGCCTTCAGGTGGTTCAGAACGGAGCTGTTAGAGTGGTATCTGGTCTTGCATATAGGGTACATGTCTCGGAGGCACGTCGAGCACTACACTGGCTGCCTGTGGACTCAAGAATCTCCTTTAGACTTATGGTCATCACATTTAAATGCCTTCAGGGCAAGGTGCCCACCTACCTGCAAAGGTACATTGTAATAAAATCTTCAGCCAGAAACCTTCGGTCCAACAACCGGAACCTGCTCCAGCAGCCCAGAGTCAAAGGCAAAAAGGCACAATGTGGTGCTTTTGCCTCTGTTGCACCGGCGCTTTGGAACACAATGCCAGACCAACTGAGAAACCCATCATCCCTGAATACATTTAAGAAGGGCCTTAAAATGTTCCTCTTCAAATAATTGCCCCTGGTTTGCGGTTACTCTTTCCATTAGATCGTTCGGCCTCTCTATCTCCCCTTTTTCTGTGTTTTTGTCTGCACCCTCACACCTATGGGTTTATGGTGCGCCATACAAATGTAATAAAGTAAAGTAAAGTAAGGCGGAGAGAGCACTCGAAGAACAGGTCAGGGTAGAAAAGAAGAGAGAAGAGGAAAAAGAACAGAAATTGCAGGGTAAGAGAATGACATCAGGCAGAGCCGGTGACTGCAGGCCCCCAGATAAGGTATTGAGCCCTCCGTGGGCCGTGTGTTTGTTTTTCTGCCCATTCTTGGGCTGCTGCCATTGTTTTTCCCCGTGTGTTCTCCCCAGCCCCCCTCCCTCCCCTTCCGTGTTTCTCCTTGGTCCCCTCCCTCCCTCCCACCTCCAATCCTCCCAGCTCCCCCCTGATTGGCTGCCGGCCCGTGTGTTGTCGAGGCTAGGCTGCCTGCAGTCCACCGCGCTCGCCACTTCCATCAGGCAGAGCCGGTGACTGCAGGCCCCCAGATAAGGTATTGAGCCCTCCGTGGGCCGTGTGTTTGTTTTTCTGCCCATTCTTGGGCTGCTGTCATTGTTTTTTCCCTGTGTGTTCTCCCCAGCCCCCCTCCCTCCCCTTCCGTGTTTCTCCTTGGTCCCCTCCCTCCCTCCCGCCTCCAATCCTCCCAGCTCCCCCCTGATTGGCTGCCGGCCCGTGTGTTGTCGAGGCTAGGCTGCCTGCAGTCCACCGCGCTCGCCACTTCCATCAGGCAGAGCCGGTGACTGCAGGCCCCCAGATAAGGTATTGAGCCCTCCGTGGGTCGTGTGTTTGTTTTTCTGCCCATTCTTGGGCTGCTGCCATTGTTTTTCCCCGTGTGTTCTCCCCATCCCCCCTCCCTCCCCTTCCGTGTTTCTCCTTGGTCCCCTCCCTCCCTCCCGCCTCCAATACTCCCAGCTCCCCCCTGATTGGCTGCTGGCCCGTGTCTCCTCCTCCTCTTATTGGTGCTACCAGGGCAGCCCCTGCCCGGCAGCCCCAGCGGCTAAGGGCCCCCTTAGGCAAAAGCGGCTCCCTCCTTTGCGGCTCCCGGTGTGTCTGCAGGTGTCCGCAGGGGACGCCAGGGCCATTCCACCGCTTCATCTTGTGAGCTCCACCTGCTCCCCCGGCCCACCCCACCCCTACCTGTTCACTTCCTCGCAGTGTGGCTACACTTCTTTGTGTTCCGAATTTGTGGTAAACTAGGGTTTTTCTCCCTCTGCAGGATTTTCAAACTTAGGTGGCCTCTCCACTGTGTACCTGATACCCCTTACTGTGTTCTGAATTTGTGGTAAACGAACGCCTGCCGCTCTCTTCCTATCCACTTGCGCTTGTCCTGTCTTCCCCCACCCACTCCCTCCTATTCTATGGTGCTCTCTATCTCACCAATCTTTTCCAACTGCTTCTCCATTGACTATCCTGCTCTCCTCACTAAATCTGGTAGGAAAAAGTTTAAAAAGGACATCCTGGTCTCCAACCCAGGCCTCCCTATCGCTGACACCTACACTAGTGCCTCCTCCAAGGAAACTCTCACTGACATCCTCTTTTTCGTGCCTTCTCCTGACCTATGGACCCTTCATATGGTCTCAGTGCTCTCTCCTTTCTCCTATTCCCCCATTAATGGTGGCACCCGTTGGGATGTCCTCTTGGCTTCCTTCCACTCCTCCAAAGGCCATCATTAATGTCTATGCTAATGGGACCGTCTTGGTCCAAGGCCCTCAGGCCAACCTTCACCTCTTCGATAGATGCTTCCCACGCCTCATCAACTTCCTCTCCTCTCCTGCTGTGCCCCCTCCTCTGTCCTCGACTATTTTGCCTCTTCCCTCCCTCCCCACCCCCTCTCATGCTCCTTCTTCACCTCCGCAGGGTGTACCTCTGATCTGTACCCCTCCCCGGAAGTCCTTCAAAGATGGCAAACTTCTCCACATTGCCACTCTTAACTCTCGCTCTGCCGTCAAACATTCCTCTGATATCTGCCGCCTTCTTGAGGAACTTGACCTTGACGTACTCGGTCTCACTGAGACATGGTTCACGGCCAGCTCTGTCACCAGCTTTGACACACTCCTACCCGACGGTTACAAGATCCTCTCTGTGCCCAGGCCCAACCGTGCGGGGGGAGGTGTGGCCCTTATCTTCCCTGGGTGGATTCCTGCCACTGTTACTCCCATGCAGACCTACTCCTCTTTTGAATGTCTTGTCTGCCGACTCTCTCTCTCTCCTAGCCATTCCCTTACCGTGGCTACTATCTATCGGCCACCTGGTCAAATTTCCTCCTTCCTCTCCGAGTGGGCGGACCTCTCCTCCTCACTCCTGTCCTCAACCACTCAACTCCTCTTTCTTGGAGACTTCAACATCCACCTGGATGCCTCCTCTCCCCCCTCTGGACTCTTTCGCAACCTCTGCGACTCTCTCTCACTCTCTATTCTCCCGTCTGGGCCGACTCATTCTGCAGGGCACACTCTTGATGCCCTGATCTCCTCTGACCTTCCCCACTCTGTCCCTCTCTCCACTCCTCTCTCCTGGAGCGATCACTTTCTCCTCTCCTCCCACCTCACCCTCCCTACCCCACAGGCAAAGCCACCCCCATCACTGCCACCTTCCTTCTCGGTCATCCGACCCATGAAGCGCGTGTCAGTTGAGGCTTTCGCTGCCACCTTCTTGCCCCCTCCTCCCCCTTCGGCTGACTCCCACCCTGACACAGCCCTCTCCACTCTCCACTCCGCTATATCTGATACTCTTGATATCCTTGCCCCTGTCATGAGAATCCGCCTGAAGCCCAAAGCCAAATGTAACTCCTGGTATGACTCGGATCTCGTCACCCTTAAGCGCAAGTGCAGGGTGGCAGAGAGGAAATGGCGTGCTTCATGTTCATCCTCTGACAAACTGGCCTGTCGCCTGCTCCAAAGGCAATACCGGCTCTCCGTTCTCACCAAGAAGAGAGCCCTTATCCAAGCCCGCATCTCTGCGGCATCTAACAATTCGGCCGAACTCTTTAAAATCTGCAAGGAGCTGGCCAACCCTGCTGCAGTCTCTACCTCTCCTGTCCCCTCCCAGGCCCTCTGCACGGCACTGGCCTCTCACTTCATTTCAAAAACTCAGGACATCCTGTCCTCACTCTCCTCCTATAACCTCCCCCCCTCTATTCCCTGCCCTTCCTCTGGCTCTTCTGCAGCCACCCTCCTCTCTCCTTCTCTTCCTTTCCCCTTTTTTCTGCTGACGAGGTTTCAAGACAAGTCCGATCTATGAAAGTCTCATCAAAACAGGTCCACCCCTGTTCCTCCAAAACTATCAAGGACCACATTGACTCCTTGGCTCCCTTCGCCTCTGGAGTCTTCCCATCCCCTCTCAAGCACTCCCTTGTGCACCCCATTCTTAAGAAACCCTCTTCCGACCCTTCCTGCCCAGCTAACTATCGCCCAATCTCTATCACTCCCTTCCTGGGCAAGCTCCTGGAGAAACTGGCCATCTCCCAGCTTAATCTCCATGCTGAATGTGTTGGTAGTCTTCATGACCATCAGTCTGGCTTCAGAGCTGCCAGAAGCACGGAAACTGCTCTCCTGAACATCCGTGAGGACCTGCTCTCGAACCTTGACTCTAACATTCCATGTGTTCTCATTTTGCTTGATCTCTCTTCTGCCTTTGATACTGTCAACCATACCATCCTGCTCAACCGTCTCCGTGATAACCTCGGTATGACTGGTCAGGCTCTGGCGTGGCTGACCTCTTTCCTCTCAAATCGACCCTCCCAGGTCCAACTGGGGTCTTTCCTCTCTGACATCTTCTTCTCTACCTGTGGTGTCCCCCAGGGATCTAACCTCTCTCCCTGGCTGTTCAACCAGTATCTGGCACTTCTCGCCCACCACATCGCCGCTCTCTGCCCCTACTTTCAGTGCTATGCGGATGATACCCAACTCATTTTCAGGCTACCCTCGGCCTCCTCTTCTCTTTCCCTCATCTCTGACTGTCTTTCTGCTATCCAGGAATGGTGTGCCGCCAACGACCTCTGCCTTAATGCCAGTAAGACCGAGATTCTACTCATCGGCACTCCCACTCCCTCCTTCCCTGCTGCTCTCTGGCCGGCCTCTCTGGGCCCTCTTCCTACTCCTACCTGCAAGGCAAAAAACCTTGGGGTCATCTTCGACTCCACACTCTCCTTCTCTCCTCACATATCCGACGTATCTAAGAAGTCACACTACCAGCTACACCTCCTCAGAGGTATCCTTCCTTTCCTCTCCTTCCCCCAGAAGCTCACTGTCTCTAGAGCCCTGGTTCTCTCTAAGCTGGACTACTGTAACAGCCTCTATCTTAATCTGCCCGCCTCTACTTTCCGCCCTTTGCAACTCATCCAGAACAGGACTGCAAGACTTGTCCTTGGCCTCAAGCCCAGGGTCCGAAATCACTACACTGGCTCCCAGTGACTGCGAGGATCAAGTTCAAAACCCTCTGCATTGTCCACAAGGCCATCTGGGGCCTTCAACTCTCTCTTCCTAAATATCTTCCTTCTCGAGCTCTTCGCTCATCCGCCTCCAACTCCCTCAGGGTCAGCCGCTTCTCCAAACAACGAGTTGGGGGCAGATCTATTTCCACTGCAGGGGCCTCCCTCTGGAACAGCCTTCCTACCTCCCTGAAACTTGAGGAGAACCACCTCCGGTTCCGGAAGCACCTCAAAACCTTCCTCTTTGCCTCCGCTTTCTCTCCCCCTCTCCCCTGCTAATACTACTGAAACTGCACTGAATCTGCAACTGGGCCATTCACCGTTCTCGGCCCAGCCACTCTCCCCTGCACTGCCTCCACGGCAACCCCTGCACTACGGGACTGTGTCTGTATCCATACAGCCCCCCCTTCCCAGCACTTGTCTGCACTTACCTCGCACTTGCCACCAGCTGGCCCTTGTTATTTATCCTGTATGCTGTATGCTTATAACCCTGTACTGCACTTTCCCCTCTCCCTTTCCCCCATGCACTTTTCCCTTCCCCTCTACCCTTGCACTTGCGCGATCTGAATGACACCTGGCCTAGTAAGATCGTTGTCTGTCTCCCCTTGTTCCCCCCCCCCTGCCTCGTCGCGCCTTGAAACACTTGTGTATAGGCGCGTTACAAATGCCTTATCATATCATATCATATCATATCATATCATATCATATCATATCATGACGAAAGACGAAGAGATGAGGAAGTCCTTAGAGCAAATGAAAGAAGGGAAGAGGAAGGAAAAGAGGAGGAAAGGGTTAGATGGGAAGCGAAAACACAAAGGGAATTAGATGAAGAAATGGAATGAAAAAGGAGACAAAGGGAACGCGACATTGAGCATACTTGAAAGGGGTCATTGGAACCATGTACAGCGATATCATTGAGCCATATAGAGATGTTTTTTTCTGTCACAGGGAGCAGTGGCAGAACCACTTGAAATAAACCTCTGTTAAATCGAGGCAATGCCAGAACCATCTAGGGTAAACCTAGATGAGAGTTTCCAGATAGGAGGCATCGGAGACAGGATCGATAAAGTTTATCAGGAGATGAGAACTAAAGGTGAATCGGGAAGCAGGGGAAAGGAAGATCGATCTATAGTTGCTTAGTTTCGAGGCAAAGAAGGAAGCCTGTTTAGTCTTGAGCATAGAGCCTTGTTGTTAGACAGGCTGACTTTAAACAGAGATGAAAGGGATGAGAGTCATACTAGTTGGGGAATAGATATATCAGATGAAGAGAGGGAAACCTTCAGTGAGGAGGAGGGAGAAGACGCATGTGGTCCTGAGGGATAAACGCTGTTAGACAAGGAAGTGAGATGGTCAGATTTAGAACAACCTAAGGATAGGTCGCTTGATCCTATAGCATATCCTGACCGCCCCAAAGGACGAGTGCACAGTGAGAGAGGAAAATCGCCACCATATGTGAGCAGATTAAGGTCATTGCCAGGAAGAAGGCGATGCAGAACCTTTGTCCCTGCTATGGATAGGTAGACAATGGGAGCCGAGGGTGGAATTGGGTTTACACAGTTCCCCCCGTCAGAGAAAGTAGGAGCTAGGCCACAGTATTTCCCATGGCCACAGGTGGATAAGGATAATTTAAGATGTAAACTTCCCATTTGTGGTGGGAAAATGGATTTATGAGTTAGAAAAAAGGACAGGAGGAAATACTTTAGCCACAGGGGACCCTAAGGGCCTCGTAGCAGCCATTCTTGGGGAAAGGGCTGATGACATTTGGACACGAGCAGGTTATTCCAGTGTCATGGTACAGAATACAGCTCATGAAGGAGTGCCATTCAATAATTGTAGGACAGACGTATGGAGAGCGCTGAGGGTGCAGTATCCTGACACCTCAGATATGGGTGCAATTATGGCACATAAGATGCAAGAGGGGAAGATCTGCTTGCTTACATTGAAAGTATTCAGGAACGGAGGACTTTGGAAACTCGCAAGCCTTGGGTGAAATCAGTGGCATTATTTTACCACATTTAATGTCAAGGACTTCCGGAGCAAGTGCAGAGGCAGCTCAAGAAATTAGTGGGTATGGAAGAAAAACCGTGGGCAGAAATACAGTTCACTATAGTGCATCATTGTCGACTGCTGCAAGAGAAGAATAAGAAATGGGAAGAAGCTAGGAAGCTTGAAGAAGCCAAGCTAGTTCAGAAGAAATTGTCAAAATACTCTTTAGTAGGGGCAGTTTTGACAAGCGGAGAAGGGCTGGGAATGCAGAAACCTATGGGTGTATCGCAGGTAAATAACCAGCAACAGACGGATCAAGGAGGAAGTGTGTTTCTGCAAAGAGGTCAAGGAATGCGGATTCAGAGGAAGGGGTGGTTTTCAAAATAATGTAAATAACATTCAGAATGTGCAGAATGACAACCAAAATATGCAAGGAGGGCAAATTAGAAAAACGCCTCTTGTAAGTTGGGCGTGTGGCATGACAGGCCACATTGCGCGTATTTGTGGAAGTCAAGGGTATGTACAGAATGGGCAATTTTCAAGACGGGGAACAGTTTACCCTCAGGCATATAGCCCTCAAGTTAGAAATGGGTTTGCACAAGATCAGACAGTATATCAACAGCGAGCGCCGCAAATGCAAAAAGCACAGAAGTTACAGCAAACACCATTGAGTCTGCCACAAGTCACAACAGGCACCCATGCAAATACAGCAGAACACAAACAAGGGGCAGCTAATGATGCCTAGAGTGGGAGGTGCCACTGTGATGGGAGGGAGTCCTTTCACAGGTACTGAGATGAGTATATATCCACAATTGGACAGCTCACAGGACGACTTGATGTTTTCAGTAATATCAGTGATACCAGACTCCCAAGAGGAACCAAGGGTTGATGTAGCAATAGGAGACAAATCTTTTTCTATGTTAATAGACACGGGTGCAACTCGCTCATGTATACAAGAGCAAAAATGTCCATTATCGGGAAATGCCATTAATGCTCAAGGCTTCTCTGGAGCTACAAGTAGAGTTCTTTTTTACTGATGAATTACCAATTTCTGTGGGAGAATGTGACATGTCTGTGCCTTTATTGTATTTGCGGCAGACACCAGTCAGTATTCTGGGGCGAGATTTAATGACAAAGCATAAAATGGTGATTTTGATTACTGTTGATGGCATAGTGTATGTATTCCAATCCTGGGATACACTATTTAAACATGGGCAAATTTATAATGGAATTTACAGGACATATGGCTCTGCGAGGAGTGCCACTTGAACCTGAAGTTTTTCTTTATAGTATACGTATTTTGTTAACATGGTTGCCCGGCTTAGTGGAAAGACTATGAGACTACCTGATGAGTTTATGTTTAGACCACAGATAACTATGGATAAAGAGGGCGGAGTCATTCCTCTAGAACTAGTTGCAGCTGTAGTACTAGGAGAATTAGCCATTCTCGAAGGATGGGATGAGGACAGGCCATGGAGGACAGTCATTGCTATTGGGGAAGGATATAGATATAATATATGATATGATATGGCAATTATAACGCACCTATACACAAGTGTTTCAAGGTGCGAAAAGATTGACTGATGTCACAGATGAGGAGTTGCTTAAAGAAGATCCAGCAGACGATGAGTAGATATTTGAAATTAATATTATTTATTGGATTAGAGTAGAGAAAAGAGAGGTCCCGCAGTAAATGATGATAGCACGGCAAAGTCGAGAATATTTTGACGAGGACTTAGAAAAAGTGCCAATCTCATTATGGACTACCGGCCCCTATGACATAGGCCTATCGAAGGGGGTAGGAGAAGTTCTGATTAAACTGAAGCCAGGAGCAATTTTACCTCGAGCAAGACATTACCCCATGTCTCGAGAGGCAGATAAAGGTATTTTTAAGACTATTTCAGCATTAATGGAACAGGGTATTCTAGTGACGTCAGAATCACAGTGCACTACCGCAGTGTATCCTGTGAAAAAACCGAAAGGTGGGTCATGGCTTTTAATTTAGGACATGAGGCCAATTAACCAGATTGTAAAGGCAGAGTTTCCGCTAGTTCCAAATCCTGCGAGGATACTATGTAGTATCCCTGTTGAAGCATGATATTTCACAGTGATCGACTTAAAAAAAAAAAGATTTTCTCAATCACGTTGCATAAGAACTTATTTACATTCCGGCAGACTAAGCTGAAAAGCACAAGGTTACCTGAAGGGTATTGTGATTCTCCATCGATTTTTAATTGGGTCCTCCAGATGGCCCTAGGCAATATTGAATTAAAAGGGAAATGTTTAGTTTAGTTTATTTATTTGCAAAGCGCACACCTAACCCTGAGGTATCTGGGCACTTGAGCTTTACATAAGTGTTACATATATAAAATACAGAGGTAGTTTCTGGAACGTTCTGCTGGAACGTGTTACATATCGGTCCGCAGATAGGCATGCATAGGAAATGTGTACAAAGAGCTAGACAGACGGAGAGTAAGCGCAAATTAAATAGGAGTTGGCCTCCAAGATTGGAGGCAGTTTGAGCTGCATTTAGTTATGCTGTTCGTAGAGCCGTGATTTTACTTTGGATCTGAAGGCCCAGAAAAAAGGTTCAGCCCTGATGGCAGTTGGTAGGGAGTTCCATAGCTTTGCAGCTAAAACCGGGAAGCTGGACCCACTTGCGGTTTTCAAATTGACCTTCGGGATGTTGAGGTAGTGAGAGTACAAGGATCTGGGGGTCTCGAGGATTGGTTCCTGGTGGAGAGCCTGTCGGCCAAATAGTCAGGCGCTGAATTAGAAAGGCATTTGTGTGTTATTACTAATGTGCGTAAGGAAATTCTATCTTGCACTAGGAGCCAGTGTGTATCCCGATTCATGGCAGAGATGTGATTGGATCGAGGAATGTTTAAGGTTGATCTGAGAGCATTATTCTGTAGGATTTGTAGTTTATTCAGATTTTGTTTGGAGGAGCCTATGAGTAGAGTGTTGTAATAGTCAAACTTCGATAGGATCAAGGCTCTGGCGAGCGTGAGGCAACTATTAGTGGATAGGTAAGGTTTACATGAATTGATTCA
Source organism: Ambystoma mexicanum (assembly GCF_040938575.1). NCBI lineage: Eukaryota > Metazoa > Chordata > Amphibia > Caudata > Ambystomatidae > Ambystoma > Ambystoma mexicanum. The sequence continues at coordinate 302,178,617 of NC_090921.1, forward strand.
TTTGTTGGTGTAAGCTTTGGCTGAGGCTGTCGCATTGACTTGCCTTTTGAGAGAGAGAGTGAAATCCAGATAAACGCAGAGTGTTTTGACCTCACTGGCAACTTTGATGATGGTCCCATCAATGTTGAAAGCTTTGTAATGTATGTCTAGTTTGTGTAGGCGCACTTGGGAGCTTACGATAAGAAGCTGTCTTATCATCGTTAAGACAAAGGCTGTGGGAGGCCATCC